>NC_058133.1:80275053-80312378 GCF_016433145.1 Gracilinanus agilis | reverse complement strand
ATATATATATATATATAAATTGTTCTCCTTATTCTCTTCATTTTACTTCACTTTACCAGCAGTTCATATAAGTCTTTGAAGATTTATGGGAAACTATTATTTCTTGTGAAAAATTAGTATTCCATTATATTCACATATAGTTTACAGTTCTTTGCTACTACAAAAAGAGATGCTATATAAATCTTTTGTGCATAGTGACCCTTTTCTTCTTTCTTTTATCTCTTTGGGGTATAGGCCTAGGATTGACTACCATTTAGTCAGATAATTACTTATTAAGCCCTTATTATATTCCAGGCATTTCCATAAGCATTAGACACACAAAGAAAGGCAAAAACAATCCTTTCCCTCAAGGAGCTCATAGTCTTTTTTTTTTTTTTCATTTCTGGAAATAGTTTATTCTGAGTATTACAGGTGTGAGCAAGGAGCTCGCTTTCTGATGAGGGATTCAACATGCATGTCAGCTATGTATGAACAAAATATATACAGGCTAGATGAGAAGTATTTTCAAAAGAGTATTATCTGGGTCAAGGGTATGCACAGTTTAGTAGTAACTTGCAGGGCATAGTTCTAAATGTCTCTCCAGAATGGCTATTCACTAGTTCACCAACAGTGCATAGAGTCCAAAGTTCAATCCAATCCAATCCAAGTCAACAAGCATTTATTAAACACCAACTACATACTAAATGCTAGGGACCCAAAGATCAAAATGAAACAACTCTTATCCCTGAGGAGCTTACATTCTACGGGGAGGGAAACCACATGTACACACACAAGTAAATATGTAATTGATATGAAGTAAGTGCAACATAATTTTGAGATGATGAGAAAATAGAAGATGATTAAAAAATGAGGGCAATCAAGAAAGTCTTCCCGAAGTATCAGGCATTCCAAGCACAGAAGGTAAGGATGTTAAATTTAGCTAGGACAGTATTTCCTCAGGAAACTTAGGTGGGGAGAAGACACTAACCCAGACACAAAACAAAGGGTTATATGAAGTCATAGGTAAAAAGTTGTTACTGATGGAGGATCATAAAAGGTTTCACTGGCAAGAATACCAGCGTGGTTTGCTATTTCCTTTTCTGTTGGTTACAGTGGATTCTTTTATGAGGCAATCAGAGATTAAATGACTTGCCTAGGATCACACGGCTAGGAAGTAGCTGAGGTTGGATTTTAATTCAGGTCTTTCCCAAGACTTCAAGCCCAAGACTCCATCCACTGAGCTACCTAGCAGCCTCCTAAAAATATAGCTAAATGAAAGCAGAATCCATATTCTTATGACTTAAGACCTAACTAATGAATAGGTAGATGGCAGTAGGAGAGAAGAAAAAACAAATAAGAAATATTTTGAAAAGGTAGACTTCTAACTGGTCCAAAACTAAAGTCTCAGAAGCAAGCCCTCACCCTGCCTTCTCTTACTCAAAGGGTAACAAATCAATATATGAGCTGGATTTGTGTATATATGAGCAAACTGCCCTTGCTGAATAGGGGAAAGAGAGTAAATTAACCTTCTCAAAACAAGTGAAGACCTAAGCTCTTATCATCCCATCACCAACAGGACTCTCATCATTAGACTTCCTGGCCATGTACTACCCCACATCCAGAGCCCCCAATTCTACCTCCCAATGTTCTATCAACATTCCAATTCTCATCAATGGAGTCTAAGGCTGCCTACAGCAAAAACTCTATTTGCCTCATAACTCTCCCTACTCCATCACTGTCTTCCCCTCCATCTCAGCCCTCTTTGGGCTGTGTACCTCTCCCTATCTATCCTTTCCTTCCATTGGGGGTCTGGAACTCCCTTCTACAGTTAACAAAATTAGTTCTTTTCCTCCCACTCCTTGAAAGCAAAAAATGGAAGTGAATAAATCTCCTGTACCCTTGGAGGTTTTAAATCAATTAAAGATTCTAGAATTTATTAGAGAGTTGCACACATATTTCCCCTGAGCCTGATGCAAGGGAAGTATTCAATAAATCAAGAAGGAATCTATCATAATGAATTTCTAGAGAAGAAATCTTAAGAATCCTTTGCAGGCTGCTAGTCTTGTTTTTTCTTAGAAAAGGAGGGGACTTGGATCAAATTGTTTACCATATCTGAAAGGAAAGAGGAGAAGGAAGGAGGGAGACAATTTGAATCTTGTAATATTAGAAAAATGTGTTGAAAATTATTAGATGTAATATTATGGGGGGCAGCTGGGTAGCTCAGTGGATTGAGAGCCAGGCCTAGAGACGGGAGGTCCTGGGTTCAAATCTGGCCTCAGACACTTCCCAGCTGTGTGACCCTGGGCAAGTCACTTGACCCCCATTGCCTACCCTTACCACTCTTCTGCCTTGGAGCCAATACACAGTATTGACTCCAAGATAGAAGGTAAGGATTTTATTTAAAAAAATAAATTAAAAAAAGTAATATTATAGTTCTTTTAATAATTAGAATGGGGCAAAGCTGGGAGGCTCAGTGGTTTGAGAGCCAGGCCTAGAAATGGGAGGTCCTAGGTTCGAATCTGGCCTGAGACACTACCTAGCTGTGTGACCCTAGGCAAGTCACTTAACCCCCATTGCCTGGCCCTTACCACTCTTATGTCTTCTTGGAACCAATATATAGTTGATTTTAAGGCAGAAGGTAAGGGCTTAAAAAATTAACTAGAATGACACAATCCTAATAAGAATGAATATGAAATGTTTTTCATCTTTTATGTTGGGCAGCTAGGCAGTACAGTGGATAGAGCATTGGACCTTGAGTTAGCAAGATGAGTTCAAATCTGGCCTTAGACACTTACTAGCTATATGACCCTATGTGACCCTGGGCAAGTCATTTAACCCTCTTTGCCTCAGTTTCCTCATCTATAAAATAAGCTTTGGCAAAATATTGGAAATCAAGGAGATGTCCTTCCATTGGAGAATGGTTGAACAAATTGTGGTATCTGCTGGTGACTGAATACTATTGTGCTGAAAGGAATAATGAACTGGAGGAATTCTATGTGAACAGGAATGACCTCCAGGAATTGATGCAGAGTGAAAGGAGCAGAACCAGGAGAATCTTATACACAGAGACAAATACACTGTGGCACAATTGAATGTAATGGACTTTCTACTAGCAGCAATGCAATGATCCAGGACAACTCTGAGGGACTTATGAGAAAGAATGCTACCCACATCCAGAGAAAGAAGTGTGGGAGTAGAAACACAGAAGAAAAGCAATTGCTTGAGCACATGAATTGATGGGAATATGATTGAGGACTTAGACTCTAAATGATCACCCTAGTGCAAATATCAATAATATGAAAATAGATCTTGATCAATGCTACATGTAAAACCCAGTGAAATTGCGTGTCGCCTATGGGGGTTGAGGGAGGGTTGGAGGGGAGGAAAAAAACATGAACCATGAAACCATGGGAAAATATTCTGAATTAATTTAATAACTTTTTTAAAAAAGAAGGTGAGATTTCAGTCAAAACTTGAAAGAAGGCAGGAAGCAGAAATGAGAAAGAACATTCCATTTTCTAATGTATAAATCATTAAAGGCAGGGCATCCCACTGATTGCCTGGAATCCCAACTTTCAGGAAGGCTGAGGCTAAAGAATCTCTTGAGGTCTAGAGTCCTGAGTGTCTTTGAACTATGCAAATAGGGTGTCTACCCTAAGTTCTGCATCGCTATGGTAAGCCCCCCCACCCCTATGGATGGATTGAAATAGGAGGAGACCAGGAGAGGTAATTGCTCACGTTGGAAATGAAAGAAGTCAAAGGTCTCCTGTCCTATGAGTAGCCCCTGCCCTTCCCACCTAGATGAGATAAAGAAATATCCAGGCTTAAATAAATAAACCAAATTATCAAAGTACCTGAGCTCAAGATCCTCCTCATTCAATACTGAGCCACCACTATGGCAAAAAAACAAAAACAAAAACATTCTTAAATGACTGGGAATCAAAGTATGAGTCATGGAGAAAAACATGGGATTTAGGAACACCCAATACATTTGAGTGTTAATTTAGAGAATCAACAATAGGGGAGCCTCTGAATGGCTTCTATAACAATCATAGGCAGTGATCTCCAGAGGAAGGGTAGCATTTCAACATCTAGAATACTGGAGCATTTTCTCATTTTACACATACCTAAACAACAGAGTCCATTAGTATGCCACTGTGATAAGAAGGCAAGCTAGGTCAGGAACTTTTAGTATTGAAATCCTCGTTCCCAGCTGAGTTTCCTGGACCAAATACAATTCTCTATAATCTGGTAGTTATACAGATTCCCAATTTGATCTCCCTAGTCAGAATATTTTCTTCCTTTGGAAGGTCCAAAATGTCTAGTCAGAAAAAGGCTGAAATACAAACACAAGCAGCTTATAGCTCAGGGAAGGAAAGGAAAAGAGGAGAAAAAAATGAAAAGAATGAAATAAAGAAGCCATTCCTGAGTCTTGATACAAAACTTCACAATGCAACAAGTACTTTTTAAAATATTTCATTCTCCTCTCAATTACATGAAAATAAAAACAATTTTAACCTTTTTTTTAAAAAGTTTGAGTCAAATTCTCAACTTTCCTCACTCCCCTCCCCACTCCCTGAGATGGCAAGCAATCTGATATAGATTTTATATGTGTAATTGTATAAAACTTCTTTTCAAAGAATTAGTCATTTTGTGAAAAATAATTCAAACAAACAAAAATGAAAAAATAAAGTGAAATATAGTTTGTTTCAGTCTGCATTCAGACTCCATCAGTTGTTTGTTAGTTTTTTTTTTTTTTTCTGAAGGTAGTTGGTGTTTCTCATCATGAATCCTTGAGAATTTTCTTGGATCATTGTATTGCTATGAATGACTGTCATTCATAAATGTTCATCTTATAATACTGCTGTTACTATGTACAATTTCTTCTGATTCTGCTTACTTCACTTTGTATCAGGTCATGTGGATCTTTCAAGGATTTTAAAAAATCATCTTGCTCATCATTTCTTAAAGCATAGTAGCATTCCATTACAGTCATGCACCACAACTTTGTTCAGCCATCCCACAATTGATAGACAAGACTTGCTATAAATATTTTTGTATAAACATGTCATTTTCCCTTTTTCTTAATCTCTCTAGGATACAGACCTAATGGTGGCATTGCTGGATCAAAGGATATGCACAGTTTTAAAGCCCTTTGGGTATAGTACCTAATCAGTCCCCAGAACTGCTAAATCATTCACAACTCCACCAGCAGTGCATTAGTGTCCCAATTTTGCCAAATCTCCTCCAGCATGTTATTATTTTTTCTTTTCTGTCATATTAGCCAAATCTAATAGGTATAAGGTGGCTTCTCAGAGTTGTTTCAATTTGCATTTTGCAACAGGTTCCATTAACCAAGCCAGCATGGTCTTTAAGCCTAAGCCTTGAATGAAGGGTTCTGAGAGCTGTAGTGGCACACAACTCTAGTCCTTGCCACTGGGGAGTCTGAGGCAGGTGAATCTCTTGAGCTCAGGATTTCTGAGATAAAGTGAGCTAAGTCTGTGGGTGTCCACATTTAGTCTGGCAATAATATGATGAACCCCTAAGAAGGAAGTCCATCAGGTAATCTAATAAGGGGCAAACTGGCACAGGTCAGAAACAGAGCAAGTCAAAACTTTCATGCTTATTAGTGGTAGGATCAAGATCCTGTGTGGCCCCTGGATTTTCAGTCTAGCAAAGTAGTCTTTTTTTTAATGTAAATGAAAACTTTAAAAAATTTTAAAATAAATAATAGCTGTGGGGCAGCTAAATAGCATAATAGATAGAGAGAAAGGCCTGAAGTCAGAAAGATCTGGGCTCAAATTCGATCTCAGACACCTCTTAGCTATATGGTCCAGGGCAAGTCACTTAATTCAATTTGCCTAACCCTTGCCCTTTGTCTTAGAGTTGTTACTAAAAAAGAATGTAAGGATTTTTTTTAAAAAAAAGTAATAACTACAACTTGCCTCTAAAAATGTTCATTTTGTGTAGTTTGTTAAGTTCAGTATAAAAAGAAAAGAAAATAAAAAAAAGCAAAAGTTATAAGACCTCACTTATAGTCCTGAATATTCTCCTTATCCAATAGTTGTAAAACTGTAGTCAGTTACCTCAAACTTCCTCAGTAATGGAGTTTAATATTTTTTATCCCTTACATCCATCTCTATCATCGATATCCCTTTTGCTTTAAAAAAAAAGCCAGATGCTTCTGTTATATGAAAAGATAATTCAAAAGATGAGTCTCTGCTCCATTCCTTACAACTTTTCTAGCTCTATCCTGAATGCCCTTAATAACAAATGCAGGACATAGAAAAGAGAATTTGGCAACACCCATACAACTCACAGCTGTTCAAGAGTAGCCTAAAACAGTTATTTGGCAATCAAAATATGAGTTAGCCTCAAAAACAGCTGTTGAGTCAAGAAACCTCCTAATCTCTATAGATTTAATCAATTTCTGCTACCAAAAGTTTTCAAGATACTTAATCAAAGCCAGAGCTGGACAGCAGTTGTTTACAAATTGAAAGAAAGTTCAATACACTATGTAGTGCAATGAGTTCTGGCCATGTAGTTAGAAAATTGAAACTCGAGTTCATGCTCTGCCCCAATTAACCATGTGACCTTAAGCAAGTCATAATTTCCCTGTTTCTCTTTTTTCCAATTTTTAGATGTTTTTGTTACATATAGAAACATTTGACACTTTGACATTCAGGTTTTCTCCCTCCCTAGATTCCTCCCTCTCCCCAGAAGGTGAGTAGTCTGATACAGGTTATACCCACAGTTTCATGTAATACATATTTCCAAAAGACGCATATCACACATATAATAATTTATCTAGCTCAACTTGAACTAGCTTAACTAGCTCAAAGTTCATGAAGGAAATATAGTGGAAGATGGCATGCTTTGGTCTGCACTGAGACTCCAACCGTTCCTTGTTTGGCTGTGGATAGCATTTTCATCATGAGTCCCTTATGGTTATCTTGGAGACTATTTTAGTCCTTCACAGTTGATCATCATATAATCTTTCTGTTACTGTATTGAGCCTCAATTTCTAATCTGTAAATTAAGAATAATAATATTTTTGTTATCTGTCTCAAAGAGTTAGAAATGTCAGAATGGAAAGACAATATAAGTATGAGCTCTTATCATTAAAAAAATGGTTAGAAAATAATAGTCAAAAAAGCCTCATAGTTGGGTGGGAGCTTTAAGAAACCAATTAGTGTTGGGGGCAGCTGGGTAGCTGAGTGGATTGAGAGCCAGGCCTGGCTTAGGTTCAAATCTGGCCTCAGACACTTCCCAGCTGTGTGACCCTGGGCAAGTCACTTAACCCCCATTGCCTAGTCCTTACCACTTTTCTGCCTTGGAGCCAATTGGCTCCAAGACAGAAGGTAAGGGTTTATTTAAAAAAAGAAAGAAACCAATTAGTGATCCCAGTAATTGGCCTTATAAAATATAAGAAGGTTAAAGGTAAAAAAAAATTTCTATATACCAAATGTCCCAAAAATTTTAGAACAGTTTTTCTGAAAATTTAATATTAAAAGCTTAACTAGCTCAAACTTTAATAGCTTAAAGCTGTACTAAGGCTTTTGGAACATCTTGTATACCAAAATATTCCTAGCAGAATATTTTGATATAGCAAAAAGAAAACAAATAAAATGGGGAATAATGTGAGTTTTCATGTTTATGGATTGGCTGAAAAATGTGATTAATACATGTAACAAAATATTATACCATAAGAAATTATTAAATTGAAGGATTGATTCAAAGAAGTATGGGAAGATCTATATGAACTGATGCAAAGAAAATCAGGGGAAAATAGAGATTATGCCTACCATTGTGTAATTGGAAACAATAATAAAAGCAACCAAATTAATTGGGAGAACCAATCTTGATTTGGAAGACAGAGAGTGAAACCTATTTCCTTCCACTTGATAGAGAAGTGAGGACTTGGTGGTGTTAATTTTGAATATGATATCAGTTACTACCACTTTACCACTGGTTTTGTTTAACTTTTTTTTTCAGTTACAAGAGAGAGTTAGTTCTACATTTTGAGGTAGGAAAGAACTATATTTAAAAAATGATGCCAATAAATTAAAAAACAAACAAACAAACAAGGATTCTAATACTGTGATTGACCACAACTAGGGTATCTGAAACAGAAAAGATTATATTTTGTTTTCAAAGATTTTCAGAGAAGGAAATATAGCCTTACTTGGGAGCTGATTCCAATATTTAATGCATCTCAGCATGTAAAATGGCCATGTAACTCAAGAAAAATTTGGGCCTGCCTGGCCATCAACAAATGTTCATAGAATCTAAAAATGAAGGTCACCAATTACTAATGTTATAAGAATCTTGTGTTTAGAAAAGGAGGGTCCAGAAGGAGTTCCACCAAAAGAGCGGCTCAGTAATTACAATCAGGTGCAAGTTTCCCAGTGGATACAAAAGAATGTTCATCTACAATAATTAAACTTTAAGCCTAAGGAAAACTCCATGAAGGACAAGAACAGGCACATAGCCCCAGACTAACCATCAGGATATAATTATCCTCTGTACTATTTATTCTGTAGAAACAGAAATGAAAAATCAAATAACAAACTTCTTGCCTCTAATTGACTCTCTTTTTGCCTAAGGAAGGCCACTGAAAAAGAAACATGATCAATGTATAAAATAGACACTAATTATTGAAATACTGGCCATTACATAGATAATGTGAGGAAAGATGTTTTTAAATTTTTAATTTCTATATTTAAATAAGTACTCTCTCCATTGATAAAAATAAACATATATCTATATCTACAATATGTCATTTAGAAATTTATTTATGACTTTACTTCCCAGACACCTGTTGCTCTATTTTAATGTTATGGCGATATGGTGCCTCATATCCATTTGAAAATGGGGATAATGAGGATTAAAGATGAAAGAAGAAAGAGAAAGTGCTATATCAATCCAAACATAGAAGTATTTGATTTTTTTCTATATACAAATATTGGGCTCATAAACATGGTACAATGAAAGAAAGTGATTTGGAATCAGAAGTCCTGGTTCAAATTCTTCTCCTATAACTTATGATCTTTGTGACTTTGGACAAGTCATTAAACCTAGATGGCCCAGTGGACAGAGTGCTATACTTGGAAATCAAGAAGAGTTGAGTTCATATTCTACCTCAAACATTTATTGGATGACCCAGGGTAATTCATTGATTTCTCTCAGCTTCAGTTTTTTCAATTCTAAAATGTGGATAATAATAGCTTCTGTCTTACAGGGTTAAATATTAAACAAGATAACTTAATCAAATCTCTTTCTAAGCCTTGAAGCACTCCATAAATTACATTAATGATATTATTCATTGAGAGGAGCAAATTAGGTAAATTTGGAGACTTAAGAATAATCTAGGTCAGAAGTGAAGAATGTGAAAAAGATCTCTGATGCACAGTGTCCTTGAGTTGATTTCAGGGTAGAGGAGGCAAGGAGTTAAGACATCTGGTATTATTATATTATTACTTTAGTTATTATTTTAATCACATTGTGATCTGATTTAAATAAACTTGAAGTAACAAAATCTAAATAGGAATGAATGATTATTAAATGGATAAGTATCAGAGATGACTTTTCAGATTTTAAAAATGCTCATCCTAGGGCAGTGATGGCAAATCTTTTAGAGACCAAGTGCCTAAACTACAACACTCACAGCACATGTGAATTTCTCCCTTATCCCAGACAGGGGAGAGAAGAAGCACTCCCATTAGGCTGCTGGGCAGAGGGGTATGTGATGTAAAAAATGTCCTCAGACATGGTTGAGAGGGAAAGGGGAATAGCCTACTCCGGCACAAGTGCCATAGGTTCACCAACACATCTGTAGAGTAATGATCTTCCCTAATTTAAAATAATGATTAAATATACTCTATATCTATAATAGTATACCATATGGGAATTCAACAAAGCTGAAAGGTGAGGAAAGACAAAAAGATTAGGACATGCTAACCTTCTACAATGCTATTAGTAATATAGAATAGTTCAAATACAATATAAGTTAAATGGGCTAAGTTGGGGAATCAAAAGGTTAAGGTGGGGTGTAGCCTCAAAAACAAAATAAAACAGGAAAGATCCTAGTCCTGGTGCTGCCATTAACTAACTAGCTAAATAATATTTGACAAATCACTTAATTTTATGAGCCTTAGCTTCCTCATCTGTAAAACAGGGAGAAGGAAAAAGATCAAAGGTGTCCAAAAACATGTCCTCACTGTGTGACCCTGGGCAAGTCACTTAACTCCCATTGCCTAGCCCTTACTGCTCTTCTGCTTTGGAATCCATAGACAGTATTGATTCTAAGAAGGAATAAAAATACAACATAAACAAGTCACTATGTAGCCCACAGGAATCCATTTCTATTTGAGTTTGACACCATTGTATTAGATGACTTTAAAAGTCCATTTTAGCTCCATAAATTCTCTGATATATAATGTTGTTCCTATGGTAAAGTAGATTCATAAATGATTTTCATGGAGCACAATTTCTTGGATCAAATTGAGGGCTGCCTGGTGTTTCTCTGTTCTCTAGTCTCAGAATAGTTTCCTATGTGTCAGTCATACTGAACCACTAACTATTCTCCATCATTTCCTGCACACTGAGCCCTTTAAGATCTGTCCAAGGGTGTTCCTTATACCTGGAATATACTTCCTTCTCAACCAGGTCTATTGAAAGTCCTCTTTTCAAAGTGCAGCTCAGGCGTCATTAACTCTATAAAGTCTTCTCTAATCCCCTCCAGATGAGCATTTCCTCTTTTTTCAAATTCTTAATGCACTCTGTTTCATTTCCTTAAAACATACTACCTTACATTGTATTTATTTGAATATGGGTCCCATTCTCTCTTAAACTGAAAGCTTCTTAAAGATTGTGCCAATTTTTTTTTAAAAAAATCTTTGTTTCCAGTGCCTTGCATATATCAGATGCAGAATATTTTTTTAAACAGAGTTGAATTAGAATAATTGGCTTTCAGGGAATTCTTCCCCAAAGTGCTACCAAATTCCCAGTGGTAGAGAATGTGTGTCTGTCTATATGGGTCAGAAATACTACAGAATTAGATGGGAGGAGACAATAGGAAAGAAAAACCTAAGAATTCAATTCTAGGTCCTCTCAATTGAATGTGTATGAAAATTACACAAGTGATTTTGCAGCAATGTGGCCAGGATTCCCAATGTAAATAATTTCCATTCCACCACTGGGAATGCTTCAGGGTTCAATTTTCTTTCTTCCATTTGAAGGGAAATCATTAGGAGGAAGTACTTTCTGAAATATTTTCAATATGTTGCTAATACCCACTTTGGCACAGAACCTGTCTGAAAGATGTCTCAAGTTCCTAGATATCTGGCAGGTATTTTTAGTTAGGTCAAGAATAATTAGTTTAAACTTAACAAAACATAGATTTGGAGTTAAGAAAAGAAATGGAAGCACTAAGAGAAATTAAGGAAGCAAAATATTTCACAAGTAAAATATAAACCCCAGGAATCTTGAGTCTTTTTTTGTTGTTGTAAAGGTGGGGCTTGGTTGAGCAAATCAATCAAATGACCTCACCTCATTTAAAATATGATTTATTAAAGACATGAGAGCATGCTTAAATTAATCAATCAAAATCCTTAAGTGAAAAAAAAAATCCTTGATCATTTGGAGTGATGTTGCAAAGGAAGTGTGTTTGTTTTTGCTGAGGAAACATGTACATCCTAGGGGTCATCTATAAAATATCAAGCTAGTTCAGGTCATAGTTTGGATTAAGAAGGGATCAGGAGGGAGCATTACAACAAAAACCCCAAGGAAGAATAATTTGGGGATGGAATAGGAAGATAAAGCCTCAGCTTTGCCCTTAGCTTAGGCCTCCTCATTATCTTTCAAGCTTCCAAAGGTCCAAAGGATTTAAGACTTCTCATCTGTGTCCTAATATCATCCTCTGGGACAATAACTGGTGGTAACATCTGTATCAGGAACCAAGAAAATACTGGATGAAATGTAGGAAGACAAATTCCTGTCTCTCCAAGGAAATATGCCATACCAAAGGACAATTTCTTGAGTGCCCCTCTTTAAAGAGAAGACAACTTCCTACAACTAGGAGCTGAGTTACCTCTTTGCAATAGGTGCTCTCTAAGCTTGCACTCAGTTTCCCTTATAGTCTGTATGTGTTGGTGAGAGTGTATGTTATAGAATTTTAGGAAGATATTTTGTGCCAACTCTTTTTACTATGTTAATAAACAACCCTGCCTGAAAGCTAATGAATCTAACTAATTGATAATCAATCCATAATCATTAGGGATAACTCAATGGAACGGAGGTTCAAAACAATAGCATTAGAAATATTATTAGCCCTCAGGAATATCCTAGAACTTTGATGGGGAGATATAGTCTTGAAAAGGGGAATCTGAGAATTCAAGTGGGAGTTAGAATAAATACACTTAGAGTTTATATGTGCTACACATTTATTCCTAGAGCAGTGATGGTGAATGTTTTAAAGGGGCAGGTGATGTGAGAAATTCCCTCAGGCAAGGGGGAGGAGAGCAGTCCATGTTCCTCTGGGTTTCTAGTAATAAAGTCTGTGCTAGGGTGCCTAGAGTAAACAGCCTTCGGAAACACTTCAGTTGTGAATTTGTTTCATGTACTTATTAAATTATTCTTCCTCTAATTCATCTTCCTACTCCAATGTCTGTTCTTTTCCATCCTTTAGTTTTTATTTCTTCTCTCTTTCAATTTTTTGTAAATTGCTTTAGAATCTATTAGGATTAAAGTCAAAAAGTCTTTAGTAAACATGTCTTAAGTATCTATCTGGCTGTGATGGCACAAGCCTTTAATCCCTGACACTAGGGATGCTTTTGTTGGTAGATCACTTGACACTGGGAATTCTGGGCTGCAATAGTGTCAAGTTCAATCTGGTCCTTAACAAGTACAGAGCTAATATGGTAAGTCCCTTGGAGAATGGGGTAGTCATGCTGTCTAATGAGGAACAAACTGGTCCATGTCAGAAGCCGCAGATCAAAGCTTCCTTCCTGAGTTGTAATGAGATGGAACCATGAATGGCTCCTTTCCTTCCAGCCTGGACAAGATATACAGTCTCAGAATAACAATAACAATAACAACAACAACAATAATAATAAACTCACCTGCTATGTACAAGGTATTATGCTTGGTCTGGGAATGTAGAAAATAATATATTCTGTATTTTCAAGGAATTTATTATCTACTGGGAAGAAGATACACATTTATAAAGTGAAGGCTAAGCATAATATTTGGCCCCTGAGTGAGCCTGGAAAGGATTTCAACATAGAACTATGAGGAGTACATTCTAGGCATGGAGAGGAGATGTGGTGGTGGTGAAGGAAGGATGAACAGAGTAAATACAGTGAGGTGAAAGATAGCATGTTGATTTCAGAGAACCAACTAATAGTCATCTCTTACTGGAACACAGAATATGGGAGAGAGAGTAATATGAAATATGGTAGGGAAAATTAGTTAAGGCAGACTTTGGAGGAATTTAGATGCTAGATTAAGAAGTTTGATTTTATCCTGTGGGTAATAGGATTAAAATTAATTATTCCATTTCTTTTTATTTCCTCTTCAAAAAAATCATCCTATTTAGTTGAAATGTAAGATTGTCAAACTCAATTGATGAACATCTATCAAGTGCCTACTATGTCAGGCACTGTGCTAAGAACTTGGGATGCAAAGAAAAACAAGATAGACCTCGAATTTAGGAGCTCACAATCTAATGGGGGAGACATGTTCAGCAATATAGGAAATAATTAGTAAGAACCATCTCTTCCAGTA
Organism: Gracilinanus agilis; assembly: GCF_016433145.1. Lineage (NCBI taxonomy): Eukaryota > Metazoa > Chordata > Mammalia > Didelphimorphia > Didelphidae > Gracilinanus > Gracilinanus agilis. The sequence goes on along the minus strand of NC_058133.1, from coordinate 80,298,614 downwards.
ACATGTCTTCTAATTGGCCATTGAACAAGGAGCTCAATTTAGGGTGTCAACAGCTTAAGATAATATTTAAAGTGAGAGAGTCTGAACTTGTGATTTGACTACTCCACCTACCAATAGAGGTTGACATCTCTGCAACTTACAGTCTTAGAGAATTATTTAGAGCACTAATTTTTAAGTCAGTTAATAAACATTTATTAAGTACCTTCTATGTACCAGGCAATGTGCTAAGCTGTAGGGAGACAAAGAAAAGCAAAAGACAGTCACAGCCTTCAAGAGACTCGTAATCAAAGTGGGAAAGAAGTTGAAAAGAGGAAGGAATGGGATGACTGCCCTGGATCCCTCCTTAAATGGAAGATCTGGGAGGAGCTCTCCACTTACCACATTCTACTTTCCTCTCCAATCAGAAGAAAGAAAGGACTCCAGGGACAGGAGGCACTGAGGAGGTCTGAGTTTCCTGCTTGATGTGATCTTGTAGGTTGTGAGATTCAGATGATGATATCTAGAAATACAATCAGGTGAGCAGTGATGAGATGGCTGTCCTAGGTACCCTCCTTAAATAGAGGATGTAGGAGGCACTTTCCACACTTACCCAGGTCATAAAGCCAGTATATGTCAGAAAAAAGATTTGAATTCAAGTCTTTCTGAAATTTAGGCTCAATCTCTACCCACCTGACTAAATATCTTTTTAAAATATTTATAGATAGCCTAAAAACTATGATTTTTGACATCTTTTGGCCCATTTTTTGCCTTTCTGCTATTATCACTGCAGATATAGATGTTGGTCCCACAGGATTAAAAATTTTGTATTTTTCTTTGTTTCAAAGGCATATGATGGTAAGCCATAGTCCTTAGAATCTCAGAAGAATTGAAGTTAGGAATCCCCCAAAAGGTGATGGAGATGCATTTAGTGCTTTTTGTAACACATTACAAACAGGAATACAAAAGCAGTATCAAGGATATCATGAAAGAAACATGCTCAAACTTGAAGATGATTTTGTCATGAGACAAAAATAAAGAATAACTTTATTGACAGCTTGTATGTCCTATTGGAATTCTCCCATTGTCAAATGGATAAGAAGAAGAATCCAAGCATGTTAAATATATTCCCTTCAGCAAATATATGGCAGGATAGGGACAAAAGTAATAGAGAATGGGAAGCCAAAGATAGATTGCAATCTTCATTACTGGAAGGAATGCTCACCTAAATACCATCTAAAGTCTTTTGAAGAATTAGAGTATTAAAGACAATCAATATGCCATGGACAGATCTTGTTTAAAATATCATTTTGGCTTCATTAAGAGGAATGGCTTAGAGAGAGACTTAGGGAGAGCACTTAGAAAACTATAGGGAGTATCTTAAAGGAAGAATTAACACAATGTAGCAACTAATTAGAGGTGTGAAGATAAGGGAAAGGGGAAAAGTCAAAGAAGATGCCCAGGTTTTGAGTCTTGGTGTATAAAGGAAAGTGACTGTGGGTAGATACATGAATTACTGTAGAGTAGATCACAGAATATTAGAATATTAGAGCTAGAAGGGTTATCTTGTACACATCCTTCCTTTTGCAGAAAAAAGAAATTGATACACAAAGAAGTAAATTGACTTGCCTAACATTCAAGGAAATATAAGGACAAGAAAGGAAGCAGGTTAGTCATTTAATGAAAGTGAAGGATAAGAGATGGATGATCTCAGTGTTGACATGGTATCCACACAATGGTACGAGACTTAAAAGACCTCCAGAGCACCAGAGGATTTATGTGAAAATATAGACAGGAATCTCATGGTAGTAAGGAAGTATAAGTAGGCTATGATTTGTGTTGATAGAAGAATTCACATTTATGAACACATGGATTTATCAAAGTTTAAGTCATTTTATACAAGTGTGACTATAACTCTAGTCTATTAGAGCTAGAAGGAAACACAGTAGAGGGGTTGTGATTTTGTTTCACGTACTAATTAAATTATCATCCTTCACTGTACTGGATTTGTGATTCCATTAACATAGGGAAATTCCAAGAAAATTCTACCTGCCAATGCCAGTTGACATTTTTTCTGCATCTTAAATGATCTTAGAGAGTTGCTCAGATCACTAATAGGTTAAGTGATTGCCCAAGTGTATATGCCAGAGGCTGGAGTTAAATGTTAGATATATATTCAACCCCTTCATTTTACTGATGAGGAGACAGAACAGTGAAATAACTTGTTTAAAAGCTCATGCAAGGAAATCTAGGTAACTCAGGCTTGGAGGGAGGTCCTGGGTTCAAATTTGTCCACAGACACTTCCTAGCTGGGGTGATTGTGAAGATAGCACTTAACCCCAATTAACCAGCATGTAATTGGAGTCAATCAATTCCAAGACAGAAGTTAAGAGTTCAAAAAAATAAACAAAAAACTCATGCAGCTAGTAAATGAAAGAGGCAGTTTTTTTGCCTTGAAAATTCAGTATTCTTTTCACTACTCAAATTTCTACATCTATATTCAGAAATTAGATTCAAAAACATTTTTTAAACTTAGCAAGCAAATTTTCCAACAAATATGAACATTTGTACACAAAGAAGAAAAATGGAGGATTGGATGTAAAACTACACATCTTCATTATGTATAGCTTGTCTTAAAGTAAAAATTACTTCCATCATGATAGTTCCAAAGCTAACCAGCTTAACTGTTCTCTCCCAACCATTTATTCTGGGCATTGTTTTTTGATGCTTCATTGAAGTTCTTATAATGTTTTTTTACTTAAGTACCATAATGTAAGCATAATGACATATATAATTATGCAAGTCAATATGTAATACAGTAATATGTAATTTGTAAGCCAATTCACCTCTTTGGATCTCAGTTCCTTTAATTATAAAAGGAAGGAATTGGACAAGAGGATCGTTCTAATTGAAATATTCTGCCCTGTGATCTGCCATGTAATATAAGTAATACATCCATCATCTACCTAACTCGCCAAACATTAGCAAGGCTTACTACGTATAAAGCATTTAATTGCTGAGGAATATACAAAATTGCCCTTATCTATGATATTCAATATGTCATAAAAGATCAGGAAAGTCATTGTTCAATGAGTGCTGAGTTGCACCAGAAAAATGGCATGGGGGGGGTCTTTTTTTTTTCAGAGTCGAAGAAGATTATCATTAAATTTATTTCCAGCTCTACAATTTCATGATTCTACTGATTGCAGAGACAATCCCATAGAGAGTTAACTTTGGAATCAAGAAGCTCTGGCTTTACATCCTTATTCTGATATATATTGTGGGCAAATGACTTAACTCCTAAGTGCTCCTACCCTCCAAAATTCTCTAAACTTCAAAGGAATTGTCAGAGGGAATTTCATTTCCAGTTTCTATGCCATGGATGAAATCATAAATCCAGAAGGCCCCTTCCTCAAAAGAGCAACAACAACAAAAACCTGTCTCCACTGCCTAACTGGGGATCAACTCAGTCTCCCCAAACTCCAGCTTCCCTTGAGAAAATAGTCAATAAACATATATGAAATCAATGTGATACAGCCAACACTTTGGTAGGTTCTGGGGAATAACAAGAAATGAAACAGTTCCAGCAAGCCCTCAAGAACTTTACTTTGAGGTAGAGATAAGGAAAGAGAAAACAAGTACAGAAATAAGAATAAACGCATACAAAAGAAAGACAAAGTAATTGGGGGTGGGTTGGGTGGGTTTTCTGGCTAGCAGCTCAGGGAGGTGTGTGTCAGTGTCTATATACAACTTCATATGGAATGTACATAAGGTAAATTTGTAGGGAAGTGGGACATATTCCGTGTAGAGATTTTTCTTTAAAAAAAATGTTTAGAAGAGACAAAGTGGCTTCTCTTCACTTTTGAAAATCCCCTTCAGCTATTAAATGATTGTCAAGTCAGTAGATGCCTCATTCCTAATAGAGAGAGATGAAAGAACGTGGAATTGACTGTGCAGTAACTCACTGGTTGGGGAGAACAAAAAGCCTTTCTTGGGGGAGGGGGTGTGTGTGTGTGTGTGTGTGTGTGTGTGTGTGTGTGTGTGTGTGAGAGAGAGAGAGAGAGAGAGAGAGAATGTGTGTATGTGTGTGTACGTGTGCGAGCGCGCGTGTGTACACACTGGTGTCTAATGGCACAGACAACCACACCTCTGAGCTCTCGGTAGGGACACCTCTGGGAGAAAACCTCACACCTCAGTAAGCACACACCGAGCCCAACAGGAACTTTCCGCAGGAGAGGGGACAAACAACCGAATAGGCACGTTTGTTTGAGGCTGTCTCGGCTGACCAGGGGACCGGGCAGGTTACAGAGTTTGTACATTTCCTAAGCCCCAGGCTTCTGAGCTGGAACTGGAGGGAGGGGAGGGGTGGGTAGAGTGGCTGGACTGGTGGGAGAGTACATAAAACTAGTGTAAGGTTTGTGTGTGCTCTAGTAGACTGGTTGAGCCTAGATCCGATCTTCCCACTAGCAGCCTTCCCTGTGGTGAGCCGGAGAGACGGCGGTGGCGGTGGCTGTGGCAGCCTGAGGAGTAGCAACCACAAAAGCAGCAGCAGCAGCAGCGGCGGCGGCAGCAGGAGTAGGAGCAGGAGCAACCGGCTCCAGCTCTGCAGAACAGCACTCCCACCCCTTGATCCCCACCCCCTCTCTCTCTGCCCAACCGCGCTCAGTCTCAGCTCCTGCTCTGCTCTCCACGCTGGGCTCTGACTTTGGGGAAGCCTCGTTCTGTGCTAGCCTAGCCAGCAGACTTGTCCGGCGCGGAACATGGCTCAGCGCCCTGCCACCCCTCGCGCCTGGTCTCGCCTGCTGGTCTTACTCTCCTTGGCTGCTCTCTGGAGCTGCCTGCGGGCGCGCTTCGCAGCTGAGGCAGACCCCAAAGACCCGGAGGCAGAGGCGGAGATGGTGGTTTTCCCAGAGTCGCCCTGGCAGAGACCCACGGTGTTCGTGACCATCCTGGCCCGCAACGCTGCGCACACGCTGCCTCATTTCTTGGGCTGCTTGGAGCGGCTGGACTATCCTAAGGACAGGATGGCCATCTGGTGAGTTTGGGGGACTAGAGCAGGAGAAGGAAGGTTCGGCTAGGGCTGTCCCCCTCGGCGTCCCCGGGAAGTAAGGAGAGCAGGGCATCCATGCATGCCTGTCTCAGACTGGAGCGCACCAGAAGGAGAGGGCAGGGGAACCGGCCCATGTGTGAGGTGGGGAGATGGGAGATCCTATAATTACCAAAGTGAAGGTGAAGGAGGGAGGGCAGGAGGGAGAGAGGTGCACTGCTTCAACCTGGCGGAGCGGGGGCCGGCAGGGGAAAGGAAACAACGTGGTGCTACCAAAGCTCACGCACATCTCAGCCTTCCCCGGGGCTGGAGAAGCCAAGGAGGCTGGAGTGGCGAGGGCCACTTCGAGCTCCTGAAGGGCGACCACCGAGGGCGGGAGAGAGAGAAAAGAAAGAAGGCGAAATCTCGATTTCGGACTTGAGCTCGAAAAAGGGGCTGCGCCATCCTTTTGGAAGCTTGGGCATCCACTCCTCACACCTCGCACAGGCCTGAGAATACCTGCTGCCGGCTCGTCCTTACTTCTGCTGACCCCTAGCACTGACTGACGGCAACCGGGAATCTGGCTCTTCATGTGCCCGGGGTGGCTGGGTTACTACGTCCCATCTTTCTCATATCCCTTTACTCTTCTCCAAATCCCCATTCACTTCCAAACGTTTGTTCCCCCTCCCATTACCAACCTCCTCAGCTTTCAAGTTTCCGCCCAGTGTCAGGTAGTTGGAGAGATCTGTATTCCCAGCGTTCAGCACGGTGCCTAACACGTAGTGAGCGCTAAATAATTTTTTTGTTAATCGACTGAGAAACTAAGAGGGGAAGTAAGTGAGAGCGGTGTTTCTCTTCCTCCATCTGGGAGGTTTTGCTTTCTCCTTTCTCCTCTTAGAGCAGCATCTTCTTTTCGTGAATTCCCCAGCCTCAGATATGTAACTCAGAACCGGACATCCCATGCCCAGCTATTTGTATCCTAAAGGAGACTCCCTCTGGAAGGTAAACAGTTTTTCTGTTTCTTTCCCAGAAGGAAGGAACTTTGAGTTCCAGTGGAGTTCTCCAGGAGTCACTAATGCTTTAGGGAGGCAGAGGGGCGTCGGGGTAGGTGTCTGAAAAACCACTTCCCGGCAGTGATTTCCTAAAGTAGGGGAATGGGGAGGGGTGATCTGCCAAACAGCCCTGTGGATGTATAACGGCCAAGGTGAACTGATTTGTCAGGTGTTTGCCTACCCAGGAAAGACAGGGAACTGATAACGCTTTCCCAGTTTCTGCCTGCTGTTATTACCAAGAGGAAACATATCCCCCCAGAAAACAGGCTGCAAGACCAGGTTGCGTGGTGGGGGAAGGAAAGAAGCCATCAGCCCCAGCTGGTTTAATTTGATGGCAGACGTAGGGAGGATAGAAAGCAAACAGAGGTAATACAGTACAGTATTGTACATGCCTGGAGCTGTGGGGAAAATATATGGACTTTGTATGTGGGATGGATATGGATGTGTGTAGGTTTGAAATCATAGGGATGAATTTTGTAAAAACCCACCAGTGCCAAAGGAGAATTGATTCTCTAATATTAGTGGGTTATTATTTCAAATGAAAGCCTACAAAGATATCTATATAAAGTTTTTAACTTTAAAAAATACTACAGGACTTAATAGTTGAGTGGTCAACAAAGCAGGTGATTTCAGTCTGACTTAAGTCAGGTAAGAATTAATGTCTATGAGTGATCAGTTCAAAACCCACAGGTAAGTTATGTAAGTATGCTTTAAAAAAAAAAGTGAACCAAGCAGAGGATGAAAGACCTCTGATCAGTCAAGAACCCTGTGTTCTAGTCCTAGCTCTTCTGATAACTAGTTATCTGATTGTGGGCAAGTCTCCTACCAGCATCAAGCCTGAGTTTCTTCGTCTGCCAAATGAGCAGTTTGGGCTAGATCATTGCTTATGTACTTTCTTTGCCAAGCTAAAATTTTATGGTTTTATGACATGTGTTCAAAATGAAGCATGTACTTTCAAGCTCTCGATCTATGAAAAGGTTTAGCTAGTTAGGAGTTCTGGTAGCGTATGACCCAACGTCCCAATTAGAATTGGACTCCCACTCTCTGCAGACCCAGCATCTTTTGGCTTTGGAGTCAGAGAACCTGGAGGATGAAGATGTCAGAGTAGATAGCTCTGAGGTATCTTAGCTCTATCGTCCTTTATAGCTATGTTCTTTCATGTTTTATTTTGTATTTCACTAGTGTTTGAAGGTTAAAAATATGCTTAAGGCTCTTTTGATGTTAAAGGAGCCCCCTGCACTAGGTGCTGAGGCCCTCCACTTTAGGAAGTATTGGTCCTGATGTAGAAATTAGAGCCATTTGCTGGGTTGCGGTGAAGCTGCTACTGCTTCTGTTACTGCAGTAGAGGTAGGATTATATAGTGTGTAGATCACACATCTTGGAATCGGAATTGTTGAGTCATTTTTCGGTCATGTCCAACTCTTCATGACTTCATTTGAGTTTTCTTGGCAAAGATACTGAAGTGGTTTGCCATTTCCTGCTCCAGCTCATTTTATAGATGAGGAACTGAGGCAAACAAGATTAAGTGACTTGCCCAGGGTCACACATCTAGTAAGGGTCTGAGGCCAGATTTGAACTCATTAAGAGAGGTCTTCCTGACTCAGGCTTTGCACTCTATCTACTTTTCCACCTAACTGCCTGGAATCATAGACTGAAGTTCAAATCCTGCCTCTCACACTCATTACCTGAAACTAGGGAAGGCAAGGCCCTTAGGCAATTCTGCAGGACTTATTTAATAGGTAGTAGACAGGTTGGGATCTGCACTGGTGGTAGGATATCCCACAATGGAAGTTCCTCACATTTCCAGATCCCTGCTGTTATGATATTATTTCTCTTAGTAGAGAAGGCACCAGCATAGTGGCAAAGACCTAAGTTGACCTTAGTTTGTTCCAGATAATCACTTAACTTCACTGAAGCTCAGTTTTTATTATCTGTAAAATGGCAAAAATAATACATTCATTATCTATCTGCTTCACAGGTTTTTTGAGGGGAAAACACTGTAAAAATGAATGTTGTATAATGATAACTCTACGATTTCCAAAGTGTTGAATGTCTACCATTTGGTGCTCACAACAAAAGACTCTTATGACTGTAAGCATGGCAGGTTTTTCAAAGAATCACTGTTTTGAAAGGAAAGAAAGGCAACAAATATTTATTAAGCACCTACTATGTGTCAGAAGCTTTACATATATTATCTCACTCAAAGCAACCCTGGAAGGGGGCAGCTGGGTAGCTCAGTGGATTGAGAGCCAGGCTTAGAGAAGGGAGGTTCTAGGTTCAAATCTGGCCTCAGACACTTCCTAACTGTGTGACCCTGGGCAAGTAACTTGACCCCCATTGCCTACCCTTACCACTCTTCTGCCTTGGAGCCAATACTGTGTATTGGCTCCAAGACAGAAGGTAAGGGTTTAAAAAAAAAACCCTGGGAAACAGGTCATTATTATCACCCTCCTGTACAGCTAAGGAACCTGAAGCAGACAGTGGTTAGGTGACTCCCACAGATAGCAAGTATTTGAGACAAAATTTACTCAGGACTTCCTGACTGCAGGATTCTCTCTCTATTCTGTCACCTGGGGTGAGAGGCAGCCTTATGGATCAACTCTCTCATTTTATAGGTAAAGCATTGAGACCCAGAGAGGAGCCTCATCCTTTTAAACTCATCCCAGTTTTCTGATTTATTATTCATTAGGTTCTCTGGCCCTTATCCACCAGAGAATGCCCGAAAGGGAGCCTTTTCTGTGTAATTTAAGTGAAAGATCTGGTCAAATCATTGTGTTCAGACTTCTCTGGAACATTTTTTTCACCTGAAATCCCCCAGCAACATGAAGAGATAATGAAAGTGGATATTAAGAACTTTCAGAATGTATTAACATTAGAAAACAATCAATTACGGAGTTTATACTTTTCTCATTAGAAAAGTGAACTAGGTGGCATGATGGATGGAGTACTGGCTTTGGCAGATCTGACTTCAAATCCAGCTTCAAACACTCACACAGCTATGTGACTGTGGCCAAGTCATTTAACCTCCATCAGCCTTAGTGTCTTCATTTGTAAAATGGAAATAATAATTATACTCTCCTAGCAAATGAGATAAAAATTGTAAAGCACTTTGCAAAGCTTAAAGAATTATAAAAATGATAGCTATTATTATTTGTTATTTCTTTGGGACCACAAAAAAGGGATAACTTTCTGCATCCAGTTTTCCTATATCTAAATGTCCTCCTTAAGTTCTTTCTTCAACTATACTACATTTACAGATTGCTATGTACCCCAAATGGGGAAAAAAAAAGATATTTCATACTCTAAGACCTGTGTAACCTTTTAGGTTAAAACAGGCGATTGAACAGTGCTATTTGTTACTGAAGAATAATGACTTAGTTCTAATGCCTGGGGAGGGGTGGAGGAGGGAGAAGCAAATTTTCTATTGTGTGTTTTCTGTTCAATTCCATAGTGCTGTTTAGGCATTTCCTTAGCTCTGGAAGGCTGACTTTGGTCCTCGTTGCCAACATATGATGAAGGAGAGCTGAGCCAAGTTTCATGAGGATATTAAAAAGAAAGAAGGATGAGGGAAAGCCCTTGGACCAAAACACACATTACAATTTGTACTTTTGGGAACTTCTTGGAGAGCTTTTTGCTTCTTGTGGTATAGCTGAAAACAGGATGCTCTGCACATGGATATATGACTCTAGGTATATAATTACAGTATAATATGGTCATTTTATTTGGGTAGAATTTTTTTGATGTAATCTCCTAAAATGAGATTTGTTTTACATTTGTTGTTTGTTGTTTTTTTCTCAGAAAAGATTTTTTCAAATGAGCTCTCCATAAAGCAAGTTTTTATTTGGATGAATACAAACACTGACCAGTTTCAGAATCTTTGTAAAGTCCTACTCCTTTGGAGTAACAATTCTGTTCTTTCATAGCATGGACACAATATTCTTTGATTATTATGGGTCTGTCTCCAACTTTCCAGTTTCATGGGGTCAGGCTGGACTGTTGGTGATTGTTTCATGACATTCCTATAGGCAGGTTTACAGAATTCCTCAAACTGTTACTAACAATAACATTTAGTTACAGTGGCATTCCTTTTCATTTCACAGTATGGCCACTAGGTGTGGAATGTTATCCTTACTGGATGGTGTCAGATTTTAACTAAAGTGCTCTGTGTAGTTCATCTATCTCCATAATAATCTTCCCTTCTCTTTGTCCCTCATGTTTCCTTTCCTTCCCAACAAGATTCATTTACTCTATCTTCTCCACTATGCTCCTCATTTCTTTTCCCTTTTCTCTCTCACTGCTTTCTCTATTAAAAGGCAGTTCTTTAAATGTATTTATAAAGACATCCATTTTTATTCTTCTCACTACCAAAAAATTACAGTTACTTGCACATTGTCATGTCATCAATTGAAGCATCTCACTACTCAGCATTTGAGAAAAGAATAGATCCATTTCAGCGAAGTAGGAACTTGAATCTTTTAAAATTTGTATTGATCTGCTTTGGTTTTGATACAATAGACACATGCTAATATATACACAAGGAAATATCTTATGCAATATATTCCCCCTCCACCAATTTTTTTTCTTCACAATTGTCATTAATTAATTAATTTTAAAATTTAACATTTTTATTTAGAACATTTTTCCATGGTTACGTGATTCACAATCTCCCCTACTCCCGCTCTCTCTTCTCCTCCCTCCCCAAAGCCAACAAGCAGTTCCACTGGTTATACATGTATCATTGTTCAAAACATATTTCTATGTTATTCATATTTGCAGTAGAGTCATCCTTTCATATCAAAACCCTAATCAGATCCCTATTGAACTATGTGATAGAGCATATATTTTTCTAATGCATTTCTGGTTCCACAGTTCTTTCTCTGGATGTGGATAGCGTTCTTTCTCACAAACACCTCTGAATTGACTTTGGAAAACCTTTTTTTTTCTCTTTGTAGTTTCCTCCATGAATTTCCTTGGGTTCCCCTTGGGTTAAACTTTCCTCTGGGTCCTGAGGATGGAAGGCTTCTTTATTGGTGATTCTTTCTGTCATTGGGGATCATGAACCCTAAAACCACCACCAGTACCCACAGAACACTCTCTTTACATTTCTCTAAAGATGGTCCTTCTGTTGTTGTCCACTCCTGTCTCTGATTGTTAGTAAGACTTCTGATAGCTTGGATGGAACTTAAGGATCTCTGGAGTACACATGGCTACCTTTTGGATAATTCTATCTCTGTTGGGATCATCTAAAACTAGGAAAGAATAAACACGAAGGAAACAGTTACCATGTACTCTGTTTACCAAATACTGGAGACAAAATGAGGGCTGGGGATGAGGATAAGAATAGGGAAAGGGGAGCCACCTTCTTCCTCATCTGACAACTCAGAGAAATTCTGCCTCGCTCACCAGTAGGAAGGAAAAAGAGACCAAAAGATTAGCAGGTGGGCCCTATTCTATATGAACTCAATTCTAGTTCAGCCCTTTCTGAGTTATCAGTTCTTCTTGATCCAGAAGTTCACTATCATACTACCCATACTAACTCCATGGCCAGAAACAAGAAACCCCAAAGTTCCAGCTGTGAGATTGGAATCAGGCAAGAAACAATTTCATTTGCTCTTTACAATCTCTTACGAAGGGAAAATATGGCACACTGGAATGATTAGACCTTCTTCGGCTAGTCCTCTGATGACATTATCAATAGTTCAGTACCCACATTATCCTTTTTATTTGCCAGATTTTTGTTGTTAGGAAATAGTGTCCTTCTTTACATTGCCATAATCATGTACATCATTGAATTGATAAATATTTATTAAGCATCTTCTCTGGGCCAGGCACTATGCTACTTATTGGGGATACAAAAAGATGCAAAAGCAGGCCTTACTCTCAAGGAGCTTATAATCTAGTGAGGAAGTACATGATTCTCTTGGCTCTGCATTCTTTATCCTGCCCTACTTCATAAAAACATTCCTATGTGGCTCTACATTCTTTATATTCATTTTTATGATATAATAATAGTTGATACATTCATATGCCACAGTTTGTTCAGGCATTCTTCCCTTTCCCATTTTTGGGATGCATTGTTTAACTCTACCTTTTTTACTGTTACTACTGTTACTTTTGTTACTAGTATTACTAATGCTGAATGAATATTTGTGTATCTTACTGTTAATAATATCCTTGAGGTATAATTCCAACAGTGGAATCATTAGGTTAAATGATAATAATAATTTAGTAACTTTGTGGTTTAGTCATTTCTGACTCTTTTTGACCTCATTTGGAGTTTTCTTGGTAAAGATACTTGAATGTTTTGTCATTGCCTTCCAGCTCATTTTATAAATGAAAAAACTAAAGCCAATGGAGTTAAGTGACTTGCCCTTGGTCACATAATTAATAAGTGTCTGAAGCCAGATTTGAACTCAAGAAGAAGAATCAAGCCTAGTACTATCCACTGTGCCATCCCAGTAACTTTTCTTACATAATTCCAATTTGTTTTTAGAATGATTGGACCAGTTTACAATTCTACCAATAAGAATTACTGCTTCCCATAGAGAACATGTGTGTGTGTGTGTGTGTGTGTGTGTGTGTGTGTGTGTGTGTGTGTGTGTGTAAAACCAGACAACACTAGGAGCTATTTTAATGAAGTAAGTAATGCTGTCTCCTTTACTTTGTCTTAACCATTTTTGTGATGTTTAGTTTCAGAGTAATCTTTATAGGAGGATTGTGAACAGAAAAGGCCCCTTGCTGGGAGCACATTTATATAACAGAATAAAGAAATGTCAGCAATTATTAGCAACAAACAATTAAGGCAGACTATTTAGGCAGACTGTGGCTTCAACCTCTGGGGGGTCAGTATTGGTGTAGAGAGTAGGTCAATTCCTTTTTAATCATTAATCTTAGATTTGCTTTTTTCCCCTAGACTCCTTCTTATTCTTTGAGAAAATTCTAGCCAATCTCTAATAATTCTGAAAAAAAAATTGTTCCTCAATTCAGAGACACTGTGCTGGATAGTGGAAGGATCCCTGGCCTCTTAGATCAGAGGAGCAGGAACTTACTAGCTTGGTAATCATGGCAAATTATTTCACCTCCCAGAACCTCACTGTTTTGTCTGTAAAAAGAACACAATAGTATTTTCTTTTGTGAAGGAAAGTAGTCAACAAGCCTGAAAACACTATTTAATATGAATTCTTCCTTTAGGTGAGAAAATTGACGCAATTAAACAAGCATTTATTAAATTCTAACTATATATCAGTCAGCCAATAAACATTTAATTGTCTACTGATCCATTCTAATAAACATTTATAATGCCAGGCGCTGTGCCAAGCACTGGAGATATAATTAATTAAAAGAAAGACAATTCCTGCCCACAAAGAGCTCATAGTCAAATGCCAGATACTGTTAAGTCAAGTCATAAACTTCATCCATTTTTATAAATTATCTAGAGGGTAAAAAGGTTGATAAGTTCTGTTCCTATAGTTCCACAGATGTGCAAACGGAAACTCCAGATGATTAAGTGATATCTTTCAGATCTCTTCTGAATCAGTGTTTGAGCCAGAGGAACACTAGACTTCTGATTCTGAACCTTATGTACTATTTAGATTGATTAATTTGTAATAAACACACCTTGTGTTGTCTTTAAATGTTATTTAACACACCTGAGACATCTATTTGCTTTTTTCAAAGACCTAGTTTGACTTATATCGCTTCATTTTCCTCGAGTGGCTTGTTTCTTTAAGATCTTAGGTATGTAAAAGTGTACTTTTTGCTGTTCTAGTTGGGGCATCTCTAGCAAACAATTTGGACTTTGCCATCAGACAGAGGCCATTCACTGGCTTTGTCATTCTTGTCTCTATGAACACATGGGTAGCAGCAACGTGTCAGCATTATCTTGAAGAGTAAGCCTTGTTTCTTCATGCATCAGGATGGATTTCAGATCAAATGATATCCTTCCAAACTTAACAACATCTATATACAAATATAGATGGTTCCAGGCACAAAGAACCTACTAAGTGCTTGTTGGCTGAATGATGCCCATCATAAAATATTTAGCTCCTAACTTTAATTTTCTAAGAAGGGTTCCCAAGTAACTGCCACAGCTAATTTCCAAGAGAAATTAGCAAATTTGTATTTACTTGTATATGTACTTCTGCTGGCATTTTTATTCATTGGTAAAATTGCCTTCATTAGGTTATTGAAAAAACTATTTTTTTCTCTGAAAATTGCCACTGTATCAAAGCCACATTTGGCATATGAAAAAATGTTCTAAATCACTACTAAGAAAAATGCAAATATAAAAATTCTGAGATATCATTGCTCACCTATCTGATTGGCTAAGATGATAAAAGGGCAAAATGACAAATAAAAGAGATGTGTAAAAATATGGACGCTCTTGGTGGAACTGTGAGCTGATCCAACCATTTTGGAGAGCAGTTTGGAATTATGCCCAGAAAGTTATAAAACTGTGCATTTAGACCCAGTAATACTACTCTTTGAGTCTGTTTTCCAAGAAGATCAGAGAAAAAGGAAAAGAACCTATATGTTCCAAATATTTATAGCAGTTCTCTTTGTGGTGTTAAAGAATTGGAAATTGTGGAGATGCCCATCACTTGGGGAATGGCTAAACAAATTGTGGTATTTGATTGTGATGGAATACTACTGTAACATAAGTAACAATAAGCAGGTTAATTCTTCTAAAATTTGGGAAAGACCTACATGATATAATGAAGAGTGAAACAAATAGAACCAAGAGAATATTATGTGCAGTAACAGAATTAATACTCGAATAACTTAAAATGTCTACCGCCAGAGAAAGAACTGATAAATGGAAATATGAAAAACATGGTTTATACATACATACCTGGAAATAAAATTCTTAAGATTTTAAATTTAAAAAAGAAATGAAATAAAATACATGTTTGACCACTTTTAAAAAAGAAAAGCTGCTTTTTGGAATACAGTTTATCATTTTGCCAAACTCATTCATAATGGGTTATATTATTATTATAAGACACTATGACCAGTCCTAGAGACCTGAAATGTCAGTAAAGGAAAACTCTCACTGATAAAGTCATATAATTTTAGGATTTGGAAGTGGGATAGATCTTAGAAAACATCTAATTCAGTCTTTACAGGAGAGGAAACTGAGGCCCAAGAGAAGTTGAATGATGTTCCCTCAGTCACACAGATAACAGCAGCAACAATAGCAAATAGGCAGGTCTAGGACCCAATTCCCAGACTTCTGATACTAAATTTAGGGTTCTTTCCATGACCTCACATCTAGCCTATTAGTGACAAACATCAGCTTTTTCATGGATTTGAGCTACAACAAATGTAGGGTCTTCTTATTGGATACAGACCTATGACTAAGGTCTGAGCCCCATCTCATTGATTTTTTTGTATATGCCTCTCTATTTATTTCTTTGAAGACATATCTGTAACTAATATCTAATAGGCTGCTACTCAAATGGGCAGCCAGTTTTCAAGTGGTGACAGCTTTTAAGAACTACTAGGCTGGGCTAGCAGCCAACCAATGATGTAGTGATGAATGGGTCAGGATCACATTACTGCCCCTTAAACTACCCAGTCTCCTGCTAGGGAAGTTGTTTCAAACTTTAAAAAGGTAAAAACAAATCTCCTCACTGTAAATAATAATTGATGGGCCACGCTAGATATAAAGAGTGACTGTAAGTCATCCTCTGGGATTTGCTACTGCTCAGAACCTGTGAAGGCACAGGGTTTGTGGTTTTGGCCTTTGCTGAGTCTCTTTTGTGAATTAAAGCTGTGGATTGGACTGGGCACGAGGGTGGGATGTTTATTTTCTTACATGTGCTATACATATATCCCTTACAAACTTGAAGTAATACCTTTGTCATTTTCTTAGCCAGCATTGAATTGAGGGCTCTGGAACACTTTCTCAGTCATAGTGGTGCTTTTCACTCTTTCTACAGTTGTGTTTTGCTGGTAAAAAAAAAAAGGGTGGGGGGGAGAAGGAAAAAAAATATTGTGCACGACCTGTGTCAGATCCAGCAGGAAACTAAAACCAAAACTAAAACCTATCCCATTTTCTTAGATCAGGGGTTCCCAAATTTTTTGACCTACCACCCCCTTTCCAGAAAAAATATTACTTAGCCCCCCTGGAAATTGTTTTTTTTAATGTTAATAGCAATTAATAGAAAAGATAAATGCACCTGTGGCCATCACTGCTTCCCTAGATCACTGCAGCATCCACCAGGGGGCAGTGGCACCCACTTTGGGAATCACTGTCTTAGCTGTTGGATGCCCTGATGAGGCCCTTTGAAAACTCCCCCAGCCTTCTAATATATGTCTGATGATTAATGCTTCTAGTCACTTTGAAATATAAAGCTCAGAAACATTAGTCTTACTGGTAAACATTGATCCATGGTGGGTACTTACTGATGATGTGACATCACTCAGTTCTGTGTGTAGTACCAGAAAGATATTTCTAAGGAGACTGAGATAGGCGTTGTGATAGTGTGGAGAGCACACTGAGTTTGGAGTAAGACAGTCCTAGATTCCAATCCAGCCTCATTCACATTGTTGTATGAGTTGGTTAGTCTTTTTAAGCATCAGTTTCCTCATCTGAGAATGGGGCTAAGGATGCCTAAAATATCTACCTTTCAGGATGAGACTTAAATGAGATGATGTAGATAAAGCAGAGGTAAAGCCAGCTCTTATTCTTTTCAGAAGTACCTATTTTAATTTGGTAGGTAGATTGTCTTCCATTCTTCTACCTTCTATAACTGACTCTGAGTCCTGATCTGTTGAGAAATGACAGCTAGGTTGGAAGAGAAAACTCTCTTTAAATGAGACTTTGGTGTCTTGTTGCCAAAAAGACTCTTGGAGCAGACCACACCAAATGGACATCATTAGGCATTGGGCATTGATTAAGTACCTTCTATATGCCAGGCACTGTGCTAAACACTGGGCAAAGAAAGGCAAAAATATTGTCTGTCCTCAAAGAACTCCCATTCTAACAAGGGAAACACCATGTGAACAATTATGTAGAAATGAGCTATATAGAAGATAGGGGAAGGGATAGTTCAACATTAGGAAAACCATTGGTATAACTGGCCATATCAAAAATAAAACCAATAGAAATCTTATGATTATATCAACAGATGCAGAAAAAGCTTTTGACAAAATTCAATAGCCATTCCTATGAAAAAAGACTAGAAAATATTCTAATAAATAGGAGGTTCCTCAAAATGATAAGTAGCATCTATCTAAAACTATCAGCAAGCATTTTCTCTAGTAGAAATAAACTAGAAGCCTTCCCATTAATATCAGAGTGAAGCAAGGATGCCCTCTAATCATCGCTACTATTCAATATTGTACTAGAAATGCTAGTTATAGCAATAAAAGAAGAAGAAATTGAAGGAATTAGAATAGGCAATGAGGAAATGAAGTTATCACTCTTTGAAGATGATATGATGGTATACTTAGAGAATTGGCCACGAAATGAATCGAAATAATTAACAAGTTTAGCAAAGTTGTAGGATATAATATAAATCCACATAAATCACCAGCATTTCTCCATACTACCAAAAATTCCAATAGCAAGAGTTGGAAGAAAGCTAATCGCAGCTCTTTTTGTGGTGGCAAAAAATTGGAAATTGAGGGGATGTTCATCAGTTGGGGAATGGCTGAACAAATCTTGGTATATGATTGTGACGGAATACTATTGCACCATAAGAAATGATGAGCAAGATGATATTGGGAAAATTTGGAAAGACCTACATGAACTGATGCAGAGTGAAATGAGCAAAACCAGGAGAATACTGTACACAGTGACAGCAATAATGTACAGTATTCAACTGTGAAAGACTTAGCTGCTCTAAGCATTACAATGATCCAAGATAATTCTGAAGAACTTTTGATGTAGAATAGTGTTGGGGGGTTGAAAGGGGATTACAAGCAGTTCAGTTCCCCTTGGGGGTGGGAAAATTGAGCGAAAATGTAGTGAGAAGAGCCAGAGACCCAGTAGGTTTATAGTGGCTGATCTGAAGTGCCATCTGCTGATTTTAATTTTTATATCACTTTTCTCAAGATTACATCAATGTTGGCATGAATTCCATTCCCACCATACATCTTATTTTTGGAGACAATGTGTTAGGTGTGTTTGACATATCTCTTGGGCTACAGTGGTGAGAATGTACAGGCCTTTTCATGGGAGACAATTTCTTCATATTTCATTCGTTATTCTTTTATATTAAATTGCTGTACCATTTCGGGTCAGGGAGGGGGGAGAGGGAAACTTGGAGACTGTTCTGGCCTGTTCTTTCAGGCACCTATATATGGGAATCTGAGTTAGAGATTTAAAATCTTTAACATTAACTCACTATATGCTGGTTTGTTGTGAAGTGACTTCTAGGGGAAGTTTCTGTATTATGGGGATTTACTTAGGGGTTTATTTGGGATAGTGTATAGTCTGTGACTGTGATTGTTCTTGCCATGAACCTGTATTGTTTTTCTGTGCTTCCCTGGGGCTGAATAAAGATACTGATTGCAATAGTTTCAGTAAAAAGTGAATGCTAGTGAGAAAAGAGTCACATAGGGGAAACTGAGTGAGAAATTTCCATCCTTCTGACACCTGCTTTGCAGGTTCCAGAGCTGGTGACGAACTGTGTTAAACATCATGGGCTTTGATGGCTTCATGCAAAATAGAATGCTGCTCACCTACAGAGAAAGAACTTAAGGGGTCTGAATGCAGGAAAAAAGCATACTATTTTTCACTTTATTGTTGGGTGTTTTTAATTTTTGGATTTTAGGTTTATCTAAATATTCTCTCACATCATGGCCAATATGGAAATATGTTTTGCAAGATCAACATATATAACCCAGATCAAATCTCTTTCTATGTCCAGGATGGAGGAGAAAAGAGAGGGAGGGAGGCAATTTGGATATTATAATTTTGGAAAATCTATTCAAAAATTGTTATTCCATGTAATTGGTAAAATAAAATATTAAATTTTTAAAAGATGTAGATAGAGAAATCCTATTTAAAATAAACATAGACAATATAAAATGCCTGGGAGTTCACCTGCCAAGGCAAATCAGGAGCTATATGATCACAACTACAAAATATTTTTCACACAGATAATGTCAGGTCTAAACAACTGGAAAAAATTGTTCATGGACAGACAAAGCCAATATAATAAAATAACAATTCTACCTAAATTAATTTGCCTATTCGGTATCATACCAATCAACCTACCAAAAAATTGTTTTGTAGAGCTAGGAAAAAAATTCATCTGGAAGAACAAAAGGCCAGAAATATCATAGGAATTAATGGTACAGAAACAACATGAAAATGGCTTAGCAGTAACCAGATCTCAAACTGTATTATGAAGTGGCAACCATTGAAACAATATGGTACTAGCTAAGAAATAGAATAGTGGATTAATGGAATAAATTAGGCAGTCAACATGCAATAGTAAAGGACTATAGTAACCTAGTGTTTTACAAACCTAAAGATCCACGTTTTTGGAAGAAGAACTTACTATTCCACAAAACTGTTGAGAAAACTAGAAAACAGTATGGCAAAAACTAGGTACAGACAAATACTTCATGCCATATACTAAGTTAAAGTCAAAATGGATGCATGATTTAGAAATAAAGGATAATACCATAAAAAAATTAGAGGGATATGGAATAGTTTATTTGTTGGATTTGATATGGGAAAAATTTGTTTATTTTTGATAAGGGAAGAATTTATGTTCAAACAAGGCATAGAGAACATTATGAGATATAAAATAGATCACTTTGACTACATTAAATTGAAAAGGTTTTTGCACAAACAAAACCAATGCACAAGATTAGAAAGGAAACAAAAAACACTTTTTATAGCAAGATCTACTAACAAGGGCCTCATTTCACAAATACAGAGACAACTTAATCAAATTTATAAGATTATAAGGCATCTCCAATAGGTAGTATTTCCTTATCCTCCCTGGTAAGATGTTTTTACTTACTTAGTCAACATTCAGCCATTTCATTCCTTGTAAAAGTCTACTACATTATAGCGATCATGACTTAAAAACCAGTCAAGATGTTGCAAAACTACAGCCAAGAAAAACTCTAAATTTTCATGTCATCATGACACCATAAAATTATTTAGCTTATTATGTGTAGACACCATGTCCCAATTCCTTTCCGGACAGAAAGGTCTTTTTTGGTTATATGCAAGAGAGAGGCAGAATAGGGACATTTTTGAATAAGATAGAATTTATGGTGGCTTGGAAAGGGAAGTAGATTTAGAACCAAAAGACCTAATTTGAGATCTTGACTGAGGGGATTGACTAAATGGCCTCTAAGATTACCTCCAACACTACATCCTAAGAAATATGGAATTTCACTTACAAAATAGCTAGCAGACATGATCAGTTAAAAAATATTATGAGTTCCTCCTCTACTAGTCTTTGACTCTTAATGTTTTATTAGCTATATTTGAGGGACTTGGGGATGTATTGAGTTTGAGATCACGACTCTAAGGTAATGAATGATAAATTTTTAAAGGGTACATTTATTTTGTTTGTTTAGTGATCTCAATTAAATTAGACAAACATTTATTAAGCACTTATTTATTAAGCATTTATTAAGAAGGAAGAGATCTAAGTAAAGTGTTTTAGGAAAATTTAAGGAGGGAGAGTAAATTAACAACTGGAGAAAATTGGGCAAAGCTTTCACAAAAAGAAAAAGTGATATCTATGGTGAATCTTGAAGGAAGATAAAAGGGAAAAGGTAGAAATGAGAATGGAATAGTACTGTCATGAATATTTTTGTATATATGGGACCTTTCACTTTGTTTTGGACCTCCTTGTATGCCCAGCAACATTAACATGCAAAAGCTGAATTCAAAGATATAAACATTTTCATTTTAGTCACTTATATTGAATAATTCTACATAACTTTCCAGAATGGTTAAACTAATTTAATTCACAGCTCCACTAACAATGTATTAGTGTACTTGTCATTCCACATCCCCTCTCATATTGACTATTTATGTCTTTTGTCGTCTTTGCCAATTTGGTGGACATGTGGTGAAACTTTAGAATTGTTTTAATGTGTGTTTTTATCATTAGAGGAAAATGAAGCATTTTATAGTTGATAGGACCTTTGACCTTTCTCTTGTAGAAAACTGTGTCTTCATTTCCTTTGACCATTTATCTTTTAGGGATTCTAGGTGTCTTTCATATAACTCTCCTTCATTGACTCATGTTCCAGCCACACCTACTGCTAAGAGCTCCTTAAGTTTGACAGGCCATTTACCAGCGCCATGTATTCATACAACATACCATGAAACATACAGACTGCCTCTGATTTCTATAAGATCTTGTTCCTCATCTGTACCTTTCAAAATCTTTTTTTTTCCTTCAAAGATCTGTTCAGGTATCAGATCTTTGCCATCTTTCTTGTCTCTGCAACTGAATGCATTCTTTTCCCCCTTAGCTAATCTTTAAAAAGCTTTTCTTTCCATCCTATATTTATTTTCCCCCACATAGCCTAACTTCATTAAGAATCTGTCTATAGTTAATGCCTTTACTTCTTTATGAACTCCCTTCTCTGATAACAGCTCTTCCATATTGGCTCTAAGTGCTACATAACCAAGAACACTTTGAGATTTTTGGAAGAGAGAGTTGTGAGTTGACCCTTGATTAAAAGCCTCTGTGTGATAAGAAAATAGTAATTTTTCACTTCCCTAAAAAGCAAATACTCATTTGTGTCCTTTGGGTAGGATACTCCAATTTAGGAGTGTAATAAGAGTCAATGCACTCACCCAAGGATCTAAAGTAATCATTCATAGAATCCTCTTTAGACACATTTTGTCCTGATTTCAGGGATGTGCCGGAGCAAGATCTACCTACAGGATTGGAGCCTATTGTTAAATTTTCGATGTGAGAATTTACACTTTTAGAAATCAGCAAACTATAAATCAGGGACTGATTTATTGTTTTGTTAATTACTTAGACTTAAGAAAGTGATGGAGAAAATGCTGACCCTGTAGATTAAACTTAAAAATGTGTCTTCCATAATTTTTCTTAGAGAGTCTGAGAGTTGTTGTTAAATATTTCCCAGGACACAGCTGCCATATTTTGACTCCACTACTGCTTGTGTTTCTTTAATTTTTCTCCTTCTCTGACAAATCTAAATGGTCTCTAAATTAGCCTTTTGGTGGAGGCTGGCAATTTCCCAAGATTTGTATACTAAGTGCCCAGTGCATCTCTTGGCTACTGTACTGATCTCATGTAGAGGCTGAGCCAGCCCTCAGTCTTTACCAGTTAGGAATTAAAATACAATTTCCTTGGATATTCATAACATTTCATTTTGTCTTAGAAATAAACTGCATTGAAATTGCACTTTTATTATGTTGTTACATGCTGATTTTTTTTTAAATTAGATCTTGCAGACACCCCATGAAAATCCCAATTATTGGAGACTTCTTCCTGCTTAACAGAGCCTTTGCTGGGGAAAGTTGAAGCTCAAATGCTAATTCCTTCATCCCAAAACTAAGGATATGTTTTTTTTACTATTTGGTTAAAAAGGTTTTGGAAATCTTATATTGTATACTGTAACAAGCCTGTGCCCAGATTTCCAAAAATAATTTAAAAGCTTTTGAACAAACAAAATGTATGTCTGCACATAATATTTAAGTTACTTCCCTTCTCTGAAACTGGTTTCCCATCTGTAAAATGAGGGGGTAGGACTAGGTGATATCTAAGGTACCTTCCAGCTTTGACTTTAAGTGACTGATTCTTCATACCTGGTACAGTAGAGACGTAACGGTCATTTTTAGCAACAGAGAATGTTAAACGTGTCTTTTATGCAGAACTGTGATGTGCTTTTGGTTTGAGCCTGTAGAGGATTAAAATAGCTATCAGATATAGAAGCAACCTAAGTCCAGGACATCTTTCCTTTTGGTATAACAATGGCTTTTTTGGTCAAAGGAGATCGCTACATCAAAAATGTGTGATTACGTCTAGTCCATCCTCCAGTTAGCCAAAGATTATGTTCTCCCAGTAGATGGGTTTTAAAATATAAATGTAGACATGCATATATATGTATGTGTGTGTGTGTTCATCCTTGCTTTTACATTTTCTTTCTTTTTTTTTTTTTGATGAAGTGCCATGCCATTTCTCTAGGGATAGAACTTTTGCCACTACTTAAAATGGCTTTGCATGTTAGCTTCTTCTGTTTCTGAATTTGCATGAATAGTGCTGCCTTTGTCCTGTGGCTTGACATAACTTCAAAGTCTTGTGGGGACATCAAAGATTCCTTGGAGCCTTCTTTTCTTTCAGCAGAATGAAAACTCAAGGGTATTATCTGCAGGTGTCTATGGGGTCATGGCTCCATTTTTATGCCCAGTTTCTCCCCCCTCATCTAAGAGGATATTGTTCATATGATTTTGCATTCTCTCTCTCTCTCTTTCTCTCTCTCTCTCTCTCTCTCTCTCTCTCTCTCTCTCTCTCTCTCTTTCTCTCTCTCTCTCTCTCTCT
>NC_058133.1:80227646-80274667 GCF_016433145.1 Gracilinanus agilis | reverse complement strand
TCTCTCTCTCTCTCTCTCTCTCTCTCTCTCTCTCTCTCTCTCTCTCCCCCTATCTCTCTTTCTCTCTGTCTCTTACTCTGTCTCTCTCTTACTTTCTCTCTCTCTCCCTTCCCCTTTCTCTCTGTATTTGTTTGCTTTTCTGTCTCTATTTCTCCCTGTCTTTCTCTCTCTCTGTTTCTTTCTCTCTCTCTGGGTCTCTGTCTCTGATTCTCTCTGTCTCTGTCACTCTCTCTAATAATGGCCTTGAATCTTAGAGTCTCTTATAAGACCTATAGAAATTTTAGTGACAGAATTGTGTGCTGGTAAGCCATTTTGTATTTACAAATATTTCAGAAGAGTAGTGTGTCAGTTTAATCAAGTAACCAACCAGAGAAGAAGAAGAAATTCTCTAAAAGCAGTACTGTACCAAGTATAAGAAATCAGAGCTTTGTTTCAGAGCATAGAAGTTTTGAGGGTGCCAATTTCACTTCTACATATTGTCACATAGAAACAGCTGAGTTTAGCATTGTTAGCAAGTATATTTAGTTAAGACAAGAACCTACCAGATGACGTTCTTGTTCTTAAGAAAGTTCTATCCCATGTAAATTTTTGTGAACTTCTTAAGTTCTACTTCCTAGGGCCATGGTGAGAGGGAAGAATGGGTTATGTCTTTTTTGACCACCATAGGGCAGCATCCTAGGGCATTTTCCCCCTAGAGGACCTTCTGAAATCTTGCCCACTCACCTACCCCCTAAACAAGTTCTAAAATTTTACGGTTACATATTTGTTACTAATATTCATATTATGCCATTTCAATAAATGCCTTTGCTATGAGCTAAGTGTATCAACAGATTTACTGTTAAAGGTGAATTCAATAATGGCTTAAGAGCTATATTTTTAGAACTGCGAGCCCATAGGGTACCTACAAGTCAGGAGAGTAGTCCCAGAAGACTCCAGAACACTTACTGAAGACTCTGTTCTATCTCAGAAAGCAAGGTTACATGGCTTTGTGCCTTGCTGGCTCTAATCTTGACTACTTAGTTGATAGTGACCAGATGTGTGTGTTGGCTACCTTCTTTCGCTGCTATCTAGCTCCAGTTATTTTGATTTTTTCCCCCAAACTGGAACTTTCTAGAGTCCCTTAACTGGGTTAGTAATGAATCATAAATCGGTGAGCTTTTATCATGATTTAATGGGCCAATATGTACATTTCATCCAGAGTGAAGGGAAACTGCAGGTTAATATTTTTTGTGTTGGAAGCCACTAACCACCAGAATAGTCATATAAGGTAATCTGTCAGGCTAACACACCTTAATTGACTAAATAGTCTATACTGTGCTGCAAAATAACCAAGAGTTCTCTGAAAGGAGGTTCATAATTTTTAGGTATTAGAAATATTGTTGTTTCAGTAAGTTTTAGTCACGTCCAACACTTCATGACCCTAATTGGGATTTTCTTGGTAAAGATGGCTTGGTTTGCCATTTCCTTTTCCAGTTTATTTTATAGATGAGGAAACTGAGGAAAGAGTGAAGTGATTTGCTTACAGTCACACAGCTGGCAAGAGTCTGAGTCCAGATTTGAACTCAAAGGTGTGTCTCCTGACTCCAGGCCTGGCATTCTATCCACAGCACCACCTGTATCACACAAAGAATTAAAGGGTACAGCCAGGTGGCTTAGTGAATTGAGAGCCAGACCCAGAAATGAGAGTCCTGGGTTCATATGTGGCTTTAGATACTTCCTAGCTATGTGACCTATACAAGTCACTTAATCTCCATTGCCTAGCCCTTACCACTCTTCTGCCTTAGAACCAACACACAGTATTGATTCTAAGATGCAAGGTAAGGGTTTTAAAAAATAGTACATCAAATAGGAGCAGCTAGGTAACACCATTGATAGAATGCTAGGACTAGACTCAGAAGGACCTGTGTTCAAATTTGACCTGAAATACTTCCTAGCTGTGTGGGCAAGTCACTTAACCCTGATTGACTAGACTTTACCTATTCAGCATTAAAATTTATATTAAAACAAAAAGTAAGCATTATTTTTACTAAAAAGTACACTAAATAAAATTCAAAAGTACATTACATAAATTAATTTCAATTCAACAAACTTTATCAAGCATCTATTGGGATCAAGGTAAGAGGCAACCTGGTGGAATATAGCAAATCTAAATAGAAATAGGGCTACTAATCCATATATATGGATTTCTACAGCTATATACTGACTTAGAAAACCACATATTAACATTATCTATGTCTTATATTTTATTTCCCAATTACATTTTAACCTGATACCTGTTGGGAGTGTTGAGTTTGGCATCTCTGGTGTAATGGATAGAAGAGAGACCTGGGAGTCAGAAAGATTGGTGTTCTATTGTTATTTCTGAGAAGTCACTTAACCTCTTAATTTCCCAGGTAGTAACTTATGAAGCAGGTAAGTTGCTGATTTGCACTGTTACTTCATAGATGAGTTGCCTACAGGGAAGAAATCAGAGATCTGGACCAAAAATGTGTGAAAGTCTTTGTGCTAGGTGCTGAAAATACAAAGACAAAAATTGAAATGTTTTTAGGCTGTCTTCTTTTCTCTTAGTGAAGATGATTGCAGTATTGTTTTCTTTGCTGAAAGACAGGGAGAAAACTTTCCATCCAGTGCAGGAGACAGAATGATCTCTTAAATTCAGACAGATAATGCTGGCTCCCAGCAACTTGAAAGAGATGTTCATCTTTCTTAGTCTTTCGTCCTTGGGGAAATAAGGGTTACGCATGTCTATAGTCTGGTTTTAATCTCAGACCTTGTGGGGAAAATGATCCACTGGACTAGTTTCCAGTATATAGACCAATCACTAGATGATAGGGGATATCATTTCCATTGGGAAAAAAAGTAAGTTTCATTAGGCTGAAAGGGGCTGGTCTTTGTGTGAAGTCTGGATCACATATCCACAGATCTTCCTCCCAAATGTTTGCTCCAAACTCTCCTGGGTATACTCTTGTATTTCTTTATGCAAAAGCCTTGTTAAGGTTCAACACAAACTCTTCCCCCAATGGCTTGTAACTGGGCCATTAGGAAAGTCAGGGCTGTTAAATAATTATCCTAAGAAACTTAACTTGCTCTATAAGGAAGGCTGGGATGGCAGTAGGACAGTCCTTGTTGTTCTCTCCCACATATCCTAAATCAAAGTTCACCATATTGATGAGCTCAACATTCCAGGGATCCAGACTTATTCACAAACTACCCTGTTTCACAAGAAAACTCTCTCCTTTGCCCTAATTATCTCACCTACTGCTACTTTTCTCTTTCTCTCTGTCATTTTTACATCAATTCTCCTTATATTTTCAATAACTACTCCAAAAATCAGACTTTGTAAATCCCAGGACTGATTTTCTTAGGATTGCCTTGTTGGCTGATTATTCATGAGCTATGGGTCAACTGCCTTATTACCACCATCAGGAAAAGCTGATTACCAGGAGATTACCATCATAAGTCTGGATTATTTCACATAGGTGACAATTAATGGCAGTGAGCCATTGTGAGCTATCCTGGATTAAGCTGTACAGCTATTTGCTCCATACCCTACTGCCAATTGAATCAATACCCTAAAAGGAACACTATTACTTGAAATTAAATAGAAATAAAATTAAATAGAAATAAAAAGTTGAAAGGACCACTGCATCAGTTAGCTCCACTTTAATCATAGCTCCCTTTGCTGGTCAAGGATGATTCTCTCTTGAGGGCATCTCAGTGATTGGTGAATCTCTTCCTGGGATCATTCTATCAAGAAAAGGTATGACCACATTGCTTTCTTCTCCACTGTTTCCTCTCTACTTCCTACTCAGGCTCTCCCCTGATACCTTCTTCCCTCTTCTTTATGGGCTTTATAGCTCCCCTTAATATTTTGCCTTTCCTTTCATTTATTTATTTATTTATTTATTTGTCTGTTTATTTGTTTGTTTTAAACCCTTACATTTTGTCTTGGAATCAATACTCTGTATTGTTGCCAAGGCAGAAGTAAGGGCTAGGCAATGGGGGTCAAGTAACTTGCCTAGGGTCACACAGCTAGGAAGTGTCTGAAACCAGATTTGAAACTAGGACCTCCTGTCTCTAGGCCTGGCTCTCAATCCACTAAGCCACCCAACTGCCCCCCTTGCCTTTCCTTTTAGAATGTAAATTCTTCAAGAGTAGGAAGTGTTTATTTTTTTAATTTTGTATCTCCAGTGCTTGGCACATAGTAAGAATCTAATAAATACTCTCTCTCTCTTCCTTTCTATCTGAATTATCTTAACACTTCACAATAGTTCTAGTGCTGAGAATAAGTTAAAATATTCTTCAGGAAGATTGGGAACTGAGTCATTGTTGTTTTCTGAAGAAGTACAAAGATTTTAAAACTATTTAGAAATGTGGTTTTGGATCTTACAATAGGTGTTTTTTTTTCTTACTGTCTCTTCACCTATCCCCCCCCCAATTGTTAGTTTTAAACTACTTCCTATCTTGGTCTATGTGATATTTTCCCTATACAGTATTGTTTGGATAAAAATGGGGCATCCAGCCAGAGGTTAATGATTTATTAATAAAATTGAGAAGGTGAGAGATGAGAGAGGAGATAGAGGTAGATTTCTCTTAAGGAAAGATTAACCTGTCCACAGCAATGTGGGTCCTCATTCAGTTCAGAGAGTGTCATGCTTCCTCTCTGGACTTATATACCTCCCTAGTTCCTCCCTCTGTAGTTGTGTTGTGATGCTCAGGCTGACGCCAGGGGATGTTCAGGCTGACACTGAAGGATACCAAGGGATGCCAGATCATTAAATATACCATGGTGGGGTGGAGCTATTTTTCCTCACATAATTCCCTACCCCTACCCCCAATTCTTTGGAAGACCAGCACGTTAAGTTTTCTCATTCAGGTTTCCAGGAAACTAACATGTCAGGTGTCCCCAGTGAATCATTTCACATATGGAGTCTATATATTTAAGATTCTCTCACTAGTGGGTATTAAATATTATACCTTTTATAGAGGGAGTTACAACGATTATGGGAATAAAAGGGAAAGAGTAAAAGGAAAAAATGATTGCTAGGCTCATTGACAAAAGCCAATTAAGGGGCATTACCCTTTGGGAGAAGAGTTTACAATCAGAAGTTAAACTCCAGTTTAGTTCAGTTCACTCTAGATCTCCTGATGTAATGTGTGATTTCTGCAAGCATCCTTATAGTACCTTTTTTTTTAAATAATTTTTTATTTTTAGAAAAATTTTCCATGGTTACATAAGTCATGTTTTTTACTTTCCCCTTCACCTCCTCAATCCCCCTCCCCCCTCTGCTGTAGCCAATTCGCATTTCCACTCGTTTTATTATGTGTGGTCAGTCAAGACTTATTTACACATTATTGATAGTTACAAGGGTGTAGTCTTTTCAGGTCTACATCACCAGTTATGTCCTCATCAACCCAAGTGTCCAAGCAGTTTTTTTTATTCTACTCCTGTAGTTCTTCCTCTGAATGTGGGTAGTGTTCCTTTCCATAAATCCCTCAGAATTGTCTTGGGTCATTGCATTGCTGCTAGTACAGAAGTCCATTATATTCTATTTTACCATAGTATGTCAGTCTCTGTGTACAATGTTCTTCTGGCTCTGCTCCTTTTGCTCTGCATCAATTCCTGGAGGTCTTTCCAGTTCACCTGGAATTCCTCCAGTTTATTATTCCTTTGAGCGCAATAGTATTCCATCACCAACGTATATCACAATTTGTTTAGTCATTCCCCAATTGAAGGGCATAACCTTGCTTTCCAGTTTTTTGCCACCACAAAGAGCACAGCTATGAATATTTTTGTGCAAGTCTGTTTATCTATGATCTCTTTGGGGTACAATCCCAGCAATGGTATGGCTGCATAAAAGGGTAGGCATTCTTTTATAGCCCTTTGGGCATAGTTCCAAATTGCCATCCAGAATGGTTGGATCAGTTCACAACTCCACCAGCAGTGCATTAACGTCCCAATTTTGCCACATCCCCTCCAACATTCATTACTCTCACCTGCTATCATTTTAGCCAATCTGCTAGGTGTGAGGTGGTACCTCAGAACTGTTTTGATTTTCATTTCTTTTATTATTAGAGATTTAGAACACTTTCTCATGTACTTATTGATAGTTTTGATTTCTTTATCTGAAAATTGCCTATTCGTGCCCCTTGCCCATTTATTAATGGGGGAATGGCTTGATTTTTTATACAATTGATTTAGCTCCTTGTATATTTCAGTAATTAGACCTCTGACAGAATTTTTTGTTATAAAGATTTTTCCCCAGTTTGTTGTTTCCCTTCTGATTTTAGTTGCATTGTTTTTCTTTGTACAAAAACTTTTTAATTTTTTAAAATTATTTATTTTACATTTTGTAATTTTCTCTAACTCTTGTTTGGTTTTAAAATCTTTCCTTTCCAAGAGATCTGACAAGTATACTATTCTGTGTTCACCTAATTTACTTACAGTTTCCTTCTTTATATTTAAGTCTTTCACCCATTCTGAATTTATCTTGGTATATGGTGTGAGATGTTGATCTAAACCTAATCTCTCCCATATTGTTTTCTAATTTTCCCAGCAGTTTTTGTCAAATAGTGGATTTTTGTCCCAAAAGTTGGGTTCTTTGGGTTTATCATACACTGTCTTGCTGACATCACTTACCCCAAGTCTATTCCACTGATCCTCCCTTCTATCTCTTAGCCAGTACCATATTGTTTTGATGGCCGCTGCTTTATAGTATAGCTTAATATCTGGTACTGCTAAGCCACCTTCCTTCACATTTTTTTCATTATTTCCCTTGATATTCTTGATCTTTTGTTCTTCCAAATAAACTTTGTTATAGTTTTTTCTAATGTAGTAAAAAAGTTTTTTGGTAGTTTGATAGGTATGGCACTAAATAAGTAAATTAATTTGGGTAGAATGGTCATTTTTATTATGTTAGCTTGTCCTACCCATGAGCAATCAATGTTTTTCCAATTGTTTAGATCTAGTTTTACTTTTTTGGAAAGTGTTTTGTAGTTATGTTCGTATAATTCCTGTATTTGTTTTGGTAGATAGATTCCTAAGCATTTTATATTGTCTAGGGTAATTTTAAATGGTGTTTCTCTTTCTACCTCTTGCTGCTCTAATTAATATATATATAGAAATATATAGAAATGCTGATGATTTATGTGCATTTATTTTGTATCCTGCAACTTTGCTAAAGTTGTTGATTATTTCTACTAGCTTTTTAGTTGATTCTCTTGGATTTTTTAAGTAGACCATCATATCATCTGCAAAGAGTGATAGCTTAGTCTCCTCCTTGCCTATTTTAATACCTTCAATTTCTTTTTCTTCTCTAATTGCTACTGCTAGTATTTCTAGTACAATGTTAAATAAAAGAGGTAATAATGGGCATCCTTGTTTTACTCCTGATTTTATTGGAAAGTCTAATTTATCCCCACTGCATATGATGCTTGTTGATGGTTTAAGATATATACTGTTTATTATTTTTAGAAAAGAACCTTCTATTCCTATACTTTCTAGTGTTTTCAGTAGGAATGGGTGTTGTATTTTGTCAAACGCTTTTTCAGCATCTATTGAGATAATCATGTGGTTTTTGTTGCTTTGCTTGTTGATATGGTCAATTATGTGGATGGTTTTCCTAATGTTGAACCATCCTTGCATTCCTGGTATAAATCCCACCTGATCATGATGAATAACTCTCTTGATCACTTGCTGGTTTTTGCTAGTATTCTATTTAAGATTTTTGCATCTATATTCATTAAGGAGATTGGTCTGTAATTTTCTTTCTCTGGTTTTGATCTGCCTGACTTTGGAAACAGTACCATATTTGTGTCATAAAAGGAATTTGGTAGGACTCCTTCTTGCTTATTATATCAAATAATTTGTATAGTATTGGGATTAATTGTTCTTTGAATGTTTGATAGAATTCACTTGTGAATCCATCAGGCCCTGGCGATTTTTTCTTAGGGAGTTCTTTAATGGCCTGTTCAATTTCTTTTTCTGATATTGGATTATTTAAGTATTCTATTTCTTCTGCTGTTAATCTAGGAAATTTATATTTTTGCAAATATTCATCCATATCACCTAGATTACTAAATTTATTACTATATAATTGGGCAAAATAGTTTTTAATGATTGCCTTAACTTCCTCTTCATTAGAGGTGAGGTCTCCTTTTTCATCTTTGATACTATTAATTTGGTTTTCTTCTTTTCTTTTTTAAATTAGATTAACCAGTACTTTGTCTATTTTATCTGTTTTTTCAAAATACCAGCTTCTACTCTTATTTATTAATTCAATAGTTCTTTTACTTTCAATTTTATTAATTTCTCCTTTGATTTTTAGTATTTCTAATTTAGATTTCATCTGAGTGTTTTTAATTTGTTCATTTTCTAGTTTTTTAAGTTGCATGCCCAATTAATTAACCTCTGCCCTCCCTAATTCGTTAATATATGCACTCAGTGATATCAATTTTCCTCTTAGAACTGCTTTGGCTGCATCCCATAAGTTTGGGTAAGATGTCTCATCATTGTCATTGTCTTCAATGAAATTACTAATTGTTTCTGTGATTTGTTCTTTCACTAAATTATTTTGGAGAATCATATTATTTAATTTCCAATTAGTTTTTGGTTTGCCTCTCCATGTATTCTTACTAATAACTATTTTTATTGCATTATGATCTGAAAAGGTTACATTTATTATTTATGCTTTTTTGCATTTGTTTGCCATGTTTCTGTGCCCTATTACATGGTCTATCTTTGTGAATGTTCCATGTGCTGCTGAAAAGAAGGTGTATTCCTTTTTGTCTCTATTTATTTTTCTCCAAATATCTATTAACTAGAATTTTTCTAGGGTTTCATTCACCTCTCTTATCTCTTTCTTATTTATTTTTTGGTTTGACTTATCTAGATCTGATAGGGGAAGGTTCAGGTCCCCCACTAGTATGGTTTTGCTATCTATTTCATCCTTGAGCTCCACTAGCTTCTCCTTTAGAAATTTGGAAGCTATTCCATTTGGTGTATACATATTGAGTACTGATATTTCTTCATTGTTTATACTGCCTTTTATTAGGATGTAGTAACCTTCCCTATCTCTTTTAACCTTTTCTATTTTTACTTTGGCTCTGTCAGAGAACATGATAGCCACCCCTGCCTTCTTTTTCTCATTTGAAGCCCAAAAGATTTTGCTCCATCCTTTCATTTTCATTCTATGTCTGTCTGTCTGTCTGATGTGTGTTTCTTATAAACAACATATGGTTGGGTTTTGGTTTCTAATCCACTCTGCTATTTGCTTCCGTTTTATGGGTGAGTTCATCCCATTCACATTCAGAGTTATAATTATCAACTCTGCATTCCCAGACATTTTGATTCTCTCTCCTAGTCCTGTCCTTTCTTCTTTCACTGTTTCCTTCTATACCAGTGTTTTGTTTTTAACCAGTTCCTATAATCCCCTCCCTTGTTGTACTTCCCTTCCCCTCCCTTCCTTCTTATTCCCCTCTTATTGTTCTTTAAAGCCATGCGGTGCTACCCCCCCCTTCCTCCCTAGTATTGCTTCCCTCCCTACCAGTCCCTTTGTTACCCTTCTACTTCTCTATAGGGCGTGAATCAATTTTCTGCCCCTATGGATCTGATTGTTCTTCTCTATGTTGATTTCAATGCACTTAAGTATTGAATATTCCCTCTCTCTAACCTCTTTACCCTTACAGTGTATTATTATTTTTCCCTGTTAATCCCATGTGCTTCTTTATGGAATATACATTTATTCCTTTTTGTTTGCTTTCCTTTTTTCTTATTTTTATCTTCTTCCCCCCCAGTTTTGTATATATTTATACATACACACACACACACACACACACACACACACATATATATATATATCTTGACATTTCATCCTATACAGTTTGTCTCTGTTCCCTCTATGTAAACTTCTTCTAGTTACCCTATTGGTAATACTAATTTTTAATATTTTCCAATACCTTCTTTTCTTCTTGGGATATAAATTGATTGAACTTGTTGTGTCCCTTAAAGAAAAGAATTTTTTTCTCTTTCCCCCATTCTCTTAATTACCTTATGTTGATCCTCTTGAGTTCTGGGTTTGAGCAGCAAACTCTCTGTTTAAGTCCGGTTTTTTCTTGATGAATGTTTGGAAGTCCTCAATTTTATTGAATGACATACTTTCCCCTGCAATAATATAGTTAGTCTTGCTGGATAGTTGATTCTTGGTTGTAGACCCAGTTCTCTTGCTTTCCTGAATATTGTGTTCCATGCCTTCTGGTCCTTCAATGTAGATGCAGGCAGATCCTGTGTTATCCTAACTGTGGTTCCCTGATATCTGAATGACTTCTTTTTGGCAGCTTGTAATATTTTTTCCTTGGTCTGGTAGTTTTTGAATTTGGCTATAATATTTCTGGAAGTTGTCAGTTGTGGATTAAATGTAGGAGGTGATCTGTGGATCCTGTCAATTTCCACTCTTCCCTCTTGTTCAAGAATTTCTGGGCAATTTTCTCTGATAATTTCTTGTAAAATGCTATCTAAACTTTTTCTTTTATCATGATGTTCTGGTAAAACAATAATTCTTAAGTTGTCTCTTCTAGCTCTGTTCTCCAGATCTTTGGTTGAATCAATGAGGTGTTTCATATTCTCCTCAAATTTTTCATTTTTTTAAATTTTGTTTAATATATTCTTGCTGCCTTGTGAAGTCATTTTCTTCTAGTTGTTGAGTTTTGTTTTTTAAAGACTGAATTTTATCCCTTGCTTTTTGGTCATCCTTCTTTTTCTGGTCTGATTTTCTTTGTAGATCATCTTTTGCCTTCTTTGCTTCATTTTCAAGCTGGCCAATTCTGGCTTTTAAGACTTTATTTTCTTGTTTTAGCTAATATATTTCCTTTTTCAAATTGTCTTCAGCCTCTCTTGATTGTTTTTTGAGTTCCTGAGGTTCTTGACTTAATTGAGTTTTAAATTCTTGAGTTAATTGAATTTTGAGATCTTCCAAAGCCTGTGTCCAGTTCGCTGGAACTACTTCCTCTTCTTCTATTTCTGTTTCATTTGCTCTCTTTTCACTTCCTTGAAAGAAGCTGTCAATTGTCATTTCTTTTCTCTTTTTCTGTTGCTTACTCATGTTTTTTCCCTTCCCTGTTCTGCTAGTTTGAGCGGATGTATTTAATGATCTTTGATGAAAGATCTTCCCCATAGGGGCAAAGGTTTGTAGTTACTTTCTCTGCCCTTGGAAGACTTCTCTGTCAGTCCAATTGTTGGGATTAATCCTGTATTGACTGTATTAATGTGCCCTGAGGCTAAAACCTCAAAACCTCTAGGGGAGGGAAAAACAAACAAACAAACAAAAAAAACAAAAAAAAAGTGGGGTGATAAGAAGGAGCCTTTTCTCTGAACTGAGCTCAGCTGTGTTTGATCTGGTTTTCTTTCCTCTTGAAGCCCTGCATTCTCTCTCTCCATATGATGAAGCCAAGCTGTCTGCACTCTGGGGTTTGGCTCTCTCTAAGCCACCATCTCCTGAGCGATTTTGCTGTGTTTCTCTGGTTTTCTCCTCCAGTCACCTCTCCAGTGCCTGTGTTTGACTCCCTGAGTCCTATGCCAGCAAGGCCCTCTCTCCTGACCAGTTCACCCACAAGCCGCTGGAGACTCCGCACAGCATGTGGGGGAAGCGTCCTGGGATCCTGGGATTCCCCTTCTATGCCCTCAGTCCTGATAGTTCAAGTATTGAAGCCTTTTTCTTGGCATACCTCTTTAGTTGTGCTGCAGTAGGGTTCCCTCTGCTCTGTCCTGTTATTAGATTTGGTCCTCTTTCTTCTCAAAGCACATTGTTTTCTATCTCGGTGTGTAAGGGTGCGGAGGTTTTAAGATTCACTCCATCTACTCCGCCATCTTACCGGAACTCTCCAATTGCAATCTTCTATAGTATCTTTTCCAGAAGATCCACTTTCCTGGTCCAGGGTGTTAGTGATTTTATTTTCCTAAAATTACTTTAAAAGATCTTAAACTTTGGATTTTAGGATAATTACATGGTATGAGCACCTTGAGAGCAAATCCTATTTTGTATTTGTCCAAATCCCCAAGTGGAATGCCTTGTATAGAGCAGGCACTTAATAACTTTGTTGAATTGAATTGAAATTAGCAAGGAAAAATAAGAGATCAGTATTTGAGTCCAGATGTGAATATTGGTGAATCCTGGAAAACTGAAAGGAATTCTTTATGCTCAAATGGTTTCTGCTGGCCATTAAGGTCTAGGTATGAGAAACATCCTGACTGATTCATGAAGTACATTTGAAGTCCTATCCACCAGCATTTTATTCCTAAAATATACTCAGATTTAATCACATTAACTTGTGAGTCTCAGCTTACTTATATTTGTCTGCTACACAGCAGAGTCATTGTAAGGCCTCTCTCAGTGCTCTGGACAGCCAACTCTTAGGGAATTGATTTCTAGCATAACACCTTCTTTTGCTACATTTAGCATTCCTTTTACTAGCTAGCACCTTGGACAGGCGCATATAGAACTTCCTCTATAAAGCTGATGTATTTGTTAATAATGTTCTCTCTCACTTTGCCTTCAATATATAAATCTGACACTAAGACGTTGTCCTTGATGAACTAGTTCACAGGATCATAGATTTAGAGCTGGAAAGGACCATACCATCAGTTCCAGCTTTCTTAAATTTCATAAGAGAATTGAAACGGTCAAGTGATTTGCTCAAATCAATCTAATGTCAGCAGTAGGCTCTGAACTCAAGTTTTAATGATTCCAAGTCCAGTGCCCTATACATTATTCTGTGTGTGGAAATAACAGAAGTAGAATGTGATATGTTGGTATTCACATTTTTGTTTGCATGTATTTTTTTTATTAGAATAAACTTTGAATGCAATGCATGACTGTATAACTTTTACATAGTAATTGTTATTCAGTTTGTCACAATATTCAACTTGAGAATATTTTCAGACTTTTATGTTTTCTTTGCTATGAAGTTTCCTTGCATCAGAACTGACTTTGCTTGTTCCATTCATGAACAAAACTCTTTATTTTAAAAAGAAAAAAGGGGAAAAAGCAAAAATGCAAGTTTCATAGGAATAGGAATAGGTTGGTTAACATAAATCTGTGCGGAAACTTAATATTGAATTGGGAAAATATTTTCTCTTTAGCCTCCCTGAAAAACCTTTTGATCTTAAAGCTACAAATAGTCTCTCCCCCAGGCTATGAAACTGGGTAGGGTCCACCTTTCTTTTGTCTGGATTTTTTATGTTAAGGAAAACAAGAGTTAAGGACATCTCCCTGGACTGGCTTTTGTTACAGGCAGATGGAGACCTACTCCTTATTTATCTGTAAATACCAATTCAGTTAAGAAAGGAAATCAGCTAGCTCTTGCCACCAAGTTGGGAAGAGCAGTGGGCTGTCCAGCCATCTGGAGAGGAAGAAAAGATGTTTTAGTGTTTTCTTGAGGCCTTTTTTCTTCCTATGATGAAGTGGTGAGGGAGGAGTTGAGGTCTCTGGTTCAACTTCTTGTGTGCCCATTTTCCAATCCAAGATACAGACTATCAGAAGGGATATGTATAGGCTTGCAAGACAGGAAGTCTCTATATACTGATGCAGATCAATTCCCACACTATGACTTAGAGTTGAAGTTGCCTATAGTATCTTAAAATTTTTTTTTATTTTCAATTACATGTAGAAACAATTTTTGTCAACTGTTTTTTGGCATTTTAAAATTCAGATTTTTCTCCCTCCCACCCAACCTTTCGTCTCCCACCCTGAGGCAGTGAATAGTCTGATATAGGTTATATCTTTATTTTAATGTAATACATATTTCCATATTGGTTATGTCATGATAGAAGACACTTCATACATATAATAAAAATCTCATGAAGGATATATAGTGGAAGATAGCATGCTTTGATTTGTGCTCAGATTCTAATAGTTCCTTCTTTGTCTGTGGATAGCATTTTCTTCATGAGTCCCTTGTGGTGATCTTGGAGACTTGCTTCATTGGCAATAGTTTAGTCCTTCACAGTTGATCCTTGTATAATATTTCTCTTACTATATACTTTGTTCTCTTAGTTCTACTTACTTCACTTTGCATCAATTCATATAAGTCTTTCTAGTTTTTTCTGAACTCATCTTGTTCATTGTTCCTTATGATACAATAGTATTCGATTACAACCATATACCACAACTTATTTATCCATACCTCAAGTGATTGATAACCTCTTAGCTCTCAATTCTTTGACACTACAAAAAGAGCTGCTAGCAATATCTTGCTACACGTAGTTCCTTTTCCCTTATCTCTGAACCCTTTGGGATACAGATCTGGTAGTGGTATTGCATGGTCAAAAAGTATAAATAGTTTTGTGGCCCTTTCAGCCTGGTTCCACATTGCTTTCCAGAATGGTTGTATCAGTTCACAGTTCCACCCACAGTGTATTAGTGTCCCAGTTTTCTCACATCCCCTCCAACATTTATTATTTTCCTTTTGGTCATGTTAACCAATCTTGTAGGTATGAGGTGCTGTCTCAGAGTTGTTTAATTTGTATTTCTGTAATCAGTACCTATTTGGAGCATTTCTTTATATGACTATGGATGATTTTAATCTCTTCTTCTGAGAACTGTGGTTATCTTAGAGACTTGCTTTGCTGATGGCTTAGTCCTTCACAGTTGATCCCTATATAATATTTCTATTACTATATACATTGTTCTTCTAGTTCTTTTCATTTCACTTTGCATCAGTTCATATAAGTCTTAGAGCATTTTTTCATATGACTATGGATAGTTTTAACCTCTTACTTTGAGACCTGACTGTCCGTAACCTTTGACTATTTCTCAATTGGGTAATGTTTTATATCCTTACAAATTTGACTCAGGTCTCTATATATTTGGGAAACAAAGCTTTTGTCAGAGATAATTTCTATAAAATTCTTTCCCAAAATTTGTTGTTTCTCTTCTAATCTTCGTCGCCTATAGTATTGAGAGGTTAAGTGATACTCCTAGGGTCACATAGCCAGTTAAGTCAGAGATGGGAATAGAAAGTAGAAAGTGTGATTTCCTGGCCTTGAGGCCAGCTCCCAATACCCTACTCAAGTTGGCATAACTGGTAGAAATGAATTTTGATAACATGAGATATAGTGATTCTTTCCTTCATCTTTCTCAGCATTCTATTCAAATGCAAAGTCCTTGAATTACATACTCTTGTTACTAATCTTACACACCTCACCCCTAGTTTCTGAGCACAGGCAATAATTAGAGAGATAATTGGTTCTCTAATAATTGTGGAATCTCTATCTATAAAAAAGTATTTTCCTTGGAGATGTTATACCCAAACAATGGATGGAAATTATTCTATATAGTCTCTTGATATTCTTTAAAAATCAGAGGCTGTTTGCTTCAAGTCATCAGACCATTGTGAACATCTTCTCCAAAGCACATATAAATAGCATTTGAAGGACTCTTTATAATAGTTCACATCATGATCTCATAAATAATAGATTTTGATCTGGAAGTAAGTTGGAGGACATCGAATTCAAGACATATTTTATAGAGAAAGAAAATGAGGCCCATAACTCCTTATCAACAACCTTATAAGGTAAGGATTTACATATATACAAGAAGACTTGTTATCCTCTTTTTTCAAATAAGATGATTGAAGGAAGGTGAAGGAACTTTCTAACATCACAAAATAAGCGAGTGACAGGGTCAGATTCATACCAGGGCTTCTGAATCCCAATCTACTACTCTTTCAAATGGATATATGTTATGCATATATATAGCATATATATAATATATTAAATATGTGCATACTATATGTATATATAGGATATATGTATATATATGTATATATACATGCTCTTTAGAAAGAGAAAGAGACAGAAGCAGATATAGAAGGATGTAGGCAAGAATTCACCAGTCAGAGGAGATAGATAGATAGATAGATAGATAGATAGATAGATAGATAGATAGATAGATAGATGGAGCTATATAACAGATCTCCAGTGTCAGCTACAATGGAGAATACTGAGTGTAGAGTCCTCTGACTTAGACTCAAAACATAACTTTGATGTCTACTGCCTCTGTGACCTTGCAGAAATTACCTAATTTCTCTTGGTTAATTATTTAGTTTTTTCATTTGTAAAATGAGGAAATTGGATTAGATTAGGGATTATTAACTTTTTTGATATTATGGGTCCTTTGGCACTCTGGTAAATAATCTCAAAATAATGTGGTTTTTTTTAAAAAATCATACTTGAAGGAAACGCTAAATTTCTTAAGCAGTTATTGAAAACAATGACACAGTTTTCCTATCCAAGTATATAGACCCCCTTAATGTACTCATGGACCCTTTGAAGTCTCCCTAAAAGATTCCCATCTATGAGCTCCAGATTAAGGATTCTTGCTTAGACTCTAGATGGTTCTCTAAAAGTCCCTTCTAAACTTTGATGCTACATTCTTGGCAAAATTGTAGCTCAGTCATGTCCGAGTCTTTGTGACCCCATTCAGGGTTTTCTTGGCAAGGATACTAGAGTGATTTGCCATTTCTTTCTCCAGCTAGTTTTACAGATGAGGAAACTGAGGCAAACAGGGTTAAGTGACTTACCCAGGATCATACAAGTATTAAGTATCTAAGGCTAGATTTGAACTCAGGTCTTTCTGACTCCAAATCTAGTACTCTATTCATTGCCCCACCTTGATGCCCTCTGACAGAGTAGACATTTAATAAATTCACAAAGATTAAATGATTTGATGTGAGCCAAATTGAAAGGGTGACCAAACAAATTCACCTAGAATTCATCAGTATAAAAAGAATTTGAAGTATTTGTTGTTGTCAAGCACCCTATTTTATTTTTTTTAATGTATAAAAGAGGAAAGCGAAAACTATGGGTCATTTTCTTTGGTCCTATTATCTATCAATCCACATGATTAATTTGAATACAGCTGGTCACCTCTATTTCACTGTCCAAGGATGAAACATAGAAACTAAACCATATGTATTTGCATTATCTCCCCAAGCTCCTTATAAGTTCACACCTTAGCACTTGCTGTAGAATTTCTTTACAAAATCTTCCTTCAGGGAGCAGCTGGGTAGCTCAGTAGATTGAGAGCCAGGTCTAGAGATGGGAGGTCCTAGGTTCAAATCTGGCCTCAGACACTTCCCAGCTGTGTGACTCTGGGCAAGTCACTTAACCCCCATTGCCTACCCTTACCACTCTTCTGCCTTGGAGTCAACACATGGTAATACAATACCATGTGTTGACTCCAAGATGGAAGGTAAGGGTTTAAAAGGAAAGAAAAGAAAAGAAAAGAAAAGAAAAGAAAGGAAAAGAAAAGAAAAGAAAGAAAAAAATCTTTCTTAATCCCTTTAATTATTTGATATTTTTGTTCCAGTATTTTAAATAATGATAATTGACAATTAATACAATGTTTTAAAGTTCACAAAGTACTTTAACAACATTGCTCCCTTTGAACTTCACAGAAGACCTATAATAGGTATTATAATTCAGATTTCATTGATTTGGAAATTGAAGATCAGGGAGGTTAAATGGCTTGACTCTAGGCATATAGCTAAAATATAGTGGCAGCTATGAGGGGCTACAAGATGCTGTGGATAGAGCATTGGACCTGGAGTCAGGAAGATGTGGGTTCAAATTCAGCTCAGACATTTACTAGCTG
The DNA here is from genome assembly GCF_016433145.1 of Gracilinanus agilis. Taxonomy (NCBI): domain Eukaryota; kingdom Metazoa; phylum Chordata; class Mammalia; order Didelphimorphia; family Didelphidae; genus Gracilinanus; species Gracilinanus agilis. The sequence continues at coordinate 80,257,019 of NC_058133.1, read as the reverse complement.
TGTGACCTTGGGCAAGTCACAACCCCTATTTGTCTCAGTTTCTCATTTGTAAAATGGGAACACACTGGAGAAGGAAATGACAAATGATTCCCATATCTTTGCTAAGAAAATTTCATGGTTAAAGTCCATGAAGTAATGGGCAGATAGGATCGAACAACATAGCTCTAATAAGTGACAGAATTAGAATTTGAAGCCATTTATTACTGCTTCTGAATCCAGAGTTTTCTCAAGTACTCCAAGCTAACTGCTTTAAGATAATAATCAAGCTTAAAGAATTATGTTGAAGCAAAAACTGGTTAGTTGAGTATTTAATGACTAATTAACCTCTCTTGATTCATGATAACCCAATTAACGTAAAGGAATCTTGTAAAGCTGGAGAGCAGGCAGGAGTTGCAAAGGGATAAGATAGTTAATATTTTTAAAAGCCGTTAAATCAATATTTGCATTATAATTCTTGTATAAACCCATTAGTTTGTGTACTGGGGAAAAAATCTCAAAGAGTTATTATTTCATACCGATGAGCTCATTCATAGCTGTCTGCTTGGCAAAGCTGAGCGTTGGTTTCTTCATACAAAATAAACACAGTGCCAGGATTTTTCTGTCTCATACATGAGACATCAAGATCACTAGTTTATTTTTTTTTTCATCAAAGAAGAAAAGCTGTTTTGGACAGTGGCATTTCCTTTGCCTCTTACATAATTTGGCCAAGAGAGGGTTAAGATTAGGAGTATAGAAGTCATAGTGGGTAGTAAATGTCTGTTGATTTTAAAAGGGGAAACTATAACTCAAAAATCTCAGTGTTTAACTAGAAGCTATTTCAAATACCTATCATATAATAGAGTAATAGTTACAGTCTGGTTTACCTGGAGCTCTGGTATAGTTCCAAAATGTATCCTTTCTTCTCTCTCTTTTTTGTTCTTTTCTCCCCCATCCCTTAAATTCTGGCTTATTCCGAATGTTTGCTCCTGGCAGGACATAAGGCTAATCTTAGCTGCCTGAAGAACCATCCTTCACATTTGTGTAGAGTTTTGAGAAATCCCAAATATCTTTTTTCCAGGAGCCACAAACTCAAACTGAATTCTAAAATATTTTGTCAGTTTTTCTCTGTAGAGTTTTGGTGCTCGGTTGTTCCATACAGTGAATAAGCTGACACATTTTAAATCAGCAATGCCTGAATTTCCAGTGTGGAAATGAAAATTGTGAGTAGTATATACTGTTTCCAAAAATGTATATATACTGTGATTTGAGTTCTGGATTTAGTGCTCTATGAATAAAACCATTTTGGGGTATTTGTTTTCAGAGATATTGTACTTTGAATATTTGAATTTCTGGCCACTGGAGTCTTTATGAGGACTCTAAAAGAAAGCCAATAGGCCCAATTATAACATAATTGAAAAGAAATAAAATATTTTCCCCTTACATGTGAATGGAGTGGCAATCTTTGGCACTTGGCAATTAAGTCAGACTGTACCTCTAAAATGCTTCCCAACTCTGAGACTTTAAAATTCTAAAAGAGTTCTCTGATTCTAATTTATAACTAGTGGGTGAAGGTAGGAGAGGAAATGCCAGGCTCATTTAGGGAAAATTTGGATAGTTTAAAAAAAAAAGGCAGTTACGTGGCACAGTGGATAGAGCACCAGGCCTGAAGTCAAGAAGATTCATCATCTTGAATTCAGATTTGACTTTGGATACTTACTAGTTACATGGTCCAGGGCAAGTCACTTAATCCTGTTTGCCTCAGTTTCCTCATCTGTAAACTGAGTTGGAGAAGGAAATAACAAATCATCCCAGTATCTTTGCTAAGAAAACCATAAAAGGAATCACAGGGAGTCAGACATGACTGGAAATAACTAAACAAGAAGAATTTTGAAAGTATGATGTAGAGAGACCTGCCTTGTCCAATAGCTAGGGAGACCTGGGTTCAAGTCTCCCTCTGACACATTTTGACTATGTGGCACAGAAGAGTCCCTTTACTTATAAGTGCCCATAGCCAACTTGCTTTCAGAGACTAAGCTGTAGAAAAGCTGCACAACCTCATTGGTAGGAGATCCTCATCAGAAACTCTCTATTCTGAAATCTCACATCCAGTCGACAACAACAAAAACCATTCTTTCTTTTAAGTACTTGTAGTAATTTGAACTAAATCCATAGAACAATGCTTCAGAAAGTTTCTTAGAAGACCTTCTTTAAGAAGAGTATAATGGATAGAGAGCCAGGCTTAGAGGTGGGAGGTCCTGGGTTGCTAGCTGTGTGACTCTGGGAAAGTCACTTAACCCAGCTGCCAAATCCTTGGCATTTTTCTGCCTTAGAATCAATATTTAGTACTGTGATTCCTCACCTATTGTGGGAGTTACGTTCCAGAGAGCCCCACAATAGGTGAAAATCCATGAAGTGGAGGCATTCTATTTATTTTATTGTTTATATATATAGTTTAAGGCTTTATAAACCCTTTCAATTCTCCTATAAACCTTTTTCACATTCTTATTAACCTACAGTCACTAAACCAATCAGCACCCAGAATATAGAACACAGAGCTATAGTTAGTCACCTTTCATTTCACCAGCCAAAAGTGTGCCACAATAAATGTAATTCTGTGATAGAATTATATATGTATATATGTGAGCCTCGATATAGCAAGGGGCAACAGTATTGACTCTAAGATAGAAGGCAAGGGTTGCTTTTTTTTCCCAAGAGTTTAAGTGCAACAGAAAAACCCAAGAAGACTTTTATGAACTGATACAAAGTAAGGTAAGTAGAATGCAGAGAACACTGTTCACAGTAACATCAATACTGAAAGGATGATAAACTGTGAATCTTAGCTACTCTGATCAAGACAATGATCTAAGATAATTCCAAAGGACCCATGATGAAAACTGCTAATTACCTCCAGAGAGAGGACTGATGAATTCTGAATGCAGACTGAAGCATACTTTTTTTTTACTTTCTTGATTTTCATATGTGTGTTTTCCTTTGCAGCATGGCTAATATAGGTTTCGCACGATTCCACCATGTATAACTGATATGTTGCTTGCTGCTTGAAGGGATAGAAGATAGGCAGGAGGGAGAGAATTTGGAACACAAATTTTTTTAAAAGAATGTCAAATATGTATACATGTTGAGAGATAGCTAATGAATCAAATAAAAAATATTTAAAAAATTTTAGGTCTAAGTATAATGTAAGGAGTGGGGAAAAGACTGGTTAATGATGCCCAGTTCTTATGAGCATTTGTAGTGAGCTTTGTCTGATGCAATTTCCCATGTGGACTTTGCAACCTGTGGAGGTGATCTGTAACTCTTTCTAGTCTGCTACAACTTTTGATTTGGCTGTATGTTCAAAAGGTCCTAAGTGGATGTAGGAATTCTTTCTCTCTGACTCTTTCCTGCTGGGTGCATTTGAGTAAGGAGCTGAGAACTGCTATAAGCCTCTGGGTGGGAAGATTAGGTCATAAGAATGATTTAAAATTGGCATAGAGAACTACTCTGACTCAGGTTGACATTACCATGGAGAAATAATGGATGGAACTGTAGACACTAATGCATTTCCCAGAGTTCCCTAGGTTTCTGATCTTGAAGGAGCTTCCTTCTGAGAAAAAGCTGTGCATAGCCTTGGAGAAGAACATATATTTGATGCCCTCATGTCAGTGTTTCTTCCAAGATTAAGATGAAGCTTGGGGGTTCCTTCCACGTTGGTCCTCCTGATGGCCAAGTCCAGAAACATCAGAAGTGAGACTGAGAAAGCCAACATGCCAACCAGACCAGAGTGAGCCCAGGAGGGGAAGCGAGATGCTAACCAAACCAGAGAAAGGACTGAAAAATGTTTGTCTATGAGAACTGGGACAGCCAAAAGAGGAGAGCTGACTAGAGACCAACAACAGTGGCAGTTGTTGAAAATGAAGGCTAGTCACAGTTTATTTCTCAGCCTTTACCTCCTATGATCCAACACTGCCACTTGGGGAAAGTCCAATTCAACCACCTCACTTCCCATTCCCACCCTTCACCCCAACCAGTAAAAAAAAGTAAAGAGGAAAGGGAGAAAAAGTAAAAACAGAGATGATCCTTTGATTTCAAGTTACATGTTGGTCTTTTAAACTTTGATTTTATGTTTGTCTTTATGCTGTTTGTTACTTCTATTCAAGTACGTTATCATTAACCATGTTTTTTGTTCAAGTCTAAAAGTGCAATTTAGATTTAGAGGGGCAAGTTAATTTGAAGGTAGTAGAGATCTTCTCTAGTTAGACTTGTATCAGGGTGAATTTATTAATTAAGTTTTTATACAGTTTATGGTAATTTCAGATAATATCCAAGTTTGCCTTTGGACCCGGAGGAAGAGTTTAACAAGGAAACAAATCTGTAAGCAGAGAAATATATAGAACTGTGGTTCTCAAAATGTGGTCTGCAGATCTCTGGATGTCTGGGAAACCTTGTCAAGGAGTCCTTAGGACAAAACCCTTTATAATAATACTAAGGTTTTTTTGCCTATTAAAATATTTCTCCCTTTTCCAGCTACATACCTGTTTGAAGCTGGATTTTTTCCATGTACTCTAACCAAAACAGTGTACTCTAATAGATTGCATACAAAAACATCTAGATGTAGGAATCCAGCTCACTTCTATTAAACCAAACATGAAAATATTTGTGAAAATAAATAAAAGAATTTCATTATTCTTGCTAATTTTTATAATGAAAATATCATTATTTTTAATAAAAATTATATTAATATTAACACATACTGGGTTTGTTGATATGTAAATTAATTTACAAATATTTCAAATATTATCAGTTTTGATTTGTAATATAGGAAATATTAATAGATTATAGTCACATAAATAAAAGGCATTTGGAGTCCTCAAGACTATTTCATCATGGGGGAAGTTAGGAGTCTCAGTGGACAGCCTCAGTGACAGCCAGACCTAGAGATGGGAGGTCCTACGTTCAAATCTGGCCTCCGACACTTCCCAGTTGTATGACCCTGGGCAAGTCACTTAACCCACATTCCCTAGCCTTTACCACTCTCCTGGCTTGGAGCTAATATGCAGTATTGGTTCTAAAACAGAAGGTAAGGTTTAAAAAAAAGAATATTAAATCATGCAAAGGAGTCTTAAAACCAAAATGTTTATGACAACTGGTCCAGTTGCATCCAAATATTCCTTTTGACACATGATGCTTCCCATTGACTTTTCTGTATTAGGTGAGCCTCAGTGCCTACACAAGGACCCCATTCTATGTAGGGACCTTCCTTTAAGTATATGAAATATTATCAATCAACATACATTTTTTGATTGTCTTTTTTGGGGGGGACTTGGAATTTAATGATTCCAAGTCCTACTTTAGGCACCCAAAGAGGTAAGGGGATATATAAAATGCTCTCTGCTCTCTAAGAACTTGGTATTTAGTAAGGGAAATATTAGATATACAAAAAATTGAATACCAAATAGATGACAAATGCAAAAAAGAAATGTAAAGTGGTATGAGAGACCTGAGAACAATGACTTTCTCTAGCTTACTATATCTTGAAGCATTTCATGGAAGAGATCATGTTTGCTTTCATCTTGCTTGCAAAGAAGGACATTCCAGGCAAAGAGAATAGTATAATTGGCTAAAAGTAAAGCAATGAGAAATTGTGAGACATGTTAGGAAATAATGAGTTGTTACATTTGGCCGCAGCATAGAATATGTGAGGGAGAGCTGTTTACAGGAAGGCGAGAAAGATAGGTTGAAGCCAGTGCATGGAAAGCCTCAAAGACTAAGGAATTTGGTCAGCAACAGGAAGTCACTGGAAGCCCAGTGGTGTTAGAAGAGCAGAACTATTCATATGGAAGATTAATTTAGAAGTAAGAAAAGATGCTAAGTGATCAGTACTCTATGAACAGTTATTTCCAAATAGTTCTCTTGGGTAAAATACATATTTCCCTTGAAATTTCAGTCTATAGTTAATATAAGATTATCAATCCAGCATCTTTCTGAACTAAAGCACATTTCAAGTAGGTAGGATCTGAATGAATGAGTTTTAGTTTAGGAAAAAAATAGCTGTTATTAAAATAAATACAATAAGCATAAATCAGTGTCTGGTCACAAATTGGTTTGTTGTGAGAAGATGTTTCAGGAAAGTCATTTCAGGATGGTTGCCCCCCTCCTTCTATATTAAGGAAAATTATTTATCATCATAAATGACTGCAAGGGAGTCAGCCAGGTTTGCTAGAGAATCCCTTTAGTTGGTAGTTGGTAGTAACTCACAGATAATTTATTTTCACATTAGAAACTTTTAAATCAGTTTGACATAAAAATAAAATTAATGGCTGTGTCTTTTATTGCTTGAAAGCTACATTTTTCTATATTTTATTAACTTCCTCTGACCTCAAAGGCCATCGGGTGCCTATAAATGAAGCTATTCGTGGCAATTTGAGGCTTGAAGTAAGAGCTTATTAGAAGGCAAGATGTAATAGTGGAGACTGGCTGGACTTAGAGTTAAAGAAACCTGTTTCTACTACTTAATTATATAACCTTGAACAAATTATTTAACTGTTCTTGGCCTCAGTTTCCTCATATATAAAATGAGAGACTTAGAACAGATGGCCTCTATGATTCCTTGTGGGTGTAAGTCTATGATTCTATAATTTATAAAATGAATAAATGAAAAAGCAGTTATTGAGCTCTTGCTGTGTGCCAGATTCTGTGTCTAAGATGGCCCCTGACTTCAAGGAGCTTGTATTCTAATAGGAAATGATAACATAAAAAGGTGGTTCAGAAAAGTACTTTTGTTCTGGGAAGGACCAGAAATGTTGATTTGATCTATAGAGCAATTAATTGACAAGCCTTTTCCAGAAAGAGTAGGACTATAGTCCTACAGTATCTAACATGGAAGAATGAATGATGGGAATTGAAGTTTACACATGGAATGAAACCTCTTAGAGTGATGTCAAGAATGAATACTAGTATTCCAGGAAGGAGTAGTTTAGAAAGCTAAGGAACAGAATCCAGACAAGCTACAGTGTGGGCAGTAGAGACTTTTAGAGACTTTAACTATTGATTATGTGGATAAGCAGGCAGAGATGAGCAATACAGCTGCATAGACAGGCAGGGAACAATGATGCTGATCTTGTCTGAGTGCCAGCAGCATGGACAGCGTCTTTATCCCCCAGGTAGGGATTCTCAGACTATGAAACTTTCTCTTCTTAACTAGGATGGCCAGAAGGTACAAGAGGTGTAGGGTGAGATCTCCTCTATGAACTCTTCTGTTAAATGTTTGTCTTCTAAATTCTACTCTGAACTCCATTACTTTGCTTTCTGATGTCTAGCCTTGGTCTCTTAGCTTAATTGTTATCTAACTTATTTATTTTAGTTATTAAGTCTTGTCACTCCTATTTGAATGAAATCTTCCTAGGACTTCATTTCCTCAAAATAGAAGAGAGATTGACAGATACTGTGGTAAACAAAATATTTAGCCTCATCCCATCAGCCCCTCTGTTTTATGCAAAATAGCAATTGTTGTGCTAGCTAAAGAATTCTAGGAGATAACTGTGACCTTTGTCCCACACTGTCTAGCAAGACATTACACAGTTTTATCTCTTCTCTCCTCCCCTTTCTCTGTCTTGGTATCAAATAGAAAATCCTCTGGTTTTCAAAGCCTTTTATGATATTTTTGTTATTTTATTCCCAATTATATGTAGATACAACTTTTGATAATCGCTTTGTGACATTTTCAATCCATCTTCTCTCCCTCCCTTTGCCCCTCCACCTTCCCTGAAGTGATGTGTGATATGATAGAGTATATATGCGCTATCATGTTGTGCATATTTCCATTTTCATTATGTTGTGAAAGACGCATATAACCTATATAAGAAAAAAACTCATGAAGGAAAAAAGGAAAAAGCGATATATTTTAATTTGCATTCAGATTCCATCAGTTCCTTCTATGGCAATGATAACCTTTTAAATCATGAATTCCTTGGAATTGTCTTGGATCCTTGAGTTGTTGATAGTACTTAAGTCATTAATGACACTATTAATGACTTAAGTACTATTATTGCTGTTACTATATATAATATTCGCCTGGTTCTACTCATTTCACTTTGCATCAATTCACATCCTGGTTTTTATTTTTATTTTTGTTTGTTGTTTTTTTTTTTGTGATTGTCTTGTTCATCATTTCTTGGAATAGTATTCCATTACAATCATCTTGGAATAGTATTCCATTACAATCATCTACCACAACTTGTTTAGCCATTTCCCAAATTGATGGATATCTCTTCAGTTTCTAATTCTTTGCTACCACAAAAAGAGCTGCTATAAATATTTTTGTGCAAGTAGTTCTTTTCCCCCTATCTTTGATCTTTTTGGGATACAGACCTAGTAATGGTATTGCTGGGTCAAAGGGTAATATATAGTTTTATGGTCCTTTGGGTATGATACCAGATTGCTCCCCTGAATGGTTGTAACACAGCTCTATCAATACTGAATTCATGTCCTCCTGACATTTATCATTTTCCTTTTGGTCATATTAGTTAGTTTGATAGGTGTAAGGTGGTACCTCAGAGTTGTTCTAATTTTAATTTTTCTAATACTGAGTTGGAACATTTTTTCAAATGACTAAAGAGAGTTTTAATTTCTTTGAGAACTGTCTGTTCTTATCCTTTGATTATTTCTCAATTGGGGAATGACTTGTATTCTTATAAATTTGACTCAGTATTCCCTGTGGATTCGAGAAATGAGGCCCTTGTCAAAGACACTGACTAAAAATTTTTCCCAGTGTTTTATTTCCTTTCTAATCTCGATTGCATTGGTTTTGTTTGTGCAAACCCTTTTTAGTTTATTTAGTGAAAGATCTCTATTTTATATCTTGTAATGTTTTCTATGTCTCATTTGCTCATAAATTCTCCCAATATCCATAGGTATGACAGGTAAACTATTTTAGGAGAATTCTGAGGATCACCTGACAAGATAAGGTATCAGATAATGAAGTCCTCTCTAGAGCTGAACTGTCAAGCATTCAAACTATTTCAGAAACTGGCTATTATTAATACAAAATTCTGATATTTGTTGTTAGTTTTTACTTAATAACAACAAAAAATCCCACTTGATTCAATAGACCAAAACATAGACTCAAATGCCCCTTTTTAACCAGGTATCCCCCATGTATACATTAAGATTATTAAATATTCCTTGATAGATGCTAGTACAGAGATAGTTTTGTTTAGCAACTTTCTGATTCTCAGTATCAAATGAGGCTTGAAATGGGAAGATATTTGTTTGCCAGAAGTTTTTGCCACAGTTATAGGAAATGTCTTCTCTACAGAGTAATTGAAGATAATGGCATCTTACAGATCTTCCTTTTTCAGATGACATTGTGCTGATTGCATCAGATCCAAATTCTATAAGGCTTCGTCACTGAGATACATTAATACTCAAAATATATTGTCTAAAACATTCACATGAGAAAATCCAAATGGATGAAGAATACATATTGTTGGATGGGCAGCCAACAGTACATAAAACTCAGACAGACAATACAGATGTATAATAAACTGGGCTCAGTATTAAATAGTTGGAACAGACTGGGCTGGATTGTGTTTTGGAAATTGTATAGCATCATCCATTATTCCCAATGGTTCCCTGAAAAAGAAACACATCTTGTAAATATCATTATCTTTCTGGTGATGTCTTATGGTTATGATTTATCACAGATTAAAATCACAGATGACCAAAAGGGAAAGGTAGATAGATATGTGTGGTGAGCATAAATAGATTACAATTCATTACCAGTGATGATTTGTATATAAATAGTATTCAGAAAATGATTGGGAAAGATGGATCAATCATATAGCATATATAATAATAATAACAAGCTTTTATGTAGCACTTTAAGATTTGCACATTACTTAACAAATGTTATTTCATTTGATTCTTACAACTATCCTAAGATGATTTGTCCAAGATTCCATAATTAGCAAGTATCTGAAGCCAGATTTTAACTCAGATCTTCCTGATTTCAGGTTTACATAGCCCTTCTATATATATATATATATATGTATATATATATATATTTATGTTTGTGTATGTATTATATGTATGTATATATATATATATATTACCCATAAAAAGTTAAGAGATCTTAAGCATGTCAGATTTGTTTTCTATGGGGGAATATGGACAAAAGTTACACAAGATGAGACTGAATAAATGGATTGGGATCCATATTAATGGAAAGAATACCCATATCACTGAGATTATGTTCATTGATATATTGAAGTATATTTAGTCTTTTTGTACGGGACACAGTCATATTTAGTCCTTGCCTGAGAAAGTTGCCCTGGACTTATAAAAAAAGTATAATATTAATTTGATATAATAAATAAATTTAGATGGGATTTATTTTTAAAACACCCCAGCAGAGAAAAGGTTAAATTGAAGATTAGCAAGGCCCTCCACTACAGGATAAACTTGATTTGTTCTTTAACTTGTTGATAAATCTCATTCCTGATATAGTAGAGGCTGTGTATTCACAATACTAACCATTTACATCCAGCATAAAATTGACAATTTTTTCTAGGTTTCATTTCTCATCTTGATGTTTGGCGTCATGTCGACACATTTCATTTTTTCCATTAAATAAATTACTGAAATGGGTAGATCTATTTTTAGTAAATAAATAGATTTTTAAAAATGAGTGAAAATTGTAGATGATTCAAAGAACATTGGAAAGATGAATGGCAGATATAGATAGATTGTTGCATAGTACAAGTGATGAATCCCTTGAGAGAAAGGGCATAAGAGACCTTATCCAAGACTTGAATGACTGGGAAAAGATGTGGACTCGTTGAGTATCAAGAATGAGAAGCGATAGATAGCCCAAGTGTTACACTGATATCTACAAAATATTAAGAGACCTAGAGGAAGATAAGCTCTCAGTGGATTGGGTAGACCTTTGGACAAAAATCAAACTGGACAAAAAGATCCCAGTGGGTTGTATGCTTTACTATTTGAGAATTACATGCAAAAATGAGAGCATGGATCCACCAAATTATATTACAAAAGGGCATTGAGGGGAAATTAAATATTATGAAGATATGGATAAATCAGAGAATATTTCCTAAAGGCAATATACCTTGAGCTGTGACTTAAAAGAAATCATGAGTGAGCCCTATACCAGAGAAGAGATCTTTTGGATGCATAGTCAAAGGTTTATAGAAGGTGTTCTTAACCTTTTATTGGATCAGTGACCCCTTTGACAGTCTGAAGAAGTCTATGAATCCCTTCTCAAAACCATGTTGTAATAAATGTATAAAATGAAATACATAGAATTACAAAGGAAACTAATTATATTTAAGTAACCTATTTATCTATCTATCTATATATTTTTTCTTTTTTTCCTTTTTAGTTTATGGATGCAAGTTAAGAATTCCTGTGTTAGAGGCAGGAAATGGAAGAAGATATGGACTTTGGGTTATCTGGCAAAGTGATGGTGGATGACTTTGAAGGCACCTGCTGCAGCTTCATTTGATTAGGGTATCAGTGAAAAGACACCAGAGGGCTATGAGTGGAAGAGTCGTGATGTCAGACTCAAATAGAAATGGATCCTTGCGTGTAACACACTGACTTAGAAAAACACAAATTAACATTATCTATGATAAACATTTCTCAATTACCTTTTATTCTGGTTCAGATTACACTCTGCTGAGGCTGCCAATTGGCCACCTCTGGTCTATAATACCAGATCCATTTCTGTCTTATCCTCTTTTGGGGTTAAATTTGAATGTTCTGTCTCAAAAATACTGGAAACCAAAATGAAATACTCTCTGGGCTTGATTATTGCTTTTATTAAATATATGCCCTAAACTGAAACCAGCTGGCCTGCACTTACGTAGCTATAGTTCACTTAAAAATTAATAATGAAGCCTGGTATGCATTATTGTAAATAGAGATATGAGCTAAGGAGAGAGTTGAAAAGTGTTCAGATTTTTATTGGTCTAGGTTAGCTTTTCTTAAAATGACTGAAATAGCCCTCAGGGTCATTTGTTTTTCTTAGGAAAATGTTGCCACTGGCTGCAGAAGCCTTCACCCCACAAGCAATCCCTGGGTCAGCCATACCATTGTCAGTAGGAAATTCAAATCAAAATCAAAAGATTGGGTCTTTTTATTTCCTTGACTCCTTTCCAGGCTGCTGACAACACTTCACATCACAGCACTGTGGACCAGTTGCTTGAAATGTCTTGTCCTCTGTCCTCATGGCTACTGCTGGAGGAAGCCAAGCTTTTCAGAACAAAGGTTGTCTGAGAAGATGATAAATTCTGATCTTCCTTCCTTGATTGTTTTAGGGAAAAGTAAATGAGCTGTCAGTTTTACAATCTGATGTAGCCCTCATTAGGGACATACCTCTAAGTGTCAGAGTCACTCTTGCTTGGCTCTCACAGGGAATACAGATATGTTCTACTTGGTCCCAGAGAAAAGAACTAGAATCAATGGACAGGATGAGGAGGGATTCCAGTGTGGTGTGACATAGTAGGGAAAGCATTGGATCTAGAGTGAAAGAACTAGGTTCAAATCTGGACTGTGCAATTTACCATCTATGTGTCCTTGGATAAGTCATTTAAACTTCATGGGCATCCGTTTCCTCATCTGTAACATATGGGAGCTAGGCTAGATGACCCATGTAGTCCCTTCTTGATCTAAATCTATCATTCTAATCAGATAGTCAATAAATATTTAATAAGTGCTTTCTGTGTGCCAAGCATTGTACTAAGCACTGTGGGATACAAAGAAAGGCAAATGACAGGCTCCCAAGTAACTCATGTTATAATGGAGAAAACACTGTATATATATATAAACAATGTACATGTGCAAAAAATATCTACAGGAGAAAATGGAAATGATAATCAGTGGGGGAAGGCATTAGAATTAAGAGAGATCCTAAGTTTTAAAGACACAGATTCTATCTGGAAATAGGGCAAACCTCTCTACTTAGATTCAACAAACCTTTACTGAGCAAAATACTGTGTTAGACTTCAGGATACTGAGACAGGCTAAAAAAATAGCTTCTCCCCTCAAGGAACTTAGGGGATACCAGGAGGAATTAATAGAGCTAGGCAAAACAAAAATAATTTGAAGAGGAAGGAATCAGAGTTATCACTTCATAGAAAGACACTTGGACCCAATAGGAATGAATCCCTTCAGCTTGATGTTCCATGTTAAAGATGGCAGCTCTCCTGGGGGATCTCCATTAGTACTGAGAGGTGAAAATTACGATTACTGTTGATTTTGTCTATTCATACTAAGCAAGGCCCCAAGGCTCTTGGCACATTATTACTTATTACTCAGCTCAGGAGGCCTCCCAAGTTGAATCAAGGATTTTCAGGACGACAGTCCTAGTTTGATTTTGGTGGGTAATCCACATAACGCAAGAATAAGAGTGGGCTCCTAAGAGCATAGATCCAGAGCTGGAAGGGATCTTGGGAAATTTAGTCTGTTCTTCTCATTTTATAGATAAGTAAAACAAGGAGCAGAAAAGTAAATGACTTTCCCAGTTACATAGTTGGTAGGGGGCAAAGGAAAATGAATATAAACTTCATTAAACCCAAAGAAGCAGGGACTCAGTGTAATACTACAGCATATACTGGTCTGATTCCTTGCTTCTCCCCATCTTTGCTTCTTTCTTTTTGCTTCTTGCATTACGGAAGGGCTGGGGCCACTTTGTTCTCTTCTGATAATACTCACACCGTTGTCTCTCAAATCCGAATGGTTGAAAATCCCCTTCAGCTCTGGTCAAGGCATAAAAATGGGCAAGGTCTGGAGGAAAGCTTCCTAGGGAAGGCAAAGCAAAAATAAGGGGAAGCAATTTGAGTGGTTTTACAGATCGTCTCTGGAAGAGTGAGTATAATGCAAGAATGAAAGCATTACTGAATAGGTAACATCAGAGGGCAGCCAACCTAGCTCATGTTCTTTGGGAAAACTAGCCAAATACCATGGACATGGCCAAGTAAAGAAAAAAGGAAAACTCAAGTATATGATGAGAGCTAAGTAAATACAGTGGCAAGGGCTCTGAGCTAAGAATCAGGAGCCTGGTATTACATTAACCAGCTGTTGACTTTGGACAGGTTATTTATTCTGTTTTCTTAATCTGTCAAAAAGAGGGATTTGGACTATATTCATTTCAATTCAGTGAACATTAATTAAGCAATTAGCCAATCGAGAAACATTTAAGTAGCTCTGTGCTCAGCACTATAGAAGATGCTGGAGATACAGAGATAAAAAAGAAATTGTCCCTACTTTCAAGGAGCTTACCTTCTTTAGGGAGAGACAACATGTACACATATTCTTTCCAGTCCATTTCCCCAACTCCTCACTGCACTGGCCAATGGGTCCCCAGAAGACTACTGCTAAGGGGTTCTGATTGTAACGCAAGACAGCCTAACTCTACAGTCAGTAGATCTAGAGCACAGTGGAACCTTGTTCTTCAGGGACCCTGTAAAAGGCTATACAAGAGGGGCAGCTAGGTGGTCCAGTGGATAGAGTACCAATCCTGGAGTCAGAAGGAACTGGGTTCAAATCTGGCCTCAGACACTTCCAACTGTGTGACCCTGGGCAAGTCACCTATTTTCCCCTCTGCCATAGAGTTCCTACTGAGACAGAAAGTAAGGGTTTAAAAAAAAAAGGACTCTATGAAAGGCAACAGTCAAGACCTTTGACCCTTAGAAAATTATAGTGCTTTATGCTCCAGACTCAATGGGTGGAAATATAATGAGGGATTTCAAAAGATGGCATGAGGGCCTACCCACATCAAAAGATGGTATGGTACCCACCCACAAATAAAGGAATGGAAAGAGATAATATGAAAAGAATAGGATGATGGAAAAGAGGGCAACTCATTCTCAGCTGTAGGGGAAGTGTCCTACTATCAGAGTATAGTGTTTAATGCTGATAACTAATGTGATATTGGGGATCAGCTGCACTGGGAGGACAGGCTCAAACCTGCCAACCTGGGCAAATGCCTAATGACACTCACATGGTTTTTTTTTTTTTGTTGTTGTTTTTTTTTAAGGAAGATAATGTATGAAAGCTAAAATGAGAATTATCCTTGAATAGTTCATTAAAAATACCCAGAGTAACCTGGAATAAATTCAGTCCTGGGCCCATGGTGCATTTGTAGAGTCTGTCTAAGATATATAACTGAATGGACTTCTTATAAAGGTTAAATCAAGATAGAATAAGTGCAAAGTAGACATCCAAAGTGCTGTGAGAAATTCTAGGAGGGAGAGATTCCAGCTGGGAAGAATCAGGGAGGGCTTCTTGGAAAGGGTGGGATTGAAGGAAAAGAAGAATTTCACCAGATGAATATGTATAAGGGATCCGTTCCAGGAGTGAGTAATGATAGGAACAAAGGCATAGAAACCAGAGAAGGCATTATATTTCTGTGTATACATCAAGTTCCTTCTTTTTTCTTCTTAAAAACTTGGATGATAGCCTCATTCTTTCCCATCTTGAAAATAAATCCTTTTTCAGAGTAGACTAGTAGACTAATACAAGTTCAAATACAAGTTATTACACTTCTGTTCTACATGAAAATATAGCTATTTTAAAATCCTGTTGGCAGTTACTTATCTTTATCTAGCTTTATGTGTATAAATATATAATTCTCTTGTTTGAATTAGATTATAGACTTCCTTAGTGACCAGTTCTTTTTTTGTTTCCTAGCCTCATTCTAAGTCTTCTCCAGTGACATGTACCCTCTGGGGATATTTAATAAATACTCCGCAAATTTGTAGGCACAATGGTAGTTAATGCAGACAATTTGTATTCTCTGGGGCAGTCTAACCTCATAGTTGTAGAGTGTAAGGGCAGCAGAATATATCATTTTAATGGCACTAATATAAGTCCTTTCATTTTTTTCAAGGCACAGTATTCTTATTTTCTCTCCACATCTTTCTTTTCCCTTTCATTCTTTTCCTTCTTCCACATCTACTATTAGAATTCAATGGTTATTATTTTATTTTATTTTATTGTTTTTATTTTAAAGTCATGATTTAAAATTAGTTTTCCTGTTGACTAATGTCCTGTTATAAGTTTTGACATTCCTTACTGATGTTGTTAATTATCTTCCTTGTTTCTGATTTGCTTAATTTCTTTTCCTCTTAGTTAATGAGAATCCTTTGATCTTACAACCTCACTTCTTGGAACTGGTTTTTGTGGTTGTCCCACAAAAATGAACCTTGGATTCTTAGACCTCTAACTTTTACTTAAGTGGTTCATAGATATCATAGAGAGTCTCTCAGGATATTTTACTAGTGGGAAGATTAGTGGAAATAGTAGAATGTGTGTTCCATGAGATGCTTTTTCCCCAAATATTTTCTTGGGACTCTGAAATTTAAACTTTCGTATTGCTACTCATTGTTTAATGATACTCTCTGTCATGGATAAATGCAATTTTACCTATTTGTGAACAGAAATCATCCGCCAGTTACTTCTTTTTCACCCATTTTAAAACCAAAGATAAGGTTGGTTGGAAAGGAAAGACCAAGTTAGTGTTACAAGTGGTTATATGTATGTAGGATGGATACCATATGCTTTGCCATGTGTGCTAAATATCTTAAAAGAAAACTGTGTTAGCTTTCACTGAGGCAAAAATAGCTTCTCTCCTCTCAGTAGTTTGCAATATGTTCAACAGCGTTGGGAAAAAATTAAGTTTAGTGGAAATTTTATAAGATGGAATGTAAGCTCCATAAGGACAGGAAATACTCCATTCTTGACTCTATATTTCTAGCATTGAGCACAATGCCTGGCACATAGCAGGCCCTTAAATACTTGCTGTTTATTAAGTTAAAACAAAAAAGAATACCTTTGAAGAGAGACAAATCTAGAGCAGGATGAGAAAGAAGTCTTTGTACTGGAATATATTATTTTCGAGAACTCTTCCTTTGGTAATGTGATAAAACCTCCATTCCAAATATTCACATTTTTCACCAGCTCTTTATAAAAAGAAGCTTCAAATACCACCCAGGTTGCTACGGTTACACAGATAAAACATTTGGTAGACAAAAGTTCCAATTCTGGCATTAGCAATGTTTATTCTTTGAGGTCTAAAGCTTGTTAAAAGAAAATTAATTTTTCCTCTATCCACATAACTTGTAACTCGTTCTCTCCTCAAATATGTTATTAATTGGGAACATGGCAGCAGAGAACTCCCTGAAATCTTCTATCAGTCTCCTACTGAGTTCTTCCTCTTCCTTATCTCTGCCTCTTGTGGAAATTAAGCATTTTCTGGCTAGTGGAAAATGTAATTTTTATGTAAATTATTAGTTTCTCTAAATGGTTTTTCACAAGCAACTTAATGTGATTTTAAGTGTCTTAATGACATTTAAAAGCAATTCCATGAAAAACCACGGACTCCTCTAAAAGAACAAGGAGACATTGTTATTTCCCATTCCCTCCCCCCCCCCCACCCGCCTTTTTCCTTCAGCTCTGCAACTAAGTACTGGACTCAGCCTGTTTCTGAGTTGGCAAAGCAAAGGAACTTATTTTTTAAAAATTCCCTTGGCTATAATACTGTTTACAATGACCAAATGAATTTCTAATGTGCAAATGTATTTTTAAATAATCTCCTAAGCTTGTATAGAAAGTATTGAAACTAAAAAGATGCATGAAACTTGACAGTACAAAAAGTCCACAGAATATTTCTTTATCATTTAATTACTATGTGACCTTGAAGATATGCATTTTCTTATTACACTACCTATTCCAGAAGAGTTTTATGAAAACAAACAAATTAGAAGCTCTAAAATACATCAGAGATGTTGTACAAATGTTTTCTAGTTTAATTTTACTTTTGTTTTATGAACAAAAAATCCATTTTCTCTCCTTCTCACCTTTCCCCATTAAGAAAAGAATAGAAACTCTATAAATTAAAACAAACTCTCACCTGTAGCATGTCTAAAAATATATGTTTCATTCTGTATCATTCTACACTGTCTGGGGATAAGTAGTATGCTTTATCATTAATCCTCTTCAATGGTGTAATGCAAGGTGGCTAACAGAAACTTTTTGCTTCTGCCATTGCATTGATCAGAGTTCTTATGATGTACAAAATCCCTTGTCTTTACAGCATGGTTATTATTGTAGAAATAGTTTTCCTGATTGTCACTTCATTTTGAATCAGTTCATACAGGTTTTCTCAGGTGTCTCTGAAATCCTCTCAAAATTTCTTGTATTCCTGAATATCACATTCCAAGCCTTGTGGTCCTTTAGTGTGGAAGCTGCAAGATCCTATGTAATTCTGTTACATAACAAATTCCGACTGGGGCTCCTTGATATCTGAATTGTCTCTTTCTGGCTGCCTGCAGTATTTTTGACTTGAGCCGGAAGCTCTTGATTTGGGCTATAATATTCCTGGGGGTTATCTGTTGGGGATTTAATGTAGAAAGTGATCTATGGATTCTTTTAATGACTATTTCATTCTCTTGTTCAAGAATATCAGTGCAGGTTTTTTGGGGGATAATTTCTTGTAATATTATATCAAGGCTTTTTTTTGATCCAGGCTTTCAGGTAGACCAATAATTTTCAAAATGTCTCTCCTGGATCTGTTTTACAGGTCAGCTGTCTTTTCAATGAGATATTTCATGTTTCTATTTTTCATTCTTTTGATTTTACTTTATTAATTCTGGCTGTCACATGAGATCATTAACTTCTACTTGCCCAATTCTAGTCTTTAAAGACTGATTTTCATCTATGATCTTTTGATTTTCTTTTCCAGTTTGGTCTATCCTGCTTTTCAAGGCTTCCAGGAGGTCAATTCTGGTCTCTAATGTGCTTATTATTTCATTTGATTTCTATGCCTCTTTTTCCATATGGACAATTTTGTCTTTTAAGCTTTTATTTTCTTTTGGTATTACTTTCATTTCTTTTCCCCACTTTTCTTCTGATTTTTCTTCTATCTTTTTTACTTGGTTCTTGAATTCTTTTCCTCCAGAGCTTTTGACCAATTTCCTTTTTTTTTTTTTTTTTGGAAAGTTTGGATGTGTTTGCTTATTTTTCACTCTCTGCTGTTGCTTCTATATTTTGCTTTTTTTTCTCTCTATAGAAATTATTCAGGGTCAAGAGCTTTTTTTTTTTTTTTTTTTTTTTTTTTTTGCTGTTGCTTATTCATTTTGCCACTAGTGGTTTGGGGTTCCTGTATGTTGGTGGCCATTGCTTTCTTAGCTTCTGTCTCACAGGGCTTTGCCTTGGTAGTACCTTCCCTTTCCTTTCAGAAGCCTGAGTGAGGCAGGTAGATTTGTGATGTTCTTTGTGTAGTCCTTCTTTTAAAGTGTTTTGCCCTGAAACTATCTTCATCAGCTTTCTCATTTGGATTTTCAGCTGCACTGTGTGTTTTCCTCTGAGGCTATCTTCCCAGCCCCTGCTGCCTCAGCTGTGGCCAGCTGTGTTTCTGCCCAAGCTCTGTGTTCTGTTCTGATCTCTTCAGCCTCAAGTCCTGCTGCCAAGGCCTGACACTGTCCTCAGGGCTAAGTCTATGGTACTTTTGGTCAGTCCCTGAGAATTTAGAGATTGCCCTGACCCTAGCTCTATCTCTGGCATGGTAGTTGGTATGGGGGAGGGATGATCAGCTTGAACTTTTATTAGTGCAGTTTCTCTCCCTTATATCATGGGAATCCCCATTCACTGCCTACCTTTAACACTGTGTCCAGTGGGAGAGCCCCCTTTACTCAGCTGGTTTTGATTTCTGTCCTTTTGAGATGCTTTGTAATGATCAATTGGAAGGAGATTCAGAAGGCTCCTGCTACTATACAGCCATCTTGGCTTTGCCCTCATAATTTCTTTCTAGTTATAAAATCTTAGGTTTTGTCCTTTCAATTCCTATATGCTAGCATTATTGAAGTAATTATACTATTATAATAGTAGCTGATATTTGAATATCAGCTGAAAGTTGATAAAGAACTGGAGATAGCATAAAGTTTTGGGCAGAGACAGCCTCAGAGGCAGGAAGACTTCTGTTCATGTTCTAGGCAAGTCACCTAAAACTTCAGGGTTCCCAGCAACTCTTTAAGACATGAAGGATGTTTACTTGCTTTGATACAAGCAGTTTCTTTAGCTATAGTTATAGGGAGAAGTAGTTCCCTATACCCGAGAAATAACAGGATCAGTCCCTATTCCTGGAGCACTATATTACTTATTATCATATGTAAGCATCCCAACTGTGAGACAGGGACTACTTATATTATTGTCCAACTCTTACAGATGTGAAAGATGAGATAAATTTAGTGAGTGACCCAAAGTCACGTGAGTAAATAAGTATGAGTTGAGTCTTTATGACTCCAACTCGAACACTCAATCCACTACCCATAAACTACCTCTTCATGGTCTCATTTCCTTAGTTATTTTTACACTTTTTTTTTGAGAGAGGACTCAAGTTCTCAACAACAAAAATTCAATACAGAAGAGCATTTTTCGAGTTTTATTAGCAGTATTCAGGGTACTTGACTAAATTCTATAGAATTAGAGTACATGACGAACCATTGGATTCATAAATATTTGGAAAACATTAGGTTCTCCTCTGTGTACCAGATGTCCACACTTATTTGGGATAAAACTAGATGGTTTAAAGATCTGCGAAGCTACTGGTTACTTACATTCAGAATGTGGTTGGACTAGCTATGATAAGAATTCAATGCTAAACTCCAAATGACTTAATTCCTCCTTGGGCTGCCTCTATCAATCCTTCATTTTCCCTTAGGAGTTCACATCCTGGCTACTTGTCACTTTTATCAGTCCCTTAATTAATTGATCATTTAAACATTATTTTAATAAAATTTAGTACTTAATAAAATATGATATTCATTAAATAAATAATACTAATTTAATGTTAATGATCATCATTACTAATTCATTTTCTGTAAGATAATTCTTATTGGTGTGGTGAACTTTTGTTAAAATAATAGAGCTATTCTTTCTTCAACAGTAGCGGTAGCTTTCCTTTTGATTACCTCCTGATCTCTCCTGCTCTCCTCCTTAGAGTTTTTTTTTTTCACATCCTCTGCTCCTCACACAGTGATTCCTTTCATTCAGCTCTGCTGACTCATGAAGCAGAATGCTAAGCATTTGTTTGCAGCTCTAATTCTAGCCTTCTTCCAGCAGCCACTGGCCGGCAGTCACCTGATATCGGTCCAGATCAAGGGGGTCATATGTGATGAGAAACATAAGAGACAGAGGATTGTGGGACTGACCCATACAGGAAACCTCTGGCTTGGAATACAGATGAGCATTGAGTACCCACCCTGAAGCCCAGGTGGTTCTTGTTTGCTTTCTGCATCTGTGAAATGGGAAAATAGCAGGATTTAGAATCTTCATGGTGAGGATAGATAATATGTAAATAGTGATGGAAATAATGCCAAATTTGGAGGCAGAATGTTTTGTTTGAAATTTCAGCTTTAATATAAACCTATGTGATGTTTCCTTTTTTTGCTTAGTTGTTTTTTTAGCCACATCCAACTCTTTGCGACCCCTTTTGAAGTTTTCTTGGCAAAGATACTGGAGTGGTTTATTATTTCCTTCTCCAGGTCATTTTATAGATGAAGAAACTGAGGCAAAGAAGGTTAAGTGACTTGCTCAGAGTCTTACAGCTAATAAATGTCTAAGGTCAGATGTGAAATCAGGTCTTCCTGACAGCAGCTAAGGTACTCTATTCATTCCACCACCAATCTACCCTATGTGACTTTGGAAAAGTAATTTGATTCCTCTCCAACCCAGTTTTATTATCTATAAAATGAGGTTGGATGAAATGCTCTTTAAGACCTCTTTCAAATCTAAGACCGTTAGTCTTTCCTTTGAAAAAAACTGGAGAAAATATAGCTGGGAGTTTCTTCTTTCCTCCTTAGAGGGTAATTGGGCCACTGTGGAAATACAGAAATATAGCATTACATTATATTCATATAGATTTTCTTATTTTTCCAGCACCAAGCATTTATTAGCTGTTTGCTATGTGCCAGGCACCGGACTAAGTTCTGGTACTCCCCACAAATACCCTGTGAAGTAGATTCTTTAGGTATCCGTATCCTTTCTTAATAGGTGAGGAAACAAGTTGAGGAGAAGTTTAGTTGAGTGTTTTGTCCAAAGTTGAGCAACTAATAAGCAGCGGTCGGAGACCCTGACTTAGTGATCCCAAGTCCAGTGCTCTTTCCACCAATGAGATCCTAAAGTATTCCTCATCTTCGAAAGGCATGCGGGAGTCAAATTCCTCTTAGCCTTTATGAAGTTTCTCTGAATATAATGAAAAGAGACTTATTAATTAATTTACACATTACGGAGTCAAGATTTAAAAAGTAGTTGGAGGTAGGCATCAATGAGGAACATTAGAAAGCAGATTAGCTATTTGTGATGGATGATGATTTTTATGAGCACAAGGTAGTCTTAGATGCTAATTGTCCTTTGCTTCAAAGCAGTCCCTTTAGAGAGAAAAGGAAATTTATTTCATGTGCTATGATAAAAATGGTGAAACAAGGTGACCACTCAAAGCAGAAACTAGTATGGGGGTCCGAAGGTTAGCATCTTTAACGTCATATTTCACGTTCTTTATTCTCTGTTGTTTCGATGTAGTTTATATTTTTTTCTTCACTAATAGTATTTATTTATATTTACGCCTTGAGGTAGAATGTAAGCTCCTTGAGGGAGGTCCCTGGTTTTTGTTTCTCTTTCAATCTGGATGGCCTACCATAGTGACTTGCACTACTACAACATTTGATCCATGCTTTTTAGGTTGGATTGGATCAGGGGTAATTAATTAGAAACAGTGTTGTCATAGAGCAATATACTTAAAAAAACCCTCTTACCTTCTATCTTAATATCAGTTCTAAGGCAGAGTAGTGGTAAAGGCTAGGCAATTGTGGTTAAGTGACTTTCCCAGGGTCACATAGCTAGGAAGTATCTGGGGCTAGATTTATACCCAAGTCATTCAAAAAATTATTTTGTATTTACAATATTTTCAATATGTTTTGTATCTCTTTTTTCCCCATTTAAATCCTTACTTTCTTTCTTAGTATCCATTCTAAGACAGAAGAGGGGCAAAGGCTAGGCATTTGGTAAGGTGACTTTCCCAGGGTCACATAGCTAGGAAGTCTCTGAGTTCATATTTGAATCCAAGTTTTCTCAACTCCAAACCTGGCACTTTATTGGCTGGGCTACCTAGCTGCCCCCGAAATGCACTCTTAACTAGCAATGGGTCTACTACATACATTCTAATCTCAGCCCTGCCATAAATTAAATGATCTTGGACTAGACAATGGATTTCCTTGAACCAAAATATTCTTGTCTTTAAAATTACAGGTTGAATTTTCAGCAGATCTCTAGATCTGTTAATGTTCTAAAATTCTGTCAAGGGTGTGTTTTTTAAAAGTCCAATGGCACTAATTAGCACTAATATTTACATAGCACATTCCAGAGAACTCCTCTGTGTTATCGTATTTATCCTTCTAACATCTCAGTGAAGTAAGAAAATATTTCCCTTAACCTGCAGAGAGAAAAAAGTGAAATACCAGGAGATAAAGTGACTTGCTTAGAGATGAATGTTCTCTGTCTCTGACTGAAGTTCTGAGTAAGAGTTTGGGTTTGAGGCTTGGCTCTGACACTCATTAGCTATATTATGGTGCACAGGTGATTTCCCTTCTCTGAATGTTTCTTCATCTTTAAAATGGGTATAATAATACACTGTGTAAAAATTAAAATTAATATATAAATTTCCAATAGCACACTATCTACCTCATAAGGTTGATAGGAAAATGCTCTGTTAACTTTTAAAGGGATTTCTAAATATGTCTATTGTTACACAGATTGTCTTTGTTTGGGTCAGAATTTGAATTCAGTTCCCTTAACTCCTACCCCAAGTTTATGCTCTTTCCACTAGACTATGCTTGAGGTTGTTAGGAGATATTGTTGTTCAGTCATTTCGATTTTGGTCATGTCCAACTCTTTGTGATCCTTTTTGGGGGGATTTTCTTGGCAAAGATAGTGGAGTGGTTTGCTATTTCCTTCTCTAGCTCATTTTACAGATGAAGAAACTTGAGGCAAATAAAGTTAAGTAACTTTCCCAGAGTCACACAGCTAGCCAGTACATTTCTGAGATTGGAATCAAACTCAGATCTTCCTGACTCCTCGTGCCCTGTATTCACCATGCCACCTAGTTACCCAATCTCCTGTATAATGGATAATAATTTTAAAAAGGAGGGAAAGGAGATTTAAAACACTTTTTAAACATAACTTCTGACTTAGAACCAATATAATTTATTTGTTCCAAGGCAGAAGAGTGGTAAGGGCTAGTCAATGGAGGTTAAATGACTTGTCCAGGGTCACATGGCTAGGAAGTGTCTGAGGTCAAATTTGAAACCAGGACCTCCTGTCTCTAGGCTTGGCTGCATATCCACTGAGCCACCCAGCTGTCCCAAGATTTCATACATTTAATACTTTGCTTCCTAACCAGTAAATGTTGACTTTAGACAGAAACTCTATTACTAATAAAAAAAATCACCACATTTCTGTAAAAATGTTTACCTTCTATGGGCTCTTTGATACCTGCTGTGTGCTCCGAATTATGTCAGCTTCTCAGAGCGTATTTCACATTTTCAAAATATCTTGGGATTTCTCTATAAGTACCATTGCCTGTCTGATTAAGACAGTCCAAGGTTCCTAGATTTTGAAGGCCAACAGCAGTGCTTTGCCTGGTAAGGACCCAAGGGCAGAGATTGTTCTTACAGTGATTACGGAGCCTGTAAGAATGTCAAAAACACTTCTTTTGGTAGAGAGCTTGGCAGAAAATATTCTCTGGCCTTAAAAAGGTCCTTCCTGCTTTCTTCAGAGCTCTGAAGCTCAGTACAACAGATTAAGCTGGGTGGAGAAGGTTCTTTTAGAGTCAAAATCATTGGGAGCACTTGCTGGCAAAAATCAATTCTATGAGGCTCATTGGTTTTCTTAAAGCCCCTCCTTGGAGATTCTGACTTTTAACATTCTTCTTCTGATTTTAAAGTCCATAGAAACCAAATTTACAGACTCCAGTTTTGAGATCAAAATTAAAGCTACCTTTTTATTCTTGTTTGTTCTTGAGTTCCTTGCACTCTCTAAATAGATAGCATTTTTTTTTAATTCCAAAGTTAAATGTTCGGTAATGCCAGAGCTAGTTAACTCTCCGTGCACTTGATCAAAGCGGCATCTGAAGGGGAGAAAAATCAACATTCCTTCTAATTGCTTTAGGTCGTGAGTGGATTGTTGTGCTACATGAATAGGCATCTGAGCTCATATGAATTGAGTTTAGTTGGTGCCTTAGGGAGATGTCAGATGTAATAACAGCCCAGCTCCTTTAATCCTGTGTTGCCTCCCAAGTGCCAAATTGAGGTGCAGTGAAAAGAAAATGATATTTAGAATCAGGGGATCTTGGCTCTTTCCTTGGCCAGGTAACCTTGAACAAATTACTCTCCCTCTCCCTGGACATTAGATTATTCAGCTGAAATATGAGGAAGCTGAATGAGGTGATCTCTGAGGTCCCTTTCAGTTTTCAATACTGTTGGGTTTTTAAAAAATCCTTATCTCCTATCTTAGAATCAATACTATGTAAGGGCTTGGAAATGAGGGTTAAGTGACTTGCTCAGGGTCACATAGCTAGGAAGTATCCGAGGCCAGATTTGAACCCAGGATTGCCCATCTCCAGAAGTAACTCTCAAACCACTGAGCAACTTGGCTGCCCTCTAAGTTGTGTTTTAAGTTATGACCATCCACGGGTACATTTGAGTCTGAGGTTAACTTTGCTTGCACTACATCCTCAGACAGTGTAGAACCCTCTCACGGGGATATAGGTTGGCCAAACATCACTGGAGCATGGATTTGAATTCAGTTTTATCCTAGGAGTCTAGGGAGAAGGACTCCAGATGGGCCAGCGGAAGGAAAGAAGAAATTCTGGAATCTGGATAGTGTTTTAGGGGTCTCTAGGAGATGATGGGACAGGAGGAGGAATTTCAAAGGACTAGATCAAGGAGAAAACTGCTGGAAGGTCCCTCTGAAGATCCAGACCTTCCTGTTTCTTTAATGGCAGTTTGGGGAGGTTGAAGTACATGTGAGAAGGGAACATGGACTAGGAGCCAAGAAGACTTGGGCTCTAGGTCTAGTTTTGACCCTCACTAGCTATGTGGTCTTCTCTAATAATTAACCTTTGAGTCTCAGTTTCTTCAACTACCATAGAGATATAATAGTTACTCTGTGAAAATGGGGTTGTAGTTGTGATTTAAATGAGATCATGTACATGAAGTTATTTAAACATGTTGCTATTAATTTAGAGCACATAAGCTGTTGTCTGTACAAGAGGAAGCCTATCTTTGTAGTGTCTAAGTTTTTGGACATAACTAGGACAGGGTAACTGGGACTTTATCCCAGGCTAGTAAAATGTAGAGCATTGATTCCCAAAGTGGGTGCCACCGCCCCCTGGTGGGTGCTGCAGCGATCCAGGGAGGCAGTGATGACCACAGGTGCATTTGGGGACGGTGAATAACTGTAAGGGGGCAGTGATAGTATGCTACAGGGGGCACTAAGTAATATTTTTTCTTGAAAGGGGGCCGTAGGCCAAAAAAGTTTGGGAACCACTGATGTAGAAGGTGCTGATAAGCACAAGTACTCATTTAGTTAGCAGAAACAATTAAACTCAGCACTTTGTTAGCAAAAATAATTAATTAAAAAACACACTACAGGGTGTCCCACTTTCTCCCCATAGTCTCTAACTAATCTTTCAAGAATCTTATCATTCCCTTGGCCAAAGACCCAGAGATGCTTCTTTATTCCTACCCTATCAAATCCATACTTAATCCATACTTACAATATCTTACCAGGTCTTCCAGAAGCTGAATCTTCTCTGCCTCTCCAGAGAATGATGCAGAAGCACAACATTGGAAGGGGCATCTGCAGCAAGTGCTCATCCATCTCTGCTTAAAGGCCTTTAGTGGAGCAAATTCCACTTTTAGATAGTGCTAATGGTTGAGAAAATTAATATTTTGTAAACATTACTTAGATTGAACAAAATAATTAGCTGAACAATTAATAATCTTTCTAAAGCTATTTCCTATTACTTCTTCATATAAATCTTTATTGAAGCAAATCTGCTCATTCTCTTTTCCCTACACCAATGCCTGATTATTCCTGCCTATGCATTGGTGATTGTCTCTCCCCAGAATACCCCTCATTCTTCCCATAAATCTATATAAATCTTATCCATTTTCAAAGTCTAGCTCAAAACTACTTTCTCAATAAAGTCTACAGCTCATAATGATTTCACGGTCCTATGATATATGATTTATGGTTTTCCTTTCAATTTAGACTCCATACCACATAAATAAACACTGGCACAGTGAAAGAGTGACAGGAAAACTCATCTTCTTGAGTTCAAATCCAGTCCCAAATACTCACTAGTTCTGTGACCTTGGGCAAGTTACTTGACCCTGTTGGTCTCAGTTTCCTCATCTGTAAAATGAATTAGAGAAGGAAATGGCAAACCACTCTACTATCTCTGCTAAGAAAACCCCAAATGGGGTCACAAAGAGTCAGACATGAGTGAAACATGACTAATAGCCACCACATAATTTAGATCTTGGTTATTAGTCTTATGTATTAATTTTGACTTCTCAGTTAGGTCAAAAACTCCATAAAGGGGGGCAGCTGGGTGGCTCAGTGGATTGAGAGTCAGGCCCAGAGACGGGAGATCCTGGGTTCAAATCTGGCCTCAGACACTTCCTGGCTGTGTGACCCTAGGCAAGTCACTTAACCCCCATTGCCTACCCCTTACACAGTATTGACTCCAAGATGGAAGGTGAGGGCTTAAAATAAACAAATAAATAAATGAATAAATAAATAAATCATTATTAAAAAAATAACTCCATGAAGGGTAGGATGATATTTTATGTTTCTTTGTATATCCCACAGTATCAGGCACAAAGTAGGCACTTAAATATTTTTGGTTCATTACTTATATATTATAGCCAGTGAAGAGGCATAGCAATGATTATAACAGCAAAATCAAGAGATTTTCCAATAGCCCCTTAATGTTTGAGCTGTGCATACATCACTTCATTTGATCTTTGCCATAGTCCTAAGAGATCAATGCCACTCATTTTACAGATAAGGAAACTAAGCCTGAGAGGCTTAGTAATTCTACCCATGGTCACACAACTAACAGTTTTCTGATGAAGGCAATTGTAATCTAGGTCTTCCTGATACTGACTCTTGTAGATAGCAGTAGAAGAAAAGAGAGAGAAATAAAAGAGATCTAAGAGAAGTATAAGGCACAGAGAATGAAACTGATTAAAAAGAGAAGACAGGAAAAGTGAAGAGGGAAGATGCCAAGAGATGTATTAAAAAAGCAAGTGTTTATCTCTTATTTTCACTTTCCTCCTTTGTAAAATGAAAGAGCTGAACAAGATCAAGAGTAGGTATACTGTGGTCTCCAGACTCTACAGAAATAAGTGGTGGATGTTGGAGGGGATGTGGCAAAATTGGGAGTGATGCATTGTTGGTGGAGTTGTGAACTGATCCAACCATTCTAGAGGGCAATTTGGAACTATACTCAAAAGACTATAAAACTGTGCATACCTTTTGATCTGGTAATGCCACTACTGGGTCTGTATCTCAAAGAGATAATAAAAAAGGGGAAAGGACCCACTTGTCCAAAAATTACATAGTGGCTCTTTTTGTGGAGGCAAAGAATTAGAAATTGAGGGGATGTCTATCATTTGGGAAATGGCTGAACAATTTGTGGTACATGTTGGTAATAGAATATTATTGGGCTATAAGAAATGATAAGCAAGAGGATTTCAGAAAAAGCTGGAAAGATCTGCAGGAACTGATGCAGAGTGAAATAAGTGGAACTGGGAGAACACTATACACAGTAACAGCAATATTGGATAATGAGTTTCTGTGAAAACTGGGTTATTCTTACCAATGCAATGATCTGGGGCCATTCTGAAAGACTCATGACAAGAAATGCTATCCAACTCCAGAGAAAGGAGTATTAGAGTCATCTTTCACTCAGTGTATCTATCATTGGTTTTATTTTGGGGTTTGGGTTATGTATGAGTTTGCTCTTACAACGATAACCTGTATGGAAGTGTGCTTTGCGTGACAAAAAAAAAAAGGAAAAGAAAAGGAAATAGGTAGTGGGCCATATTAGACACATGGGCTGAAGTTCTCTGACTCCTGCTCTAGATCTCCAACATCTTGTTTAATTCTAAAATTTCATGACTTCTATGAGACCAAGATGGAGATAAGAACTCTCCTCCCAAGATTCTTGAAAAACTACTCCACATAAGAAAAAGAAGCATAAAGATACACACACACACACACACACACACACACACACACACACACACACACACA
>NC_058133.1:80189567-80227636 GCF_016433145.1 Gracilinanus agilis | reverse complement strand
ACACACACACACACACACACACACACACACACACACACACACACACAATTAGAGAGGCGCAGATGTAAGGAGAGAAAGCTTTTCATTCAATAGCATCTCCATTTTGTTGAATTCTAGGATATTTAGGCAGTGAAGTGGTATAGTGGACAGAACACTGGACCTGTCGTCAGAAAGACCTGAGTTCAGTTCCAATCTGTCACATACTAGCTACGCGACCCTAAGCAAGTTACTTAAATCTTTGTCTGTCAGGAAGCAGCTGAGTAGCTCAGTGGATTGAGGGCCAGACCTAGAGACGGGAGGGCCTAGGTTCAAATCTGACCTCAGACACTTCCCAGCTGTGTGACCCTGGGCAAGTCACTTGACCCCCATTGCTAACCTTACCATTCTTCTGCCTAGGAGCCAATACACAGAATTTAAGGGTCTAAAAAAAAATCTTTGTCTGCCTCAGTTTCCTTGATTGTAAAACGAGCATCATAATAATATGCCTCCCACGGTTGTAATGAGAATCAAATGAAATATCTTTGTAGAGTGCTTAGAACATAGCAGTGCCTGGCACAGAGTAGGTACTTAATAAATTTTTGTTCTCTTCCTTCAAATTGTAAATTATTTTTGTATTGAAGTGATAGGAGAAATGTTGGTATCTCCTTTTGTTGCTTGATACTGATAAAATTTTATGAGCCAATATTCA
This sequence comes from Gracilinanus agilis, assembly GCF_016433145.1. Classification (NCBI taxonomy): domain Eukaryota; kingdom Metazoa; phylum Chordata; class Mammalia; order Didelphimorphia; family Didelphidae; genus Gracilinanus; species Gracilinanus agilis. The sequence goes on along the minus strand of NC_058133.1, from coordinate 80,226,948 downwards.
TTCTAGAGGATCTCTAAACATGCTAAAGTTTACAATCTTACTTTGAGATAGTGCACAGAGAGCAAAGTTCTCATTTTAGCAGCAGTATTACTTGAGCAACTTTCATGCTTGGCTTATTTTGTTTGGTTGTTTTTCAGCTGTGTCTGACTATGATTCTATTTGGGGTTTTCTTGGCAAAGATACTAGAGTAGTTTGCCATTTCCTTCTCTAGCTCACTTTACAAATAGGAAATTGGTGCAAAAGGGGTTAAGTGACTTGTCCAGGGTCACATAGCTAGTAAGAGTCCGAGGCCAGACTTGAACTCAGGAAGGTGGGTCTACTCCAGGCCCAGCGCTCTATCTACCATGCAACCTATCCAGCCCTTGGCACATTTGGCTCTATCAATTGCAGCAGAACTTCTTGGAACTCTTCATATTACCATCAGAGTCATGCCAGTTATGGCATCCACAGTCCCCAAGATATAGCATAAAGGAGCCAGCAGCCCTTCTACCTGCTCTACCTAAAATCTCTTAGAGTCATAGGTATAGGTGACCCATTAAAATCATGATAACAATCATAGGTTCTCCATTAGACTAGAGGTTCTTGGCTTTTTTGTGTTTCAGATCCCTTTGATAGCTTGGTGATGCCCATGGACCCCTTCTCAGTGTTATATTTTTAAATGCCTCACATGAAATACATGGGATTTCAAAGAAAACCAATTGTGAAACTATGTACATTTTAGAAAAGTTCAGGGACTACAGATTTCCACTGCATTATATACTCATTGTAGCAGTCTGTTGTTTTGGAATTAGGTAAAAAATTGGGGAGGGCCCAAGTTAAATGCTCAGTTTGTGCTCTTCAGCTTTATTAGTCAGTACTTCCTAGGCACTTGTCCAGTATGAAATTTTTCCTTACTTAGCTGCGCTATTAGGAGCTCATTTACTGATTGCACTGACATGCTTGTGAGGCCCTCTCTAGATCACCAAATTATGCGAAGATTTAAGGAATTTCAGTAGTTATTTGGATCTAAACCAATGGCCCCATTCGATTTTAATTACACACGAGACCTCTAGGTTTCCATAGGAATGTGTTAAATGGGAGACAGTCTAGATTCTTGGGATCAAAGTTTGCTTGTCGAAATGAGTTCCAAATCCTTTTGCAACAGTCTAATAAATGGTGTTGGTGATGGTGTGTGTTGGTTTTTAAAAAATCAAATCTGGTTATAAAATGTAACCATACTCTGTGCTCCCAAAGGAGTTTCATTGTGAATGATGTTGTCCATTCTCTACTCAACCAGCAAGCAGTTATTAAGTACCTACTATGGGCCAAACACTCTTCTAGGTTCTAGAGATATAATAGAAAAAAATGAGACAGTCTCTGCCCTAAAAGTACTTATATTCTATTGCCAGTCAGCTAACACTTAGTAAGTGCCTACTGTGTGCCAAGCATTCTGTTAAGTTCTGGGAATGAGAAGAACAATAAACAAACCAACAGAAAGCAGTCCTTTATAATGGAGAAATCAACATGAAAACAATTATGTTCATATAAGATATATACAGGATAAAGTGGAGACAGTCTCAGAGGAAGTTACTAAAATTGAGGACTAGGAAAACAGGTACGCATATAATTAATACAAAATATATGGAGGGTACGATGTGATTTCTTTTGGGAAAGTGGGGTGAAGATCAGAGCTTAGTTACATCTGGGGTCAGTCAGGAAAGTCCTCATGTAGAAGATGGCCATATAGTACAGATGCAATTGAACAGCGATGGCATTTTAGACCTCTGTTTCCTACAAAGTACCTAGAGATTTGTTCTTTTGAAAGAACATTTTGTAGTGTACATTCTTTAATCTTTACAAACCTAACAGAAACACAGCATCTTCCTCCTTCTGGCTTCTTTGGGACTATTCTTAGCTACTAAATAGGGTATGACAGATTCACTGTTGTTAAAGAGTGGAGGAAGCTGGTGGGATGAGTTAAATGGCCCCACTGTCTTCCTTAGATGGGGTCACTCTCTGGTCAGAATTTCATCACCTATAATTGGAATTGACTGCATACCCTCAGGGGATGTTTCAAAGCAGTTGGGAGAGGGGAGAGGCTTAAGAAATGACCTAAAATAATTTAAAGTTGGCCAAGCATGGGCCAACAGGGAAGCCCTTTTGGGGGCACTATAAAAATTATTCTATAATTCCAGCAGAGAGATGTAGCCAGGTGTTGTTGAACCATGAAGAACATTCCTAAAAACTACAAAGTATAAGGCCCAATTTTGAAGTTCCTGGGCTAATAAGTGATGGGAGCAAGAGAAGCAAATGGGTTTTCCACTCAAAGCACTTATTACCCTTTGCCTCTGGAGACCAATCTGACTTTGGACTATCTATGAAGGCTAATTACAATTTTTGTTTTAATATTTTATTTTAATTCAAAGATATTTTATTTCCCCAATTATATGTAATAATAATTTTCAACATATGATTTCCAAAATTGTAAGATCCGAACTCTCTCCCTCCATTCTTTTCCCTCATCTGGAAATGGTAAGCAATTTGGTCGGAGGCATAAATGTATTATCATGCAAAGTACACTTGCATATTGGTCATTGATGTAAGAGCACACTCATGCAAAACCAAAACCTCAAAATAAAACCATAAATACACTGATGTGAAAGATAGTCTCCTTTGATCCGTATCCATCTGACTCAACAGTTCTTTCTCTGGGGTGGATAATATTGCCTGTCATATATCTTTCAGGATATCCCAGATCATTGCATTGCTGGAGTAAAGTTTTCACAGCTGATCATTGAACAATATTGCTGTTAACTATGTACAGTGTTCTACTGGGTCTGCTCATTTTGCTCTGCATCAGTTCTTACAGCTCTTTCCAGCTTCTTCTGAAATCATCTTGCCCGAAATTTCTTATATCACAACAGTATTCTATCCTCAACATATACCATAATTTGTTCAGCCTTTCCCCGACTGATGGAGATCCTCTTAATTTCCATTTTTTGCCAACACAAAAAATATTGCTATAAACATTTTTGCACAAATGGATCTTTTCTCCTTTTTTGTTATCCCTTTGGGATACAGACCCAGTAATGGTATTACAGGATCAAAGACAGGTATGTACAGTTTTAATCTTGTAGATTGGTTCATATTTGGAAAAGGAAGGATAATTGCTCTCCTTGAGAATGAATGAATTAAAAAACATTTATTAAGTGTTTATTATTTGTCAGACATATAATAAAAAATGGAGACAATTTTTTTTCTGGATGGAGTTTACTTTGTAGTGGTGGAGAGAGCCTGTGTAGAGGGCTGGTAAAGATAGGTGGTTGCAGCCTCAGACACTTCCCAGCTGTGTGACCCTGGGCAAGTCACTTGACCCCCATTGCCACTCTTCCACCTAGGAGTCAATACACAGAAGTTAAGGGTTTTAAAAAAAGATAGGTGATTGATTTGATTTGGGGAGTCAAAGGGATGAAGAATGGAGATATAAGAAAATTGATTGAGGAATCCTTTTCAGAAGTAGTAATATTATTGCTTTGAGTATGATTTCTGGAGAAATAAATAGCAAGCTAGCTACAGTGGGCTAGATGAGTTGGGTCTCATTTACTTGCCAGTCAAAACACCTCAGCTGTTCAAGGACTCATCTGCTGTGATTTAGGGCACGTGCGTTCCTGAATTTCACCTTCCAGTGTAATGGGGGACTCAGATGGGAAACCACGCTATTCTTACTATATTGGCTGGAGTTGCGCTTTGGGTTAAGTGTGCCAAGTGCCAAGTTTCCTTTGCCAGGTTTCTAATTTGGCCCAGAAGACACACCCTAATGAAAACTGGGAAGAAGAATGATTCACTTTTTGCCACGTTAACCATTTATTAAAATCCTTTAATAGTGTAAATGTCCCTGTTCAAATGTTTACTGCTTCTTGGCTTCCTATCCTCAGTGTTTGTCATAGGATCTGGTATATAGTAAATGCTCTTGATTGCCTGTAGCCATTAAAGTAGCTTGCCAGATTTATTATTTCTACTCAGTCAAGTTTATTTTTATTCCTGATATTTTGCAATAAACTCCTTGACTATTTCCTGGTTTAGCTTTAATTAGATGGCTAAAGATATAAATTATGAAACTGAAAGAAAATTGCCTAAAAAGTATTTGACGAGATCTATCTGCTTTTATTTATAACCTAAGCATCCTGTCCTGCAGCATGCAAATGAAATTCCTTTATTTCAGACAAGAAAATGATCAATGATATCATTAATACCTCACCAGATAGTCATGGAGTCAGACTATACTTGAATCCATAGAGATTTTAAAAGTGATAAATGTTCTGACAAATCAAAAAATTATTATGAGCTCTTTAATTACAAGCTTTACTTATCTTTATACCGCCCTGAAATATGGAGTATATAGGGTATGTACAAGGAAGACTAGCACCTCTGGTGTGAGGGTTTGCTTTTCAGGGTTGCTCATCCATCTTTGGTGTCCACTTTCATCCAGCTCTCATTTGTAGCTCCAAGAAGCTGTGGCATTCACAGCAGCCACACACTGTCAAACTGACTTGGCCGGCAAACTAAACCAGGTTGAGGTTAACTGACAGGTCTCACATCAATTGGTGATTTAGGGGGTGTCCACCTCAGGCAACTAAAGAACTCCCCTGGGAGGGACAGAGGAGAACAGTTTATTCCAGTGGCCACGAAAGGGGCTGAAGTGAGCACTGTGGAAGTCTTAGACTTGGTTAGACATCGAAGAAACCAAGATCATCCACTCCATCCTGGGCCATCACCAATCATCTTGACTTTGGTCTTGCCACTAGACTTCAGTGACTGTGGAAGAGAGAAAGTGAGGCTGCTGAGGCTGCTTTGTATAACTGTGCTTCATTTAAATCCAATTTCCCCATGAGTCAAAAGATATCACTGGCGATGGGGTTCTGGCCTTCGTTGAGCACAAAGGGCAACAGTGAACCCACAATCTCCCTGACCTATGGTGGTACCACCAACACACTAGGTGTTTAATAGATAACTTATCAGATGAATCTGTTAGTCTTTCTGGTTGCTGAAAGAGGTGAAAAATGTCATTTTCTGCTCTTCTTTTCAAAAATAGTTTGCCTTTGGTCTTAATTTTCATTTCAAAATGGGCTGTTAAAATGAAACTCAAAAACTCAAATGAGGCTCTTTCCTCCTATCTTTGCAGTTTGTGAACGTTAAATGTAGCAGAAAACTGACTATAAGTTGTATATGTAGCACTTTCTTCCCCTATGCTCTACATATTACAACGTTGCATGTACGCTAGAGGATTTAGAAGGATACAGTGTTCCTTCTGTTTGGCAGTACTTTTCCATAATAGACTTGGGAGAAAAAAATCAGAATTTCCTTCTGTGTTCCCCTGACACCACAGCTGAGAAAAGCCAAGAGTGAACTAACTAGGGGAAGATTTGACTGAAATATTATTCTTGCTCGTATGTTTGTGTGTGTGTGTGTGTGTGTGTGTGTGGTGGTGTATGTGACAGAGAGAGAGAGAGAGAGAGAGACAGAGACAGAGACAGAGACAGAGACAGAGACAGAGAGTCAGCAAGACAGAGACAGAGACATTGACAGACAGAGACTGAGAGACAGAGAGACAGAGAGACAGAGAGACAGAGAGACAGAGAGACAGAGAGAGAACATCCATGATTGTGGATCTGCCACCTGCCAAATTGCAATGGCCCCACACAAAGAAACCACAAGTGAGGTGATAATACAAAAGACCGGATCAAAAACTTTCCAAAACAGGGAAATTCAGTGTCAAAACTTGTCTCCTTTGCCATGCCAGCTGGCTGTGTTGTTATTGGACCCAAAGCAGCAGGTATTAGGTAACAGTGATGGACTGGACAGACCTACTCACTCACCAGGAGCCAAGTTCTCATTCTGCGTAACTCTGTGGGAAAATAACCTTGGATTTAGCCCGGGCCCATTCTGCCCATGTTCATATTCCTAGCCCAGTTTTTTCAATGGAAAAAGATGCGCTGTAGCTGGGGAAATTGAAATTTTTTTTAACCTTCAATCCACAATTCTGGTACAGACACAATAATTTCCTGGTTCATTTATTTATTGCTCTCACTGAGTTGCTATTTATAGGAGAAAATGGAACAGAGTGGTCCGGCCCTTCACATTCTACCTAGACATTTCACTTGGGAGCTAGGACAGAATACTAGGGGTGGGGCAGAGCAGGGTGGGGGACAGGAATACAAACAGAAATAAGAGTCTTATTTAAGGTCATGCGAGTTAGGAATTTAGCTGGAATAGGAGCAGAACTTCTCAGAGGTCACTGTGCATTTGGTCAATTGCCCTTGGCCCTTTGCTTTGGAAAGGCCTCATGTATCTGGGCATTGTTTCTGAGGAGCAGCAAATAGGAATCCTTCAAGCTACCCATTGTTAGCTCAGGAATCACAGCAGATGGGATTTATTCCTCCTTCACAGAAAACTCTTGCGATGTCATATTTTCATGACTTGTTTTCTTCTCCTTGATTTGTCTTTATTACTCTTAGAATCAGATTTTGCTTGTAATAAAATATTGAAAGAAGAGAGATCCACCTATTTTATATTGTCTCAGGACCCAAATTCCACAAAGGGTGATTCTAGTTTTTACCAAGGTCTTCTAGTTTTTACCCTTTTAGTTTACATTTGGAGAAATATTTCTCATTTCTCTTCTGTTTGAGCTACTTCCCCACTGAAACCCAAGACCCTCTTCCTCTTAAGGTCCAATGACTGCCATTTTTGCATCCTCAAAATCCCAAATCCTATATTCTTTTTCCCTCTATCATCTGCTGGGCTAAGAAACTATTTAATTCTCAAGGTACTTGGCTATCATTCAGTCCATTTGCTCCACTGAAACTGAGAGGGGAGGGAATTGGGTTATATTCATTGTTAGAAATTGATTTGGGGAGAGAATTCTGGGGTGAATCCAAGATGGCAGAGTAATCTAGAGCAGCTCTATGCCACCACAAGAATCCTCTCCAACCAAGATTAAAATATCTCCACAAAAGGAATACAGAGGGGAGGATAAGAGTGGTGACAGGCAATACTTAAACTTTACTCTCATCATAACTGGCTCAGAGAGGGAAAAACAAGTATACTCAGTAGGATATAGAATTCTATCTTATCCTACACAGAAGTAGAAAGGGAATAAAAGGAGGGAAGAGGAAGATAATTGAAAGGAGGGGAAGAAGGGAGAGTGACAAAAAGCAAAATACTGGTGAAGAGTGTGAGATTCATATTGCAGAGTGGAATTCTAGCTGTAGAGAGGGGTTCCCAAATAAGACAGGAGGAACAGAGTGAAAGGGAATAGAGTAGGTTCTAAAGGGGATAATATGATGGAAGGCAATACACAGTTAGTAATCATAATACTGAATGTGAATGGGATGAACTCATCTATAAAACAGAAGTGGATAGCAGAGAGGATCAAAAAACAGAATCCTACTATATGTTGTTTACAAAAAACACATCTGAGGCAGGGTGACACACACAGATTCAAGGTAAAAGGCTGGAGCAGAATTTATTACACGTCATCTAAAGAAATAGACTTTGGGGGTGATCATCTGTGCCAATGGATGGATTTTTTGGTCAAAGTATATCATTTACTAGAACCAATATATATATACATATATATATACACACATACATATATAAAAACAAATCCATCTTTGCAAATAGAAATGTCCAGCTAACTAACCCAGAAGCTATGTTATTTTAAAAGTTAGCAACAGCACTAATCGTCTGCCTCATGGTTGCCTGGCACTTTAAGTTTACAAAGGAAGACCTTATTTTTGCCTTTGTATAAGCCCAGCCTTAGATGACTGCTATTAGGTGCTAGAACAATCATATTTTATCCTAGTTTGCTTTGATGGAAAAAAGAATGCTAGTATACATTCAGGGCTTTTTCCTTATCCATTTGACTTGTTTGACCAAAATGTTTTTATTAAGAAGCCATGATGAGAAAATTAATAAAGCATATTTAACTCACACCATTAGTAGATAGACTGTTCTTAGTTGGATTAATAGGCATGGGTCTTATTCATACAGTTATTGTTGGCATGGACCTGTACCCTTGTTAGCTTCTTGTTCTCCACATATAGCTACTCCTTCATGACTGTTAAATAATAATAATAACTGACATCTACATATGTTTTAATGTTTGGAAAACACTTCATATACATTTCAGGGTTACAACTCTGTAAAACAGATAGCATAAATATTATTTTACACATTTTCCATAATGAAAATCTGAGACTAGTTATTTTAAGTCATATTTATATAGCGCTTTCGTGTTTATGAAGCACCTCATATACATTTGAGCTCCACAACTCTGCAAAATAGAAACTATAAATATTATTATACCCATTTCATATAATGAATAGGTCATCTTCATCATCATCATCATCATCATCATCATAACTAGCACTTTAGGTTTTCAAAAGCACTTTATGTTTTGTCTCATTCGATCCTTACAATTACCCTGTGAAGTAAATGATATTATGCTTTCCATCTTACAGATGAGGAAATGAGCCTGAGAGAGGTTAAGTGATTTGCTTGAGATCACATAGCAAGTAAGGGTTTGAAGTAAGATTTGAATTCAGGACTTCCTGACTCCAAGTTCAGCATTATGTCTATTGTTCCCCAATTGCCTCTAAGTTGCCCATGATCACAGAGTTAATACTGATTGGAGGTTAACTTCAAGCCCAGCATTTCTGTTGTTTTTTAGTTATTTAGGGCCTGTCAGACTCTCTGTGATCCCATATGGGGTTTTCTTGGCAAAGATACTAGAATGATTTGCCATTTTCTTCTCCAGGTCATTTTATAGATGAGGAAATTGAAGCAAACAGGGTTAAGTGTCTTGCCCTGAGTCACACAGCTAATGAAGTTTTGAGGTTAAATTTGAACTCAGGTTTTCCTGACTCTAGGTTTGGCACTCTATCCACCGTGCCACATAGCTGCCCCAAACCAAGGATATTCTCCACTAAGTGTTACTCTGTGCATTCCTCTAGATACCTATTTTAAGTCTGTTTCATTCAATAAGGCATTTGTTTTTTTTCCATTTTTTATTGTCATGCAAAACACACTTTCATATTAGTCATTGTTGTAAGAGCATACTCATACAAAATCAAAACCCAAAACAAAATCATAAATCCATTGATGTGAAAGACAACTCCACTAGCTCTTTCTCTGGAGGTGGATAGCATTCCCTGTCATGTCTTTCAGAATTGTCCCAGATCACTGCATTGCTGAGAGTAGCCAAATTTTCACAGATAATCATCATCCAATACTGCTATTACTGTGTACAATGTTCTCCCACTTCTGCTTATTTCACTCTGTATCAATTCCTGCATATCCTTCCAGCTTTTTCTGAAATCATCTTGCTTATCATTTCTTATAGCACAATAGTACTCCATCACCAACATGTACCAGAATTTGTTCAGTCATTCCCCAACTGATGGACATCCCCTCAATTTCCAATTCTTTGCCACCACAAAAAAACTGCTAAAAATAATTTTGTACAAGTAGGCCCTTTCCCCTTTTTAATTATCTCTTTGATATATAGACCCAGTAGGGGTATTGCTGAATCAAAGGGTACGTACAGTTTTATAGCCCATTGGGTATAGTTCTAAATTTCCCTCAAGAATAGTTGGATTAGGTCACAACTCCACCAACAATGCATTTGTGTCTCAAAAGACATTTGTTAAAGATCATATACATATACATCTCTGTCAAGCCATGGTGGATAAAAGAAAAGTAGTATATGTACTTCCCTGCTTTTGGGAACTTTATAGTTTAGTTGGGGAGGCAAGACATATAAGAAACAATTAAAGCACATTTAAATAGTTATATAATATATGTATATATATAATAAAATACAGATCGTACAAAAGTTCTGTAGCATATAAGCAAAGATATAAAAGTGTGAGGTTATTCACAGACAGTTCTATGAAACTGATGCATTTTGAAGAGATAGCCATGGATTGGCAGAAAGGAAGGATAACCTATGAACTCCCCATATACGCTAATTGGTATCTGTACAATATCGAGGAAGGTGCTTGGCATATCAGCTGAGATCTTCGTGGTGGTTTTCTTTTGTGACACAGACTTGCAGAGAATGAGCAGACACACAGGATGAGTTTTAATCTTCATTATTGGAGGAAGAATATTTGAGAATATATACTTATGTGAAACCCCACCCCCTATGGTAGTCTCCTATTTAATGGTTCAGTTCCCACAGGGTTGCTGTTACCCCAGGTTCTAGGGGTAAACCTGTGGGTTTTCTCTCTTGACACTAAAGCTCGTGAGCCACCTCCCCACCAGCACCAGTGTGCTTCTCTTTAACAATCAGGCATTAGACCTAATTTGCTAATACTAAAGGCATTTGCTCAAATTGCATAGCAAAAATGGTAGTTACAAAATCTTTTTCTCATAAACCAACGGTATATTCTTCCACAAGTTCAGGAAATATTAACTCAAATTAGATTATAGTGTTGGTAAGGAACACATGAGGCAAAGACAATTCACAATTCGTGGTATTGCTGGACCTGATGGTCCTTCGTGTGAAACTCCTTGAATAGGGCACCTCTGCTGGATTGGGTGCTCAGGATGGTCCTACATAGCACCTGAGTTCTCAGGCTCCTTTCTCTCCATATCTTGACTCTCTTTCTGTTGCCAGGAGTCATGTGGTTTAAAGTTGCTTCTTCCCTTAGCTAACTATTTCCTTGTATTTTTGTCTGGAGTCCTTACCACTGGACGCAGTGTTTCCTACTGGCCAATTAGCCCTTCTTCAAAACTACATGGTGGATAACAAGAGATAGGAGACAGCAATTCCTTTCTTCCCATTCCCCACTCACTGTATTAATTATCACCACAGATCTGCAGTGTTTCAAGCTCTTAAGCTTGAACTACTGAAATCTGTCCATTGCTTAGATATTTTTCTATCTCCTTTTTATAGATGGGGCCATTCAGATGTAGAAAGATTTAATAATTTGAAAAAGGCTGCACAAATAGTTGGTGGAAGAGCCCATTGTAGCTCTCATGTCTCTTCGCTTTAAACTTATACTTTGGTTCAAAAGTTTGTTATCAAGATATTTGCCTTTAATAATTCAGAAACAGCGTATAACTGGAATGTAGAGTGGCCAGACTAATGTCATCTGTTGCCAAAAGAATTCTTTAAATGAACTGAAATGTACTCTTATAGGATACTAGATTTAAAGCTGAAAGGGAACCCAGAAACCATTTAGTCCAAACTCCTAATTTTACGGATGAAGAATTTAAGACGGTGAGAAATTAAACAATTTGCCCAAGACACATATCCAAAAACCTTTTATTCCTAGGCCAATATTCTTTGTATGATGCTGCCTTCTCTTATTTATTCTTCTACCTGATCCTAGACCAAGAGTCCATTTTGCTTCTTATATCCCAGTGGATAACCAGAGACTTTCAGAATTTCTAGTCTATTCCTTTGCTCTATATTCAAGTGTTACGATCATTGGGATTAATTCTTCTCATTGGCCAATCTACACCTAGATCAAGATCACTCACATTCTGGGCACTTTTCCCATCTCACTGTTGCTTTTCTTTCCTGGTTAGATACTAACCAACAGAACTTGAATATTCTGCTGGATCTGTGATCCCATGTCTAACAATGCAAATTAAAACCTATCCATGCATTTTTATCCTTTGTGGTTCTTATCTATATTCTCCTGTGAATCCTCTTCAGATCTACCAACACATTTTTCAATAGAATGCTTGACTATTGATCAGTATTGATTGCTCTCTATTGGTTATCAGATGTGTTGACACAAAAGGCCCACCTGTTCTGCTCATAAATCTCTATGATGCTGTAGTTTAAGCATTGTGACACAATTCTTCCTTAGGGTAGCTAGGTGGAACAGAGGACAGAGTGCCAAGCTAGGAATCAAGAAGATTCATCTTCACGAGTTCAAATCTGGCTTCAGATATCTCCTACTTGTGTGACCTTAGGAAAGTCACTTAAACCCAGTTGCCTAGCCCTTAGTGCTCATGTGCCTTGACAGCAATACTTAGTATCAATTTTAAGACAGAAAGTAAAGGTTAAAAAAAATAGTGCCAGAATTGGCAACAACAGCAATAGCACTGACATAGTACCAACTCTATGTTAGATACTGTGCTAACACTAAGCTATATCATCAGCACACATGACAAATTAGAGCCACAACCCAAAATAAAATTTAAAAAAAAAAGATGGGGAGGAGAAGAGCCAATTAGTGGCTTGGAGACTGAAAGTGAGAAGGGGAGGGTTCCTTAAAATCCAAATTACAACCTAGTGAGCTACCAAGAAACTCTTAGGCAGTTCCTAGAGCTCTAAGCTGAATTCTTTTTTTTCTTTATTTTTATATTTCACTTTTATTTTCAGTTTCAAATTGTTCCTCCAACCCCTCCTCCACCCACTGAGAAGGCAAGAAATTCAATACTCATTATACATATGTCATGTGAAACATATTTCTACATTAGTCTTCGTGCTATTCTAAATAGTATCAAATGAGGAATAGCAAACATACTTTCCTTTTGTATTTAACCTGCTTCTCCCTGTCTATGGCGACAACCAATGATGTCTTCCCAAAGATCAGAGACAGAGGCAGTTACATGGAATTGAGGATGTGGAAATGAGTAGAACTTCCATAGTTTGATGCTCTCTAAATAGAATTTTGAGTGGGGGAGTTTGGGAAGCTCTTTTAACTTGCAGTAAAACTAAGAGAGAAAAGAAGGGAGGGAAGGGGAAAGGGAGGAGAGAAAGAGAGACAGAAAGGAAGTGAGAGGTGGGGAGAGGGAAGAGACAGAGGCAGAGGGATTGTTTTATTTTGATTCTTAAGTCGGAAAGATTAATTTTTGCCAACTTGCTAGTCATAGTGCCTTGGGGGAGTCCAAGCAGTGACTAACTTTGTTGTTCATTCCAGCAACGCCTTTTATGTTGTATTTCCCAGGTCCAAGTGCAGTACAGGGTCAAGCTGCATGAAACCACCAGCCTCTCTGTCTACCAACTACAAGTTGGGTCCTTTCGCAGTTCCCACACACTGTTTAAAAAATTATCATTTGCACCGAGGTTAGGAGTACAGACATTCTTTGTTAATTTTGTTGAAGTCCTTATGCACTTATATATTAGAAATACTTACCTTTTCTTCCTGTTAAAACATCATGTCAAAACTTCTGACATGACATTAACTGAGGGAAATTTAGTTCCTATAGTCTAATATTTCCTTTATTTCTATTTATCATACGTATATTCTATATATTCTATTCTATTTTTTTCTTTATTTTTCTTTATTTTTTCATTTCTATTTATTTTTTCTTTTTTGAAACATTTTTGAATGTTTTTGAAACATATTTTTTCTATTTCTATTTTCTTTTTTTGAAACATATTTTTCTTTATTTCATCAAATGTTCCCCAATTACTTGTAAAATTTTTCAATATTTATTTTTTTAATTTTGAGTTCCAAATCTCTCCCTCCCCCTACCCCTTGAGAAGGCAATGCAATACCATTCTACATGTGAAGTCATGCACAACATATTTCCATATCAGCCATGTTACAAAAGAAAACAGACACACACAAAATAAGAAAAATAAAGAAAGTTAAAGTGTGTTTCAATCTAAGAACATTGACTTAATTTTTTTCCTTAGAAATTTTAAAAATTATTATTTTTTGTTTATTACAAATTACATGTAATAAATTTCTACATGAGTTTTCTGAAGTGACATGATCCAAATTGTCTCACTCCCTCCTTCCCCACTCCCCCACCCCCAATCTGGCAAGCAATTCAATCTGGGTTGTACATGTATTATCATGCAAAACATGTTTCCATATTGTTCATTTTTATAAGTGAATTATAAAATAAAACCCAAACCCCCAAACATATACCCAAATAAACAAGTGAAAAATCATCTGCTTTCATCTATATTCCTATTCCAACATTTCTTCCTCTGGAGGCGGATAGTATTATTTGTCCCAAGTCCTTCAGAATTGTCCTGGATCATCATATTGCTTATAGCTAAGTCTATCGCATTTGATCATTCCACAATATTGCTGTTACTAGAACAATAACACAGTTCAGACTAGAGTCCAGGGTGACATAAATGACAACCTCATTAGCAGAAGAAATCTCACTGCTTTGGCCTTGAGCTAATTGAGAAATATATGTATATATATTTCTCAATTACAATATATATATATATATATTTCAATTACAATTACAATTACAATCTCAATTACAATATATATATTTCTCAATACATATATATATTTTTAAATGGCAAGTAATCATTCTGCAAACATTTTTAATCATCTGCAAGGTATTCATCCTACTTTTCAATGCTATGGCCATTATGAATCGAACTTGGTAAGCCTCTTTGGCCCTTATTTTCAGTTCTTATTTCCTGATTTCCTTTCAGATGTTGGATTTTTGAGTCTTTAAAAAAAAAACTTATTTTATTGGGGGCAGCTGGGTGGCTCAGTAGATTGAGAGTCAGGCCCAGAGACGGGAGATCCTGGGTTCAAATCTGGCCTCAGATACTTCCTAGTTGTGTGATCTTGGGCAAGTCACTTAACCCCCATTGCCTAGCCTTTACCATTCTTCTGCCTTAGAACCAATACAAAGTATTGATTCTAAGATGGAGAGTAAGGGTTTTTGTTTTTTTTAACTTATTTTATTTAAATTTATTTTTGTTTTTGTTTATTTTAGCAACCCTTTTTTTAAACTTTGAGTTTCAAATTCTTTCCCTCTCCCTCACCCTTTCAGCACCTATTGAGAAGGCATGCAATATGCTATCAATTATATATGTGAAGTGACACAAAACATATTTCCATATTAGCCATGTTGAAAAGAAAAAGTAAGTGAAAAAAATTTGGTTCAATCTATACTTAGGGTTCATCAGATTTCTCTCTGGCAGTAGATGGCATTTTTCATTGTGAGTCCTTTGGAATTATCTTGCATCATGCATACCAAGTCTTTCCTAGTTGATGATCATTACACTATTGCCATTACTGGGTACAATATTCTCCTGCTTCTGCTCACTACCCTTGACTCTTGAGTCTTCACTGGATGATAATGATTAAAAAAACTAATTCAGACACAGAATCTGAGAGGATCATTAAATGGGTAATAATAGGCAGGTGGCACAGTGATGGACCTGGAGTCAGGAAAACCTGAGTTCCAACCTCCAACACTTATAGCTGTGTGATCTGGTCTGGCAAATCACAACTTCAGTCTGACTCAGTCTTCTCATCTGTTAAATGGGGATAATAGTAGCACTTCTATTACAAAGGTTGTTAAGAGCTTCAAAGAAGATAATATTTGTAAAGTGCTCATCATGTAGTAAGTGTTTAATAAATGCCTATTCTTTTGTCCTCCCCCTTCTAGAACTATATTTTATATCCCACTTGTTCTGCTCAATTTTTCTTATATGTTGGAAAGAAAGTGAGAGGAGACTAAATAGAGGCATAAAGAAAGGGCAGCAGAAATAAAGACAGGAATAAAATGAGGATGAGCAGAACAGTATAGTGGTGAAAACACTAGATTTAGAATCAAAGGAGTTGGGTTTGAATCCTGCCTCTGTAATCCAAGTTACCTCTATTTCCTGGGTTTTTAAAAGTTTCCTCACCTATAAAAGGAGTGGAATTGGACTTTATAGTCTCAAAATGTCACTTCTGATTGTAAGTTACAAGGTGTTTAGTCTTGTTGGGGAAAAGCCTTGAGCTGTGCAAAAAAGATATCGTCCTTGATCATTTTTCCTAGGGTAGTGATTGATAGTCTTCTTTTTTTAATTCAAAGATATTTTATTTTCCCAATTACATGTAATAATAATTTTTAATTTAAGATTTCCAAAATTAAAAGATCCAAACCCGCCTCCGACTTGGAGATGATAAGCAATTTGAACTGTGCCATTCATGTATTAGAGTGCTAGAGTCAGGGAGACAGAGTTGGGGTCTTGACTCAGATATTTATTGGGGAAATCACTTAATTTCTCTGGGTTGCAACTTCCTCATCTGTAAAATGGCAGGGTTAGAAGCAATAGAGCATAGAGATTAGAAGACTGAACTGTGTCAGGAAGACCTGGTTTCAAATCTCAATTTGTGCACTTTGCAAGCATGAAACTACCTTGGGCAAGTCATTTAACTCATTTGAGTTTTTTCTCTAAAAAATGAGGAAGTTGGGTTTGTATTACTCCACAAGATTCCTTTCCAGCTCCAAATCTAGACACCAATGATCATTTAGAGCCAGTTCATCTAGAAATATTTACAAAGGCAGCTTTTTTTTTTTTTTTTTGCAAAGGGAAAGCCAACAGAAAGAGAATGGAACCAAATAAACATTTGTTGAATTTGTTTTGTTGAGTTAAGGTGGGAGAGTTTTATGGGCTTATTAGCCCTCCTATGATCTGACAGTTATATTATTGCTCCCTATAATTAAAGAAAAATCATTGTCCCTGGGTTGCCTTGACAAAAATTAATTAATATAATTAATTAATACAATTAATATAAGCAAAAGTCAGGAGCTGACCGCTTGTTATTATCTTAGTCTTGGGCCAAAGAGTCCTAGGAAAGAGAGAGGCAGGGAGCCTTTGATTTAAGTGTGAAAAAACTGAGACGATTGTGTCAAAACTGTAATGACCACAGTCTCTCCTGGGGCTATCTTTCGGCCAGCCCATGTTTATGTTTTCACATGGACTAGGTTTCCAGCCTGCTCCATTGGCTTTAAACACTTACAAATCATTTTCCCAGCTCTCTGTCTGCTCCCTACATTACCCATTTTCTTGAAGGGATCCTTTTACTTTTGTTCATTGTCTTCCTGGTCCTGTTCAGGCAGAGATCTCCAGACTTGTTTTCTGGGGGAATGGGAGAAGGTATTTGCTACTTTCCTGTTGGGAGGAAGTGGCCGGTATGCTGTAACTTCTTCCAAAAGGTACAATAGAATAAGCCTAGAAAACTTCTTTGCTTTCTGTTTGGTCAAGAGAAGCTCTTGGTAATATCCAGGCCTTGGAACCCTATTCCCACAGTGTTGTCTTTTCCTCTTTCTAGTCAGGTGGAAAAGTCAAATGAAGATCAGAGCATCTCTGTCCCTCTTTGGAAATTTCCATGAGGAGGGGCACCATGCTTCAGAATTGTTTTACAGGAATTTGTAAATAGCACCTTTAATACAGACCCACTGTTTCTTCTAAAAGTTTACCTCTCTGGCCAAGTATATCTTAATTTCTAGTCCTTTTTTTTTTAAAGATGAGTTCTAACCGAAGTACTTTCCTTATTTTTGTTCTAAGGATTAAAGAGTAACAGTTGGAAGCATTTCCCTGAATTCCCACCTGCTTGCTTCTTTTTCCCTTGCAATGTGAATAAAGGGGCTGGACCATTTGGTTCTAGAGCAGTGATGGGCAAACTATGGCTTGTGGGCCTGATGTGGCCCCCTGAAATGTTCTATCCATCCGTGCAACATTATTCCTAATCTGACGAATACAATGAGTAGGACAGAATACAATGAAACTTGGAAAGAGTTGCCTTAGAAACAGACACACAGATGAGCATTTCCTTTCCTTTGGCTTCCCCTTTAAAAAATTTGCCCATCACTGCTCTAGGGGAAAAAACATAGGCTGATACTTTGGGCTGCTCTCCGTACATCCAGTCAACACTAGTGTATTTCCTGTAGGACAGTGTGGAGGAGGCTAGATTAGCTATTCAAATAAAAAATGGCCTAAAATTAAAACCCTAGCATGGACAGAACTCATGTGGTCACAATCTGAGGAGACTGCATTTCCCACGAAGCTTGAGAACAAAGAGAATCTTGATGGCTTGGAGAGCACAACTGTACAAGACAGCTTAACTGTCCTGATTATTAGTATTATTTGCTCAACAGGGAAGATGTGATTTTTAAAAACTCATACTTTTATTTTTTTAATTAGAAAAAGTCATCCTCCTTCACGTCAAGGCATATAATATCACAGTTAGTTTGTCCCTGAGGGATTCTGAAGCCAGTTTCATATTTATTTATTCAATGCACGCAGGCAGTAGTACATTATATAAAACAAAACCAACTTTGTTTAAGTGGTGAGAGAAAACATTAGCATACTGGGGGAAGTAGAAGGGCCTCTTTTGTTGCCAGAGCAAACCATCCACCATGAGGAAAGTAGAGAGAAAAAGCACACAGATGACTAAAAGCTGAGTTTTTGTTTGAAATGAATATATTAAAAGCCAAACACTGTAACATATTATTAATGAAGAATTGTATAAGAAAAATGGCATAAGAGATGTCACCAGAGAAATGTATGGCCAAAAAAAAAAAAAAAAAAGGTGGGACAGTCATGAAGCAAGAGTAAGAAATAAGTAATGGGACAGTTCATCATATGCTTCTTTGCTATCTAGACAGGGACAAAAGAGCTTAATGAAGGTCTCAAATACATTTTGTGAACCATCTGTAGAAGATTGGTAGGGAGGAAAAGAAGAAAACTAACAAAACTGTTGAGTTGTTAGAATTAAAATGGTTTCAAGAGACTGGATTTTGGGTAGAAATATCAGTTTATTGATTAGGCTAGCATTTTATTTTTTTATTATGCATTTATTTTTTATATTTTTGTTTTTGTTTTGAGTATTTTCCCATAGTTACATGTTTCATGTTCTTTCCCTCTCCCCAAACTCCCCCAGTCCCCATTAGCCGATGCACATTCCACTGGGTTTTACAGGTATCATTGATTAAGACCTAATTACATATTATTGATAGTTGGACTAGAGTTATCATTTAGTGTCTACATCTCCAATAATATCCCCATCAGCCCATGTGTTCAAGCAGTTGTTTTTCTTCTGTGTTTCTCCTCCCACAGTTCTTCCTCTTTCTCATAAGTCCTTCAGCCTTGCTCTGGATTCTTGCATTGCTGCTAGTAGAGAAGTCCATTATGTTCAATTGTACCACAGTGTATCATAGGCTAGCATTTTAACCAATTAATCGATAGGTCATTGTTTTTCTTGATGACCAAAGATTCCAAAAGCCCCTCAGGCAGATCTATAAATAGAGTTTTAGGAGCTCATTATTCAGCTTCTCCCTTGAATATGCCAAGACATGTCTAATTGGTAAATAGCTAATTAGGAGGAGGTGGCCTATCAAACTTTCAGTCCTTCTAAAGGACAGGTCATGGCAGTCACAGTTGTCATGTAAGTAATAAAAGAATCATTGCAAACCATTCCTGTTAACCAAAATTTGTGAAAGGAACACATTCCTAAGGACAAAGAAAATGTAAAAATCTATAGACTAGATGATGCCTAAGCTCCAAGAACTTGACTCAGTAATTCTCTCTAATATACAAGGATTGACAATCAAGCCTTTTCATTGTACAGAATGAAACGTTTAACACCCTGATGTAAGAATTAATATATTATATGAAAAATAAATTCTTGCAAAGTTTCTACCGTGTGTCAAGCACAGTTGCATGCCTAATACTAAACAAATGACTGTTTCCTTTCTTCCTTCTTTCCAGTCACTATGCTAAGCACTTCACAAATTATTATTTCGTTTGATCCTCACAACAATCCTAGGAGCTAGGTTCTATTATTATACCTACTTTTCAGTTGAGGAAACTGAGGCAGGCAGAGGTCATTACTTGCTCAGGTTCACAAAGCTATTAAGTATGTGAGGTCGCATTTCCTACAATGAAAAGGCTTGCATTTTGGACTTGATTATTTTTAAAACCTCCATCAAAGTCTCACTTTGAAGCATCATCCTAATTTGGAGGTGACCCTGACTTCCTAGAGGCTAAACCAGAAGAGTGTGAGCTCTAGTACTTACTACCAAGTAGAAAATTTTAGTGTAGGTTTGGCTGGCAACCAACTGTCATCCAATGACCAGCCTTCCTTAATTTAGAGAGGTTTATCCTCACAGGCTTCACTACTATGGTAAAGGACCTTTTTGACCACAGAAAACTCATGAAATCATCAACTAAGTTATGGAGGGAATTTGTCAGATATTGGTCGAGAAAGTACTGTCACCAATGACACATATGTCTACTGAAGAATTATTTGTAGAACTCAATAAGGCATTGAAAATAAAGACTAGTAAAGACTTTGAGTCCTCTGACCATAATACAAGTATCACAGTCAAGGAAGGATACTGAAAATGGCATTCAAATGACTTCCCTCAAATACAATAATTGTATACAATAAAAAAGGCAAGAAATAAAATATATGTTCTACAAATGAAGTCATGCAAAATACATTTCCACATTAGCCAGGTTTCAAAAAAGAAAGGAAGAAAAATAAAGAGAGAAAATATTCAGCTAGTATTTGTCCTTATGACTTGTAAAACATCTCTAACTAGATGTTTAAATCTTCACTCCAGTTCCTTCACATACCTAATCCTAAAGAATGAGTAGGCAAAAGAACAAATCATATAAATAATTAATAATTTAGTTAAAGAACATGACAACAATGAGACAATATGCCAAAATTTGTGGGATGCAATACTTCAGAGAAAATTTATCTCTCTAATTGTTTACATCAATAAAAAAGAGAAAGAGCAGTTGAATGAATTTATCAAAATGGAAATCTTGAGAAACAAAGGAGGATTAACAAAATTAAAAGTTAAAAAGAATTGTTGAACTAATAAATAAAACCTGGAGCTTGTTTCATGATGGGGGGGATATGATAAAATGGATAAACCATTTGATTTTTTTTAATGAAAGAAGGAAACCAAATTACCAGTATAAAATATGAAAGGGATAAATGCACCATCAATGAAGATGTCATTAAAGCCATCAATAGGAGTTATTTTGCCCATTTATATGCCAGTAAAAGTGACAATTTAGATAAAATGTATGAATATTTACAAAAATATAAAATGCCCAGATGAGCAGAAAGTAAATAGAATACTTAAACTTATCTTAATAAAAGAAATTGAATAAGTCATCAATGAACTATTTGTGTTTGCATTACAGGAATTTTGCTCTCAATAGTATCTTGAGACAACTTGGAAAAAAAAGAAGCTGAGTCCCAATTGAATTGAGCCTAATGTTAAATTGAGAGTAATGCTCAATGAAAATCAAAAGATAAAGCTCATATTAATGTACTATTAAAATGTGTAGAATGTCAAAGGGGAAACTATGACTCATAAACCATGACTTTGGTTTAATGCAATGAAAGCTTTTGCTTTTTGAGGGCTCTAGTACAAAGGCATGTTTATTTACACACAGTGTTTTTTAAATGATTTTGAAGCAAGTATTTTCCGTTCAAGCAGTTTGAGGACTCTTGCATTTTATTTTTTCCTCTGTTTGGGTATAATTTCATAACAGAATTATCTTATGTTTTCTCTAGGGCAGCCACAGACCATAACATTGATAATACAACAGAAATTCTCAGAGAGTGGCTGAAGAATGTGCAAAAATTATACCACTATGTGGAGTGGAGACCTATGGATGATCCTCAGTGAGTATCAAGTACAAATCACCAACTGTTCCCAAATCTGCTCCCCTTCCTAATCTCTCTTCTCTCTTCTGTTTGCTCAGGCAGCCGGGCTCATATCATTTGGGTCATGTATGACTGTTTCCCTTCTTTCATCGATCATTTCTCCTTTCCAGATACTTCTTTTATCTTTCTTAACCTTCCTTTTTTCTCATGGCCACTGTCCTAGACCAGACCCTCATTACCTCAAGGACATGTTACTATGAACTCTTTATCTTCTCTCAGCCAGTTTCTCCCCATTTCCTCCCATCTATGCAGCATACTGCCAATTTCATTTCCCATCTCTATTCAAAACTTTCTGAGGATTCCCTATCAGACACAAATTAAAGCTGAAATGCATCAGATCGACATTCAAGTTCTCTATGACTTTGTTCCCAATCTTCTATACTGTCTCAGCCAAGTTGCTTCTTACATTGTGCCTTGGAAAAAACCATGCTCATTCTCACCTTTCTTTATTCTATATCTCTGACTTGGAATCCCCAGCCGTGTCACCTACTCAGGTTTTTCCTTCTCAAAGTCTAATTGAGTTTTACCTCATCAATGAAATCTCTCACTAGCAGAGTTATGTAGATCTTACTTTTCTCCGGATTTCTTTAGTATTTATCTCTGTTCCACTCTTTCCAACATTTATTCAAGTACTGCCTTAAATTATTACTTAATTATTTTATGTGTGGATGTCTTTTCTTTCCAAATACATTATAAACTCCAGTGGCCTCCTTGGTACAAAGGTAATAACTTTGCTAATAAATGAATCTTTTGGAAAGGAAAAAAAAAACCCCACTCATTATTTGACATCCTCAGTGCCAGTCCAATTCTAGTTTAAGGAAAGCTGATTTTAGGAATATAGCGAATTTAGCACTAGAGTTTCAAAAGTAAAAAACAAATCATATTATAATATATTCCAATATAATGGAAATTTTTATGTGGTATAGAAAAAGACATCTAAAAAAGACAACATGAAGCCCACATGTCAAATAATTTTTAGCACAAAATTTTGTTAGAGAAAAATTCTAATAAATTAGGAAATAGGGGCTTCATGGAGTTCATGATAATAGACTCGAATGGCATTTTATTAGACTGAAATATTTTTCTGTACCTCCCTCAGATGTCTAGGTTACATTTAAATAATTTGCTTTCTGGGTCAAAGTAAACACCAAATTAAAAGAAAGGGAAAAATGATGCAACTGTAGCAGCTGCAACCCAACCTCTTTAAACAATCTGTTGACTCAAAAAAAGAAGTGAAGAGAGAGCAATTTAAAAAACACTTGGCAATGAAATTGAGAGATATAATAATATCATTTGCAAAAAATTGTTGAGGAAGATGGAAGATTGAGGTAAGTATATCATAACAAGATCCTACTGAGAAATTGGCTTAGAAATACAGATCATATGGAGAACATTTATAGATAGGTCAAGAGAACAACAGAGATATTAAATTGGATAGATCGATAGAATTTTTCAAATGATTTGTTCTCATTGGTGACAAGAGTAGAGAAACAGAACACTGGGATGTTACCATTTCCGTATCCTTTTGAGCCTCATATCAACTTTGTGAGTAGGTATTTTAGTCATTATTATTTGCATTTTACAAATAAAGAAACTCATATTTTTCTCTGAAAGGGTAAGTGGTGTGTCTATGGTTATATAGGAAATAAGAGTCTGAGGTAGGATTCTACACACAACTTTTCCTGATGCCAAGTCCAATATTCTATTTACATCACTATGATTCTTCTACTGGTTATGTACTCTGGTAATAGTGTATTCCCCAAAACCTCATTTCATATCACCCAGAAACATCATTTTGGGGTCCTCTCATCTTATAGTACTTATGAATAAAAAAAGGAAAAAGAACACTATGAAGATAATTACAGGGTATACACCTATCTTTATGGCAGAAGTAAAGCAATTTGAAGGAAGACCTCAGTATGATCTTCTAAACTAGCTCTAAATCAGGGAATGCCATAGGAGTATCTGACTTCAAAGCAATTGGAGTGAAAAATATATTGGAAAATGTGGATTGTGACTCTATTGATGAAACACTAGCCCTATTTTTGTTTGTATTTCCATCCACATCTCCTCTTGCTTTCTTTTTTACTTTAAGATGTTGAGGCAGTAGAAGGAAGGATTAACCAGGAGTAAATTTATGTTTTGTATGTCAGAGAAAGAGAACTATTGTGACAGCAGTCCCGTAAGAATTTTCATTGGTGACCATTTTAGGAAAGTGGGGTCTGCTGGTTCATTGTTTCCCATTGCTGCAATTATGAATGTTGAAATTAGTCCCTCAAACCAAGCATCTGTATAGTCATTTAAAGCTGTAACAGTTGGATTGTCTTTGTTATGAGAACTGACAGAGCTCGAAGACACAGCTGTGGGCAGCTGTTGGACCTGAAAAAGAACAAATTATACTTGTTCTGGTCCATAGTCTCACTTCATCTAGAGTTTCTGCTAAGCATTTGTTCAGAAACTTGGGAATAGGAATAGACTTTGTCTCCTCTGGGAACTTCTCTCCATGTCCAGATGTTTTGGGATTACTTAAGGTGATTGTTCCTTAACCTTTCCTTCACTTCTTTCATTACAGTAGAGGAGAAAGCAGATGAATGTTTTGAGTAGCTACTCCAAAAGTTGAAACAAAGCAGGAATGCCATCATCCTTCCCTTCTTTCATAGGTCTTACCCTGATGAAATTGGACCAAAGCACTGGCCGGGATCCCGATTTACCCATGTGATGAAACTCCGGCAGGCTGCCCTTCGAACTGCGAGGGAAAAATGGTCAGACTACATTCTGGTAAAAGCAGATGTTTTGATTTCTTGAGCATATCCAAAGCAATTATCCAACAGTTGTGTGCACTGAAATCAAAACGGACCTTTTGTCTATATTCCTACAAACGTCCTCAGATTCTTCGATCTTGAAAGTTGACAGATTCATCGATTTAGAAATGGAAAGAGCTTTAGGTTGTGAACTATAAACACTTAATTTTGCATATTAGGAAACTGGGACAAACAAAGGTTAAGTGACTTGCCATGGGTCAAGTTATAGGCAAGTAAGTTTCTGAAGCTGGATTTAAGCATAGGTCTTCCTGGCTTCAAACCCAACACACTATTCATGGTATCACCATGCTGTAGCACTTAATCCAATGATCATCAGAATTGTGGAGTCAAGATTAGTTATTGCATTCTTCTGAGTTTTGATATTCTAATGATGTTCTAATTCTAATTTTTCATTATATTATTGGACTCATCGTGGACATTATTCTCTTAATTTTGCAATAGTCAAAAAAAATCTCTGGATTTCTCTAAATTCTTCCTATTCATCATTTCTCTTATTGTACAAGAATATCTCTCAATTTATTCAGTCATTCCTCAATGAATGGAAACCTAATGTTTTTCCTGTTTATTGCTAATACAAAAAGTGCTAGTAGGCTTATTTTAAACATTTTTTGACCTCTTTCTGGTTAATGCTCAACAGTGGTACTGCTGGGGGTAAGAATAGTTTAGTTCCTTTTCTTACATCCTGCCAAATTGTTTTCTGGAAAGGTTAGACCAATAGCTCCACCAATGGGGGACAACATTATTTTTGTCTTAGTCAATTTGATAAAGTAAAAGTTAAAGTAAAGTTAAAGTAAAACCCAAGTGGTTCAGTTTGTAGTTCTCTAATTATTAATGATTTGTAGGACTTTATAAACTATTGTTGACACTTCTAAAAATTGTTTATTCACATCCTCTGATCACTTACCAATTGTTGAGGGTTCTTAGACTTATATATCAAAAATCTGTAGGGAATTGATAGAAACTTATCAGACCTTTAGCAGAAGGAAAAATATTTTCTATCATTAATTTATGTTCTCTTTATGCTGACTTTGTTTTTGCAAAAGTTGATCACATAGGAGCTAAATGATCTGCTTTGTCTTTTTTGTGATCAATCCTATCCCTTATTTGACAATGAATTCTCTAAAAACATTGACCTGGAAAAGTTCCCCTTCCTTCTTCTCTAAGTTGTGGGGTTTTTTAAAGAAATAATATAGCCCTTTATTTTAAGATGATAAAATTTTCTATTCATTACCATTTATCTATCCTATATTTCTTGGTGCTGTCATAAATGTTTCAACTCCTGAAATACTCTGTCTTTAATAGTTTTACAGATAAAGCTTCTAATCAAGTTAATTGCTTTAAAAATTTCAAAGGCATTGAGGTCTTTTCATTTGCCTATTACAACTGTTTTGATTGTATCTTATAGATTTTCAATTGAATAAACATTTAGTGTCTCCTTTTGGCAAGGTACCATGACAGGTATGGAAGGGAATTCAAAGACCTAAAAGTGAAATCTTTGCTCTCAAGGATCATACATCCTAGTAGACAGATAAGGTTCATACATCGATAAGTAAATGCAAAATACATCTGCTTAGCACAGTGCATGGTATATTATAGGTGCTTAATAAATATTTATTTACTGACTAATGTAAAGAGAGCTAACATCAGAGAGCTCAAGAAAAGCCTTGAGGTCAGTAAATGGTACTTTGGCTGTGCTTTCAAGGAATCTGGGGATTGCAATAGGAAGAAATGAGGAGGGATTATATTCTAGATATCAGGAACCACCTATGGAAAAACATGAAGGCATTTATATTATCATATTTAAAATTTTCTGTCATTGTTTATAAGTATTCATATTATGATATTACCTATCTCTTAGGGGTGTTGTGAGGATCAAATCAGATTGATGTTGCACAAATGTAGTTATTATCTTCATCAATTTTTCTATAATGTTCTCCCCATTTATTTGTAACAATCAGCTTATTCAATAACCGTTTGTAACTTGTTTTTCGTTTTGATAAACCTATCATACTCTGAAAATGGCATGTGAACTTTGCTCTTATTAGTTTTATATTTCTTTCCAATAAAACTCTAAGGTTTTATTTTATTGATTTGGTAACTATATAACTTTATTCATGTGCATTTTCATTGTTAAATTTTCATTATTATGACATCTATCTTAATGAGTTCTACTTTGTGGTCAAATTAATGATCCCAGCTTTTCTCAGATTGACAATTGTTTGATATCCTTTTGACTAATATTTAAATTGATATCTGTACAAATATTTTGCATTAAATATTTCTAGTTGACATTATAATTCATTTTAATCTTTAATACATTTTATGACATTTTTTCTTTATAAGGAAATGCAATCCCTTTACATTTAATATTAAATTTGTTTTTTGAATTCTCTTTTTTGTTTTGCAGTTGTTTTCTGTTGTTGGGAGGCAAGTTAAACTATTTTATTTTGCTATAATTATTTTGATAACTAAACTTAATTTGACAAAAACTACATAAAATTACTATATTTAATGCACTTGAATGTGCAAGTTTCCCAAACACTTTATGCTCTACTTGATAGAAGATAGTTCTATTGTAGATCCAACAATAGAATTGTTATATTCTGTTCACCATCATTTTCTTTATGAATCTGAAAAATCCTTTTGATTATATGCCTTTGGAAATTCGTATCTCTTACATTACAATTTCAGTTGTTATCTAGTTTGGAAAGATATTTACACATGTATCCTTTTCTCCATGAATTTTTGGGTAGTTATTTTGAATTTTAAATATCTTTCTCTTTTCAAGCAGAATGCTTAGAAATGGATTCTTTTCACATTTTCCAAACTCATACATGAGTATGGGAGTTCTTTCCCTCTTTCTTTCTGCCTTACAAAATCCCTAACATTTATCCTTCACAATGAGACATAAGTAGCATCTCCCACATGCTGCCCTTTTAAAAAAAAAAATTTAAACTCTTACCTTTTGTCTTAAAATTGATATGGGTGGAAGTGAGGGTGGGTGGAAGCTGGGTGGCTCAATGAATTGAGAGCCAGACATAGTTGGGAGGAACTAGTTTCAAATCTGGTCTTAGACACTTCCTAGTTGTATGATCCTTCATTGCTTTAATCCCCATTGCTTAGACTTCACCATTCTTCTGCCATGAAACCAATATGCAATATCAATTTTAAGATGGAAAATAACGATTTAAAAAACCATACTAAGTATCAATTCTAAGGCATAACACTGGTAAGGGATAGACAATTGAGGTTAATTAGTTTGCCCAGGGTCGTGCAGCTAGGAAGTATCTGAAGCTAGATTTGAACCCAGGTCCTCCTCACTCCAGGCTATGTGCTCTATCCACTGTAGTATCTAGCTGCTCCCATGTTGCCTTTCTTGATTCCCTATATATAACCACTTTATGTTTATTTTGTGTTTATTCTGCATATACGTTTTGCATATAATAACATAAATAATATGATGCCTTCTCTACTAGAACATAAACTCCTTAAGATCAGGGCTCATTTCACTTTTTTCCCATTGCATCTCCAGAGTGTAATGCAGTCCCTGGAACATAATTGAAACTTAATATATGCTCATTGGTTGGTTGATATGAACTTTATTTCAGCTTCTTATGGGTTTTCTATTTTGGTGCTTTTTCCTTTGTGGTTTCTTTCTTCTTCAAGATGGCTTGAAAGATGGTTTTCTTTATCACTGTAGTTTTGAAATTTGAAAATAATATGCCTGGCTGAATTTGAATTTTAAATTTATTTCTATTATGGTACTTGGATTTTTCCCATATGTAGAGTATCATTTGTTCTTGAGAGTTCTGGGAAGTTTCTTGAATAACTCCTTGAAAAGCAATGACAAGTTATTTCCCTCTTTTTTTTTTTTTTTTTTTTTTTTTTTTTTTTTTTTTGCTGTTTTTAGGGAAACTATATACTAGTATATGCTATATACTAAAGCGCACTCTCCAAACCTTATCTTCAAATTCTGTAATGTTTTCCTTCATTGTTCCCAAATATTTTTCCAGTTCAATTATTCAGTTTTTCCATGTTGACTGCATTATCATTCTTTATTCTGCTGCATTTATTTTGGTTTGTTTTTGCCTCTAAAGATATTTCTGTTATTTTCTGTTTCTGTAAATTTTTTAAATCTCCTTGAGAGACTTTTAAAGTTGAATTCAGGCCTTTAATTCCAGTTTTCTTTGTTGTTTTCAGATAGTTAATTGTATATAAGATATATTAGTTAAAATAATATGATCCTTTAATTTTTCTCAGGACTAAATTTTTAATAACTTTGAAGTTTCCTTTAATTTTTTTGAAATGTTTTCTTTGAGAGAGAATTAAATTTTGGGATTTCCTTGCATTGTTTCTAAAGTTGCTTCCTTAGGCTTTTCTCTAGGTATTTGTCCTTCCTGTTTCTACTAAACTTCTATTTAAAAAAATATTTTTGAACTTTTTCTTGGGTTTGTTCATTACCTTTTTTTCTAGAAATGTGATTTCTTTTTGTTGTTTCTATTACTATTTTCAGTGGAATAGTAAAAATTGCTTCTCAGTCTTTTGGCTAGTAAAAGAGTTTTATACTTCCTTTTGTGTTCCCTTTCTCACATTTTGAATTTTTTTTAAACCCTTACCTTCCATCTTAGAATCAATACTGTATATTGGTTTCAAGGCAGAAGAGCAATAAGGTCTAGGTAATGGGAGTTAATGACTTGTTCAGGGTCACACAGCTAGGAAGTATCAGAGGTCAGATTTGAACCCTGTACCTACCATTTCTAGGTCTGGCTCTCAATCCTTTGATTGAATGTTTTTAAACCAAGGAAAGAGATATAATAGTATAGAGAGCGTAGGAGTAGCTATCAGGATCTCAGGTTTTGTCCTAATATTTCTATTGCAGTTGGTAATAGAATGGTCCTTTGCACACCTCTGTGTTAGCCTTCCTACAGCATGAGAAATGGCAAGAAAGAATCAATTTTCTCTTGGGAAGCCATGAAGAAGGTGAAATGTACGAAGAGTACGGAGCGCTTCAAAAGAAATTCTCTAATTCATATGAGACAGAATGATATTCCGCAGGCTAAAACTTTATCTTACAGTTAAAATGTCAAAATGTCAGTCCCTTCTAGCTTTTATCTCCCTAAATGTTTAGGGGAGAGAGTAGCATCTCTTTCACTTTATTCCCACAATCTCTTCTTATTATGCTCAATTCTAAGGGATAATCATGGTCTCTGAATTGGTTCCAACATTTTTTCCTTCAGTCTTTTAGAATAGCTCAGAAAAGGGCTGGATTGGGTACGCAGGCGTCATCTTCATACTCTCAAGAGTGTACTTGGTTTCAATGCACCTGATGCTGCCTAAGAGTAGATCAGCTGTGTGCACATCTGTGCTACTCCCAGGCACCAAAGAGAATTCTCTGATTATCCCTATGAAAACAGAAAAGGGCTGCTCTCTCTAGGCTTCAGTGAACCTACTTTTGGTATACGACCTAGACATCTAGAAGTATTTGGGGTAGATGGTTGTCCTCGAGTAAGGGGACAAAAATGATCAGATCTGTTGCTTGTTTACTCCTGGTAGTCACTAGGATCCTGGTGCTAGGAATTTTATTACCACCGGGAACTCTTTATTTTCTTCCCCTCAAAAAAAAAAAAAAGAAACAAACAAACAAACAAACAAAAAAAGACAGAAACAAAAAAAGACAGAAACAAACAAACAAAGAAACAAACAAACAAAGAAACAAAGAAAGAAAGAAAAAAAGAAAGAAAGAAGGAAAGAAAGAAATCTAACAGCTTATATCATCTCTTCACTATGCGCATCACCAGCACATTTTGGTAGAAAATGTCACTTTTTATTAAGAATATTTAAAAGTTAACTGGCAAAAAAAAATCATTGCATCAAGTTTATCTGATAATGGTCTCATTTCCAGTTCATTAAAAGAACTGGCCCAAATTTATAAGAATGAGCCATTTCCCAATTGATACATGGTCAAAAGATAAGAGTAATTAGTTTTCAAAAGAAGGAATCCAATTTATAAATGAGTGTATGGAAAAAATGCCCCAAATAGAGAAATGCAAGTTGAAGCAACTCTGAGATTTCACTTCACACCTATCGGATTGGCAACAATGACCCAAAAAAGGGAAAATGACAGATGTTGGCAGAGCTGTGGGAAAATAGATATAGTATTAATTGGTACAGCCATTCCAGAAAGCACTTTGGAAGTATGATACAACACTAAGTGGCATCCCCTTCCTCAAAGAGCTTAAAGAAAGGGAAAAGATCTTTACTTACAAACATCTTTATAGTAGCTCTTTTAGTGATGTTAAAGAATTGGAAAAGGAGAGAGTACCTATCAACTGGGAAATAATTGAACAAATTATGGATTGCAAATATAATGGAATATTAGTGTTCCATAAGAAATGATGGAAAGGATGGCTTCAGAGAGACTTAGAAAGATATATATGAAGTGAAACAGACCCATGAGAACAACTTTGAATGACTAAAGAACTCTGGCCAATGGATATTGATTATAAGATTTTATTTTTCATCTCCTTTCAGCTCAAGGGGAGAGGAAATGGGGGAGATATAGAGGAAATAAATGCTTATTAATTTTAATAAATGAAAATTCACAAAAACATCTAAACATCATATGGATATTAACATAGATATAATTTTTAAAGATATTTTTTTTTGCCAGCCCTGTGATTTAATTTGATAGTCCAGGACTCCTGGTGAGGAAGCTCTCTCTAAACAATGCAAGTTGGCCCATTGTATAGCAACTTACAGTCTTCACAAGTTGCTTGGGATGCTGAGAGATTCTGATCACACAGGCAGTATATGACAGGAGTAAGACCTACACCCAGGTTGCCTTCTGTTTACTATGCTGTGCTACCCTTCATAATTATCATTTCCTTGGCGCATGAAAAATGTTTAATAAATCCTTATTATTGACTAGTATTTGGGGTGTATAGATTGACTAAAAAATGGACAGAAGCTTCCGAATGCATGTGTTTTCTAAATTTTCTTCAGTTTAGCAAATTTTGTTGTTTCTACATCAGGAAAATAATCTTTAACCTAATGATTGTGTCACTGAGTAATATTAGATATAATACTATTCTTTAAACTGAGATGCTACCCATAATGTTGTTCAGTCATTTCAGTCATATACAACTCTACGTGACTCAATTTGAGGTTTTCTTGGCAAAGATATTGGCCTTCTCCTTATTTTACAGATGAGGAAATTGAAACATGCGGGTCTAAGTGACTTGTCCTGGGGCACACAACCAGTGAGTCTGAGGCCAGATTTGAACTCAAGTCTTCAAGACCCATAAAAATAAAGTGTTTTGGACAAATGGTTCTAAGCCAACCTGGATACTCAGGGCTTTACATGGCTTTCCATGCCTGGTGGCTGGCAAAATTTATCTTAGAAGGGCAGCTAGATAGATGACTTAGTGGATAGAGACATGAGGGCCTGGGTTCAAATCTAGCCTCAGATACTTCTAGCTATGTGACACTGGGCAAATCACTTAACCCCCATTAACTATCCCTTACCACTTTTATGTTCTTGATACTAAAACCTAGTATCAATTTTAAAACAGAAGGTAGGAGTTTTTAAAATCTGTTTGGGGGGATGTAAAAGTAGGAAACTGGCCTTCAATCATGATCAGGGATAATTTGCTGTTGTATGAAATTGAGTTTGTGACTCTTGTATTCAGAGATTAGTATATTTTTCAAAAATTACTTAGTTGTTATATGTTCCTGAGAGTGGAGCCTGAAATAACTAGCTCTGCGTGCCAGGAATCACTTTCTGAGTGCTATATTTAGATTCTTTTATCGGGCACTGAAAAATGTCTCACCTATTTTTTTTCCTTCTCTTTTAAGTTTATAGATGTCGACAACTTCTTGACTAATCCACAGACCCTCAATCTGATGATCTCCGAGAACAAGACTATAGTGGCCCCCATGTTGGAATCTCGAAGCCTCTACTCTAATTTCTGGTGTGGAATCACACCCCAGGCAAGTTGAATTGGGCAATACCTTGAGGGTCATGGGCATTAATGAAGCAGTGCTAGATCCATCACCATTTCTTTCTTCCACCTCTACATTGACTCAACTATGCAAGTTGTTTCAGAAAGAAAGAATTGTCCAGCAAAATATAAATCTCTTGCCCATGGCAAAGAATTGGAATGGGCTATCTTGGTGGTGAGTTCCTCATCACGGAGAGTGGTGAAAGTGTTCAAGCAGAAGCTGGATGAGTCAAGTCAATAAGTCAATGGCCATTTTTTTTAAACCCTTACTGTCTTGTTTTAATAGTTGATACTAAGTATTATTTCCAACACAGAAGAGTGGTAGGGGCTAGGTAATTGGAATTAAGTGACCTGTCCAGGATCACACAGCGAGGAAATGTCTCAGAGCAGATTTGAACCCAGAATCTCACATCTCCAGGCCTGGTTAATGATCATTTAATAAGTGCAACTTGGAGTTCAAAATTAAAATAGATGACTTGTTAATTAATTTAGCTTCTCTGAACTTCAGTTCCCTCATTTGAAAAACTGAAGAGGTTGGAGAAGGTGATAGTTTCCTGAATTTAGAACTGGAAAGAGCTTTAAAGGTCATCTCACCCAACCTCTAATTTTTCAGATGAGGAAATCAAGGACCAGAGAAGTTAAATAAAATCTTTAAATAATAAAAAATAAACCCAGTAGTATGTAGGATTCAAGGTGGGGGGAACCACAGTAAGCAGCAGAACTGGGAACTGAGTCTAGGTCTTCTGATTCTAAACACAGGGATCTTTCCGTGGCACTATGCTGAAGATAACTTTGAGGTTCTTTCTGTCTGTAGATGGTCTTCAGGTCCTTTCTAATGCTAATGTTCTGTACTTCTGGGAACCTGGCCTTCTGCTTTGTCTCTACTATATGTACCGAGCATTCAACATAGAGCATCTCAAACGTCTTAGAGCGAGTTTGAGCTTTAGTAGCTAATGACTACCCTAAGACTTTGGGGACAATATGTATTTATTCAGGAAGAATGAATTTTAAAGAGTTTAGCATGTTTTGTGAGTCTTAAAAGAATACCTAAGGAGAGTACACTAGGATTTGGGGGATTTGCTTTTGTAAAATTCCAATAATTTTCTCCACACACACACTGCTTGGGGAAAAAGAGGAGAGGGAATAGTATAGAACTACAGATTCTGAGTACCTCAATGAACAGAAAGCTGTGCTTAGAATTAGGAAGACTTGAGTTCAAATCCAGTTTTAGACACAGAAACAATTATCTGTGTGAAGTTGTAAGAATAAACATGAGAAAATATTTGTAAAGTATTTAGCATAGTGCCTGGCATATAGTAGGTACTATATAAATGCTAGCTATTAACGATAGATAGGTGGCAGAGTGGTCTGGGTACCAGCCCTCAAATCAGGAAGACCTGGGTTCAAATTTGACTTTAGACATTTACTAGCAGTATGTCCCTGGGCAAGTCACTTAACCTTTGTATGCCTCAGTATCTGCATCTATAAAATAGGGATGATAATAGTAGCACTTTTCTCCCAGAGTTCTTTTGAGGATTAAACGGGACAATAATTATAAAGCACTTAACACAGTGCTTGACAGTAGGAATTATAGAAATATGTTAGCTATAATTTATATTTAGGGCATTTAAGGGGCACAGTGGATAGAGTGCATAGAGCCTGGAGTCAATGAGACTCTTCTTCCTGAGTTCAAATCTGGCTAGCTGTATAACTCTGGGCAAGTCACTTAACTCTGCCTCAGTTTCCTCATCTATAAAATGAGCTAGAGAAAGAAATGGCCAACTACTTCACCAAGAAAACCCCAAATGGAGTCACCAAGAGTCACACACAACTGAAAAATGACTGAGGAACAACATTAACATATTTAGGCTGGAAGACTTCAGAAGTCATCTAGCTTGAAGTCCTTATTACATAGATGAAAAACTGAGGTTTTACCCAAGATCACAGAGCAGTAAGCATCAGGGCTGGGATTTGAAGCCAGATTTTCTCATCGAAGATCCAGCAGTCTTCCCAATATCCCAGGGTGTATTTCAGATTGCCAGCTTCCCTATCTACCAGTCCAATGTGAATGTCCTAAACCTGAAATTCCCACGTTGAATGCACACTGATAGTTGGTATTGTTAGCATTTTATTCAAGCATTAGAAAGAAAAATTAAACCAACTTTGTGGCATGTTTGTGGGTGAGCTAAGATAACGCAAGGAAACAAATCATTATGTATTTAAAAAGTTAACAAATGGCTCTCTAGAATGTAATGGATTCCAATAACTAATGGGCTAAATTCTTAATCCATGACTTAACGGCTGACTTGAATTTTGAGTAGAGAAAAATAATTAACTTTGTATGCCTGCTTTTTCCCACTTCCGTAATTTTTCCATCTCCAAGTTATCATCTCCACATCTTATTACGGTTGTAGTTATGACCAGCAAGTTAATATTTATTTAAAAAAAACTTTTTAGCTCCTTGGAAAAATAAACTCTGTTATTTTAACCTGAAAAAAAATTTGGACACTCTCAGCTAAAAAACACACACACACACCAAAAAAACCTAAAACGGGACAGGTGGCAAAATAACACTAAGAATGTTGAAAGATAATTTTGTTTTGACGGTGGCTCTCTAAACTCATGCTCTTAACATGGCATGTCTCAGTCTTTCTTCTATTTTTTTTTGCCTTATTCATATAAAGAGAGAGAATATGTTATGCTCTGAGTAACTATTAGAGTATAAGTAAACATCAAACTTTTTTTTTTTTGGTGACTCTTGCCTTTCACCCTTTGGCTTCATGTTACTTCTAGTCTTGGTCTTTCTGGAAGGAACTAGTCCATTGCCTGAGTGTGTCATCCTGGAGAGACTCACGTGGCCAGAGCCTTTCCAACAGGGCCTTTGCTCATTTAAAAATGATCCCAGAGGTCTTTGGCTGACAAATGGGAACACTTAATTGACAGTGCCTTATTTATGTGGAAAATAGGAGCAGGAACAAGCTGAGAAATGTCTCATCAGCCCTCCTCTCGTCTACTGTAAATGTACCAAACTCCCTATTTCTA
This sequence comes from Gracilinanus agilis, assembly GCF_016433145.1. Classification (NCBI taxonomy): domain Eukaryota; kingdom Metazoa; phylum Chordata; class Mammalia; order Didelphimorphia; family Didelphidae; genus Gracilinanus; species Gracilinanus agilis. The sequence continues at coordinate 80,191,632 of NC_058133.1, read as the reverse complement.
AAATATCATTCATCAGCTACCCAGAGGCTCATATTTAAGTCAGTAACTGTTTCTGATGATAATATTTATATTTGAATACTTGAATTTATATTTATATATATAATACATATATATACATATAGAATATACAATACATATATTATACAATACATATATATGATCTACAATACATGTATACTATACATAATATATATATGTATGTATGTATTGTGTGTCTAGCCTGGGTGGCACCATGCATAGAATGCCAAATCTGGAGTTAGGAAGACCTGAGTTCAAATCTGGCCTCAGACACTTCCTAGCTCTCTTAATCAGGGATAATCACTTAACCCTGTTTGCCTCAGTTTCCTCATCTGTAAAATGAGCCGGAAGAGGAAATGGCAAACCACTCCAGTGACTTTGCTAAGAAAATCCCAAAAAGGGTCCCAAAGGGTCAGATGTGACTGAAAATGGCTAAAAAATAAATATTATGTGTATATGTGTATGTAGGATATATGTGTATGTAGGATACATAAGTGTTGCTATGCATATATTTGTATGTGCATGTATTTGTGTATGTATGTATGCAGATATATATGTATATATTATATGAATTTGCTGACTCAAGACTATTCAACTGAGCTGGTATTTGGCACTAAAAATATAAGGATCACAGAATAGTTTATTAAGTTTTAAAGAGGTTCTAAGAGATCCCAAGACGAGAAAGCGTTTCCAGAGCAGAGGGCTTCTACAATTATTCATTCATCCACTTATTCATTCACTTTTTAGTCATCTACTATGTATAAGTTTTTGTGTTAAACGTGCGGTAGTGGGAGATACAAAATAACATTTAAAAAAACAAGCCGTGCCCTCAGAGAGTTTACTCTACAGTGAGGTGGCAAAAGAGAGAGATGCGAGCAAATGTAATACAAATTTGTACATATCTAAGGACTACAAAATGCTTACAGGGGAAAGAATTTATTTAGCCAGGAGCAGCTAGGTGGCTCAAGGATAGAGGTTGAGGCTTGGAGACAGGAGGTCCTGGGTTCAAGTCTGCCTTAGACAATTCCTAGTTTATATGAGCTTGGATGAGTCACTGAGCCCCCATTGCCTGACCCTTCCCACTCTTCTGCCTTGGAATCAATACTTAACACCTATTCTAAGACAAAAGGTAAGGGTTAAAAAAATAAATAAATAAAAACCGTTTCTCTAGCCACTGGCAATTGTGCCAGACCCCAGCAGGGACGCGGCATGTTCTCTGTCTTCCAAGAGCTCACCACCTGATATTTTGTGTGGCTGCGAGGAACTCTACGCACCAAATTTCTACATACAAGGGAATGTTGAACCTTTCAAATTCAAAAGCAGTAACATTGTAAAACGGGATACTTCTTCCAAAATCTCTGCTGTTGCTGCTCCAGTCATTCTTGGCACATCCTTTGGAGAAGGGCTTTCAGGGAACCTTCAGCACAATTTTTAAAATTTATAATAATTAAATAATAATATTAAATTATTTATTTATTTTTTGTGATTTTTAATAAATTTTTAAATTTAATACTTTTTAAAAATTTAATTTAATTTTTAATTTAATTTTTAAAATTAATTTAATTTATTTTATTTGTTAAATTTAATTATTTAAATTAATTTATTAAATTAAGATTCTAATAAAATTTTAAAATTAAATTTTAATTTTAATAATTTAATGTTTTTTCATTATTTAAAATAATTTTTAAAATAAATTTTAAAAATTAATAATAACTGGCATCTCAATAGTATTTTGAGGTTTACAAAGTTACAAATGGAATAACTAGATATTGCGGTAGGTAGAATGGTGGACTTGCAGTCTGAAAGAACTGAGTTCAAATCCTGTCTCCGTTGCTTATTAACTGTGTGGGCCCTCAATAAGTCTCTTTGCCTCTCAACCTCAGTTTTCTCATTTGTAAAATGAGGATAATAAGAGAACTGACATAGCTAGATGGCTCAGTGGATAGAGTATTGGATGTAGAGTCAAGAAGGTCTAAGTTTATTTTTTTTAATTTTTATTTTATTTTGAATATTTTCCCCTAGTAACATGGTTCATGTTCTTTCCCTC
>NC_058133.1:80177572-80189231 GCF_016433145.1 Gracilinanus agilis | reverse complement strand
TTTTTTTTTTGCCTTATTCATATAAAGAGAGAGAATATGTTATGCTCTGAGTAACTATTAGAGTATAAGTAAACATCAAACTTTTTTTTTTTGGTGACTCTTGCCTTTCACCCTTTGGCTTCATGTTACTTCTAGTCTTGGTCTTTCTGGAAGGAACTAGTCCATTGCCTGAGTGTGTCATCCTGGAGAGACTCACGTGGCCAGAGCCTTTCCAACAGGGCCTTTGCTCATTTAAAAATGATCCCAGAGGTCTTTGGCTGACAAATGGGAACACTTAATTGACAGTGCCTTATTTATGTGGAAAATAGGAGCAGGAACAAGCTGAGAAATGTCTCATCAGCCCTCCTCTCGTCTACTGTAAATGTACCAAACTCCCTATTTCTAAAATATCATTCATCAGCTACCCAGAGGCTCATATTTAAGTCAGTAACTGTTTCTGATGATAATATTTATATTTGAATACTTGAATTTATATTTATATATATAATACATATATATATACATATAGAATATACAATACATATATTATACAATACATATATATGATCTACAATACATGTATACTATACATAATATATATATGTATGTATGTATTGTGTGTCTAGCCTGGGTGGCACCATGCATAGAATGCCAAATCTGGAGTTAGGAAGACCTGAGTTCAAATCTGGCCTCAGACACTTCCTAGCTCTCTTAATCAGGGATAATCACTTAACCCTGTTTGCCTCAGTTTCCTCATCTGTAAAATGAGCCGGAAGAGGAAATGGCAAACCACTCCAGTGACTTTGCTAAGAAAATCCCAAAAAGGGTCCCAAAGGGTCAGATGTGACTGAAAATGGCTAAAAAATAAATATTATGTGTATATGTGTATGTAGGATATATGTGTATGTAGGATACATAAGTGTTGCTATGCATATATTTGTATGTGCATGTATTTGTGTATGTATGTATGCAGATATATATGTATATATTATATGCATTTGCTGACTCAAGACTATTCAACTGAGCTGGTATTTGGCACTAAAAATATAAGGATCACAGAATAGTTTATTAAGTTTTAAAGAGGTTCTAAGAGATCCCAAGACGAGAAAGCGTTTCCAGAGCAGAGGGCTTCTACAATTATTCATTCATCCACTTATTCATTCACTTTTTAGTCATCTACTATGTATAAGTTTTTGTGTTAAACGTGCGGTAGTGGGAGATACAAAATAACATTTAAAAAAACAAGCCGTGCCCTCAGAGAGTTTACTCTACAGTGAGGTGGCAAAAGAGAGAGATGCGAGCAAATGTAATACAAATTTGTACATATCTAAGGACTACAAAATGCTTACAGGGGAAAGAATTTATTTAGCCAGGAGCAGCTAGGTGGCTCAAGGATAGAGGTTGAGGCTTGGAGACAGGAGGTCCTGGGTTCAAGTCTGCCTTAGACAATTCCTAGTTTATATGAGCTTGGATGAGTCACTGAGCCCCCATTGCCTGACCCTTCCCACTCTTCTGCCTTGGAATCAATACTTAACACCTATTCTAAGACAAAAGGTAAGGGTTAAAAAAATAAATAAATAAAAACCGTTTCTCTAGCCACTGGCAATTGTGCCAGACCCCAGCAGGGACGCGGCATGTTCTCTGTCTTCCAAGAGCTCACCACCTGATATTTTGTGTGGCTGCGAGGAACTCTACGCACCAAATTTCTACATACAAGGGAATGTTGAACCTTTCAAATTCAAAAGCAGTAACATTGTAAAACGGGATACTTCTTCCAAAATCTCTGCTGTTGCTGCTCCAGTCATTCTTGGCACATCCTTTGGAGAAGGGCTTTCAGGGAACCTTCAGCACAATTTTTAAAATTTATAATAATTAAATAATAATATTAAATTATTTATTTATTTTTTGTGATTTTTAATAAATTTTTAAATTTAATACTTTTTAAAAATTTAATTTAATTTTTAATTTAATTTTTAAAATTAATTTAATTTATTTTATTTGTTAAATTTAATTATTTAAATTAATTTATTAAATTAAGATTCTAATAAAATTTTAAAATTAAATTTTAATTTTAATAATTTAATGTTTTTTCATTATTTAAAATAATTTTTAAAATAAATTTTAAAAATTAATAATAACTGGCATCTCAATAGTATTTTGAGGTTTACAAAGTTACAAATGGAATAACTAGATATTGCGGTAGGTAGAATGGTGGACTTGCAGTCTGAAAGAACTGAGTTCAAATCCTGTCTCCGTTGCTTATTAACTGTGTGGGCCCTCAATAAGTCTCTTTGCCTCTCAACCTCAGTTTTCTCATTTGTAAAATGAGGATAATAAGAGAACTGACATAGCTAGATGGCTCAGTGGATAGAGTATTGGATGTAGAGTCAAGAAGGTCTAAGTTTATTTTTTTTAATTTTTATTTTATTTTGAATATTTTCCCCTAGTAACATGGTTCATGTTCTTTCCCTCTCCCCCAAACTCCCTCACCCCCCTGTAGCTGACGCACAATTCTACTGGGTTTTACATGTATCATTGATCAAGACCTAATTCCATATTATTGATAGTCGGATTAGAGTTATCGTTTAGCATCTACCTCCCCAATAAAATCCCCATCAGCCCATGTGTTCAAGCAGTAGAAAGGTCTGAGTTTAGATCCAACTTCAGACATACTTACTAGCTTTGTGACCCTGGGCAAGTCACTTGACCCCTGTTTGCCTAGGAGGCGGGGAGAGTGGATAGAACATTGGGCCTGGAGTCAAGAAGACCTGAGTTCAAATTCAGCTTCAGATGCTTATTAGCTGTGTGCCACTGGGAGAGTCACTTAACCTTTGTTTTAATCCACTGGAGAAGGAAATGGCAAATCCCTCCAGTATCCTTGCACAGAAAATCTTGTTTACAAGGTCAACCAATCAACAACAATGCCATGGCATTGTCGTAAGGATCAAGTGAGGAAATATGTAAAGTTCTTAGCAAACCTTAAAGTGCTATATAAATAGGGCAACAATTCAGTGAGATGGGCACTGTAGGTCCTGTAACCTCATTTTCTTGATGGGGAAACTGTGGCTTGGGGAATGACATGAAGTGATTTGCCTATTTGTCTGGCATCTAGTTATTCCCCTATTCCCAGTATTTCCTTTTTCACCATGGTCATACTGTTAATAAATATCAGAGGTAAGGTTCAAACCCAGATTTCTCCTCTAAGTACTCCTGGCAAATCTTTAATACTGAGAAAATACCATGGGTCATTTGGAATTGTCTTGTGATTAAAATGACTTATCCTATCATTTCATCTTCCTGAGTTCAAATCTGGCCTCAGACTCTTACTAGCTGTATGACCATGGGCAAGTCACTTAACCCTGTTTGCCTCAGTTTCCTCATCTGTAAAATGAGCTTCAGAAGGAAATGGCAAACTACTCCAGTATCTCTGCCAAGAAAACTCCAAACGAGGTTATGAAGAATTGAACACAAGTCAAAAATAACTGAATAACAACAAAATACTGTTTCGGGTAAGAAAAAAAAAAGAAAGAAAAGAAAAGAAAAAGGGACCACAGCTATAAACAGGTATGCAGACTCTGAAGGGATTTCCCCAAATATTCTAAGTAGGAGCAGTAGCCTGGAGCAGATGAGCCACCCAGGGTGACAGCTAGCAATAAATGAACACACTCCACTGAATGCCTGCGTCCTTGTGTATGCTTACAAATAAACAATTTGTTTTCTCAGCATTTCTTAGAAATTATATAGCACGCCCCATCTTGTCACATTCCTCTTGCTTAAAGCAGTCAAATTTGTTAGCTGCAAGAACTCCCAAATGTTGTGCCAAGCAGATTAAAATGCAATTGGGAAATGTTTGACAAAATAAATAAATAAATACAAGAGAGCATAGATCATATTCCCGTGTGGTTTTCTAAGTCATTATGTGGCCCACAACATTTTCTATTTGATTTTGATATCGCTGGCATAAAGCACTTATTAAATGAGGAGACCATGCTTATGCTTTAGTCCTTTCTACTTATGACCCCAAATATCATTTAGATGTAGGTAAATTGAAGAGAAATAAGTGCGGTGCAGTAAATGTCAGAGGATATGGGCTCAAATTCTACTTCTATTTAATGAGATCATAGATTCAGAGATGGGAAGAACCTTGGCAACTGACTTGCCCAACCCTCTCATTTTACAGATAAGGGAAACTGAGGGTCAGAGAAATTAAGATTCTTGCCTAGGGTCACACAGGTGGTAAGCAGCAAAGGCAGGATTCAATCCCAGGTCTTCTGTCTCTGAAACCAGCATCTGGTGTCCAAGGCTGCATTTGGACTCAGGTCTTCTTCACTTGATTCTCACATTTGTATCCATTTAGCTACTCCGGGTACTCTCCTGACTGGTCATTAAGTGAACCCAAGAAACAGTGAGAATGACTGATGTGAAACAGGTCATGCCAAAAAGTGCATCTGTGTTATCTTATAGAATCACCGAATTGTTGCTGATCAGATGAAAAGTAATAACTGAGGTTTATAATGTTTGCAAAACACTTTGTATTCATTTTCTCACTTGGTGAGTAGGGGGTGCCATGAAGAGGGCACAGGACCTGGAATGAGTTCAAATGTTTGACCCTGGCCAAATCACTTAACCGCTATCTGCCTCAGTTTCCCCATGTATAAAATTGGAATAGTAATAGCCCCAACTTCCCAGGGTTGTTAGGAGGCTAAATTGAAGTAATATTTGTAAAGTATAGTGCCTGGCAGATACTAGGCGCTTAGCAAATGCATGTTCCATTCCCATCTACTCCCAATGGCCATGTAATTTAAATATTCCAGGTATCATCTCCATTTTTATGGATAAAAAAATGATGTTAGAGGCTACTTGACTTTTATGACATCACAGAGCTTGTACCTGAGACAGGATTCAAACTCAGATCTTCTCTCCTCTAATTCTAACTACCAATTCTCTATACCAGTGATTTCCAAAGTGGGTGCCACCGCCCCCTTGTGGGTGCTGCAGTGATCCAGGCCACAGGTGCATTTATCTTTCCTATTAATTGCTATTAAAATTTTTTAAAAATTATTTCCCGGAGGCTAAGTAATATTTTTTCTAGAAAGGGGGTGGTAGGCAATCTGGAAGAATAAAAGATCAAGAATATAAAAATTAATGAAAAAATAAAACATGAAAGAAGGTTTAATAGTATCAGATTAACACCCCTCAATTAAATACTAAATTAGAAATCCTGAAAGATAGGTTGTAAAATTGATGATGACAATGGAAAAATCTAATCTGTTTATCAAAGAATCAACCCATCAATTTGATATTTTACAGGGCTACTATAAACGGACCCCAGACTACATTCAGATTAGGGAATGGAAGAGAAGAGGCTGCTTTCCTGTTCCCATGGTCCATTCCACATTCCTCATTGACCTCAGGAAAGAGGCCTCCCAGAAGCTGATGTTTTTTCCCCCACACCAGGACTATTCCTGGACTTTTGATGACATCATTGTCTTTGCCTTCTCCAGTAGGCAAGCAGGTATGGGGTGTGTGTGTGTGTGTGTGCACGTGTGCATATGTGTGTGCGTGTGCTCTCACATGTGTATTTTGGGGGCCCCCACTCGGTGGGAAGATTGAAAAATCAATTTGTTTCAAGAGAAATCAAACAACATTAATATGCATTTAATAAGTATAGAGAAGAGGTGTCAAGAGGGGCAGCACAGTAGTAAGATGCAATGGGAAATATTTAACAAAATATAGATTATATTGTAGTTTAAAAGAATCTCTGCCCTGCTGAATAAGCAAACCCCTTCTCCTCAAGCGCTCTCTTCCAATCACTCAAAGGCTTTGCTTTCCAAGTAGGATGCTCTGCAGGAACAATGTGAATTATTCTCTTAGTTCTCCAAAGAACACACTGCAGCAGGAAATGTATCTCTAGAAAATCCAGTGCTCAAATCTGCAAACTCAATGATTTTTGATCTTAGAATTATTCATGAGGCAACTCCCAAAGAAAACCTTTCTGTCACTAGAAGATTCAATTTGGGGTTCACATCACTTTGGGAATTTAGAAAACCTCCTCCTCTACACAGGAAGTTAGGATTTAGAAACCGTGTCCTTGAATGCCTCTCTCAGGTCACGTATGAACCTTCATCTTCATCATCATCCCAATAACAACTAGCATTAGTAGAATATTTTAAGGCTGGTGAAGTACATTACAGATATCTCAATTTGTCTTTTAAAAAACCCTATGAGCTATATTCTATTATTATCCCTATTGATAAGGGTAAACTGAGGCACAGAAGTTATGCCTAAGGCCATGTAACCAGTAAATATTTAGTGAGAGGCTGGATTTGAAGTAATGACTTGTGATACCAAGTCTAACACTCTCTCCATTGTACTACCATGTGTTTCTGCTCTAAGTTGCCATTATTGCTCCCAATGTGGAGTTGGGGGGGGGGGGGAAACTGCTGCTCTCTTCTTCCCCCACTCTCAAACCTCTGGCTGACCGTCTACTCTGCTAAACTCTAGTCTAGAAATCTAGAGGCAAGAGAGAAAAGGAGGCATGACCAGATGACTTTTATAGACCACACATTTTCGATGAGCAATCAATTGGGTTTCTCTGAAGTCAAATCAACATAGGGTCAACGAACCCATTCTATAGGGAAATAATGCATCATTCACCTTAGCTTTTAATCTAGTCATTGATTGGGGGACTTAATTTGATCAACCCTGATCAACTTTCTTATATAAGAAAATACAACGAAAATAGTTAAGTTCAATGGAAGAGAGTTGTCTTTTTTTTTTCCAGCATCACAATTTGTTTTTCAAAAGCATCATTTAGTCAACTGATTAATCCACAAACATTTATTAAGAAGCCACTATAACCAGTGGAAATGCATGTCAGTTACAGGGGGGTGGTGGGGATGGGATGGAGGGGAGAGTAAGAACATGAATCATGTAACCATGGACAAATTTTCTAAAAATTACAAATTAAAAAAAAAAGCCTCTATATGCCAGACACCATGCTAAGGGCTGGGAATACAAAAAGAGGCAAAAGGCTGTCCCTCAAGAAGCTTCCAGTCTAATGACTCTAAGTTCTAGATCTCTTCTCAACTCTCATCTCCTTACAAATATTAAATTTCAAGATGGGAAGATAAAGCAAAGGGAGTTTAAGTAGTTAAATCTGTCCAAGATTTCTCCAAGCGAGATAGGCTAGCAACCTTAATAATGTCCTTCCCCTTCTTCATGTCATAAGGGTTTTAAAGAGTTGAATTCATTTCTGAATCCCCTGGAAGCATCTGCCCATGCAAAGCCAAGAGTTAGAGGGTTGGAAACTTTCTCAGCAAGAAAGGGAAGCTGACAGTGATTTGTGGGCCAGGTCAGATTAGTTAATTAAAACAGGGGCCAGATCCATTAAGGGAGGTGAATAAAAGTCTTTCTTCGGCCCCCTCCTTCCTATCTGTTAATGCCGTCTGACAGCTTCATGAGATTTGGCAGGCAGTGCAGCTGACGGTGGAAATTTCATCCAGGTCAAAATAAAGGAGTCACTAGGTAGATAATTCTTGTATTATATCAGTTTTAAAAATCATCCGTTTGGGCATGCAGGCTCATGCTTAGCTGACCCGTCCTTTTAACTAAACTATTTTTTTCATTAAAATGAAACCTGGCAGGGCTTGGAAGTGTTTCTGATTCCTGCTTCCGACTTGTATTCGAAACTGTCTGCTCTTATGTGGATGCCTCAGGCCTTACTTCATGAGATGGGCAGGGAAGGAGCTGCTGAATACAGAGAGCTCTGTAGTATGTTTGGGTTACTGACATATTGTTGGTTGTCAGTTGGACTAAAAAGACAGAATTTCTTTTCCTGCTCTCCGAACCTAACATGAAATGGTTATGTCTGCATTGGTCGGCTCCAAACGCGTAGTTGTCAAGAGAAGAAAATATGACCCAGGAAAGTCAGAGCATTTTAAAATTCCCTTTATTCTTTCCATTTAATCACAGTCCTGAATCGTTCCCTCTGCCTCTCTTGGCAGCGCCTACATTTATCTTTAATAACCTCACTATCCTTCCGGGTCTTTTCTGTCTGCTTTCATATCAGATAAGGATTTCATCTCTAATTTTTTCCTTATTTCTTTTCAGTTGGTTCAGTGTTCGTTTCTGCTCTGGGGAACTATAATCCTTTCCTTTCCTCTTGATTCTTTCCTTACCTTTATTATTCATTGTGCTTTAGGCCAGCAAAGGATTTTTTCTTTCAGAGAAAAAATGTTCAATTTCCGCTGAGCTAGAAAAGGAATGGTCCAGTATCTGTGAGCTTCCAAATGGTGGGTGTCATTTTAAATAGCAGGAAAGTCTGATGTCTCTGAATTCTAGAAGTGGTGCCTACGACTACTTGTTTTTTGTTCATACCAAGTGGTGGACTTTAAAAAAAAATGAGAAGTATTGAACTTAACCTTGAATACCAGGACTTTCCAAATATCTGGACTTCCTTAGACATTTAAATTCATCTGAATTCATAAATCATCATAACAACTTTTCAACCACTCCCTACTAGCACCCATCAAGATTCTTTGGGTATTCATTCTCACTTTTCCTATTGGATAACCATCGTTAACCTGTGCTTCATTCTTGTTCTGATTTTCTCCATACATTGCATAATTTCCTACGATAGATCTTTGCAGAATTCTTTACATTCTCTATATTTGTTGGTATTAATGGCATCCTAATACACCATCACATCAATGTACCATAATTCATTTAAGCATTCGCCTATCATTGGACTTTTAGGCAGCTTCCTAGGTTTTGCAATTGCAGGTAATGCTGATATGAATTTTCTTTGTTTTGTTTGGAAATGATCTGTCACTAAGCTTTAAAGACAAACCACACTTGCCCACGGCTCACCTTCTTCTTCCCTCACTGATCCTGTACTCCTCCGATTGCCTGGACGGGACCCTTCCAAAAAAGTATGTTTTCTGATCAGTGTTTCCTATTGTTTGATCCTCAGGTATTCAGATGTATCTTTGCAACAGAGAACATTATGGCTACCTGCCCATCCCACTGAAGCCACACCAGACCCTGCAAGAGGACATTGAGAACCTCGTCCACGTCCAAATAGAGGCAATGAGTAAGTAAGACAAGGAGGACACCTATAGGGAAGGCTGCAGCATTGCAGATAGCTGCTTGTCGATTTTAATGGCAAAGAAAAGGGCATTGATCACTTCAGTCTCTTCTCTGTCTGTTCCATGATGAAAAAGTCTTAAATCCAAAATCCTTATGTCAATTTACAGTGGGGAAAGGGACTCATTCTAGAATCAGAGACAAGAGTTCAAATCCCAGCCCTTCTATTCTTTTCCTTTGTTACCTTGGGCTGGTCACTTAATTAAATTCTTAATTAAATAATTAATGAATTATTATTTAGAATCCTGAGGGATTCTAATATAATCGAAAAATAATAATTTACTAATCTACCTTACAACAGCCTCTGTTGCTCATCTACAAAACGAGGGGATTGGTGTAGGTGACTTAAATATCCCTCTCAACTAAATGTGAATCTTTCTAAATCTAGGATCCTTCCTTAATTGGACACTAGCAGCAAACACGGATCCATCTTAGCTAAAGTAATAGATGAACAAACTCATTTAATTTGATGGCTTTCTTTTTTAAACTAAGAAGTAGTAGAAGAATAGATTTAGAACTAGAAAAGATTTTAGAGATCATTTTTGAGCAGCGTCTTCATTTTATAGTTTAGAAAACTAGGGCTGAGAGGAGCTAAGTGTCTTCATCATGGTCATCCAAGGAGAAAACAGTAAAGCAGAGATTCAAACCCTTGTCCTCTAAGACTACAGATTAGGTAGTTTTCCCACTGTGCCCAGGTCTCAGTCCCTCAGGACTGGCCGCTGACCTTACTGTCTCTTTACTTGTCCCCTGATATTTGTTTAGGAAGTCCTTATTCATCTTGGTCCAAGATTGTTGGTTTTTTTAAAATAAATTCTCAAGATAGAGTGTCCTTCCACATTGCCACCTTTCCCATTACAGTTTTGATATATCTACAGAGATTAAGTAAGGCGTAGTTCAGGGAATACAATAGACATATACAAGATGCTGATGGACAGATCAATTATCCAAACCCCTTAGCTCAGTATTGAAGGCCTCCACCATCTGACTCCCATTTGGCCTTCCAGTTTTGATTCATAATGCTCCTTTTCAAAAATTATATGTTCCAACTAAAATGGACAACTGGTTGTACCTTGAAGAAACCAATACTATATCTCCCAGGTCTATCCATTCGTGTAGCCCTTCCCTCATGCTTTGAATAAATTCTGTCCTTATCTCCATGTCTTAGATTCCTTGTCTCCCTTCCAGGCTGAGCCCAAGTGGTCCTTTCTCTATTAGCATCTTCTCTGATCTAGCCTCTTCCTCAACCCATTTGTTAATGTGTTCTCCTTCTTCAGTTTCCTTATACACTATGTCTCAAAAGTCTTACTACAGATTTAATCTATTAAAACAAAACCTCACCAAGTCTTTGGGGATATAATGGACTCTAGCTCAGATTCCTTGTCTCCCTTCCAGGCTGAGCCCAAGTGGTCCTTTCTCTATTAGCATCTTCTCTGATCTAACCTCTTCCTCAACCCACCTGTTAATGTGTCCTCCTTCTTCAGTTTCCTTATACAGGGTGTCTCAAAAGTCTTACTACAGATTTAATCTATTAAAACAAAACCTCACCAAGTCTTTGGGGATATAATGGACTTTAGGATATATTACATCTGCCCGGGAGAAGGTAGCTCTTTGAGGTCAGTTATTAGATACAGGGACAACTAGGTGGCACAGGAGATAAAGTGTTGTCTTGGAATCAGAGACCCTTAAGTTCAAGTCTGGCCTCAGACACTTACTAGCTGTGGGACCTTGTGCAAGTCACTTAACTCTTTTTGCCTCCATTTCCTCCTTTGTAAAATAATCTGAATAAGGAAATGGCAAACCACACCAGTATCTTTGGTAAGAAAGGCCTAAATGAGGTCAAAACTGAAATGAATTTACAACTCAACAGCAATTGGATATATTTCAGCTTTTCTTATGAACCATTTCTAGTTCCTCCTTCCATAAATTTGTCTTAACATTTTTTGAAATGAGTTTTTCTTTCTGACTATCCTACCTCGCGGGAATAATGAGTTCTACAAGTTTATTGCCTGCTGCTGAGAGTCGTGTCTTGGGGCATTTGATCCTTATTCAGGTAGATGTCATAGTAGTATGGAAGGAGCACTTCATTTGGAGTCTGTGGGTCACTTCCTGAAGAGGCAGGTTGAGGGAGATCTGAACTAATTGTAGTTCAGAGTAGAGAAAAGAGGACGGCTGCAAGTGGTATTGAGGCAGAATCAACAAGATTTGGCAAATGATTGGATGAGGGCAGCGAAGGAGAGTGAAGGAGAAAGGATGACATGTTGAAAACCTAGAGGACTGGAAGGCTGGTGGTGCTACCAACAGGAAAAGGGACATTAGGAGGGGGGATGATTCTGGGGAAAAGATGGAGAGTTCTGTTTTGGACTTTTTGAGTTTGAGATGTTTATGCGACCCATGAGTAGAAACTTGTATCATGTAGTTAGTAATGCAAGACTGGGACCCAGGACAAGATGAGGGCTGGATCGTCTGTGATATATATATATATATATATATATATATATATATATATATATATATATATATATATATATATATA
>NC_058133.1:80005639-80175650 GCF_016433145.1 Gracilinanus agilis | reverse complement strand
ATGGGTTCATTAGGCAAAATGAACTCTAAAATTTTCCCACACAACTACCCTCTGCCCTGTATTTACCAGTGGCACTTGAATAACTACATGGGGCTAATGAGCGGCAACATGATAGAGTGAATAGAGAGCTAGCCTTGGAAGCAAGAACATGTAGTTCCAAGCTTATCCTCTAACATGTGTGATTTTGAAACAATGGGAAAGTCTCTTGGTACCCTGAGCAGCTAATACTCTAAATTATAGATGGGTCGCTGATCTTCATTGGTTGAAGAAGTTTCCATACCAAGAGTTCCCTATACTGATGAAATCCTGGGTCTGGACAAAAACAACCATATGGGTCAGACTTGGAATTTTTGAAAAAATAAGAGTACCTGGGCTCTGTTTCATTAAGCACTAGGAAAAATGATGGAACATCCACTCTTTAGAAACTGACTTGAAAAATCCTTTATTCTTTATGCCCCTGAGTTTTTTTTGCTTTGCACTATGGGAGTCAACAAGGGATGAGTTTCTATTAAAGAGTCTCAGAGACATGCATTTATTTATTCATTCATTTATTTGTTTGTTCGTTTGTTTGTTTGTTTGTCTGTTTATTTTGGTGGCAAGACCAATACAGAAATTTATTTTGCTTTACTATACATGTTTGCAACAGGAGTTTTCTTTTTCTTTTGCTCTCAGTTGGAGAGAGTTTGGGTGGCAGCATTTTCCTTAATTAATTAAACACATTCTTGTTAAATATATATAATATGATGTCATATTACTTATATTATATATAATGTAATATATTAGATATTATTTATATTATATGTAAATGTGTGTTGTATTATATCATATCATGTATAATTAATGATAAAATAATAATTTCAGTAATAATATAACTGATATATTATATATATTTAAGGGACTCAGGGTCTCTGATTTTGGGCGACAGATAGCTCTGGCTAGTTGAGATAATATTGTTTGTGTTAAATGTTATGAGATTTATTCAGATCTCAAAGGATACTCTGCACACTCCAGCTTCTCCATCACCCCCACTGTGTACCCTGGCCCTGTGGGTCTTGACCTCCTTTATCCTCATGCCTGTGTGTGGTCCTCAGATTGAAATCTCATTCCCTCCCTCTCCTCTTTATTCCAGTTACATTGGCCGGAAGAGAATGCAAGTGCAAGAACCAGAGAAGGCTGTGCCCAATGTCATGAATCTGGTCGAGGCTGATTACTCGTACTGGACACTGGGCTATGTCATCTCCTTGGAAGGAGCTCAGAAGCTGGTTGGAGCTGATCCTTTTGGGAAAATGCTGCCCGTAGATGAGTTTCTGCCTGTTATGTACAACAAACATCCTGTGTGAGTCCCACTATGGTGTCTTTCTGCCAGCCTTGTGGCATTGTTCTGTTGGAGAGAATGGCTACTCAACCTCCTTAGGCAGCACTTGATATTTTGCCAAGTATTTCAGGGCAACTTTACATTGTCTTTCTCAAATGATGACTCAAGAAGATAGAGCTGTGTGTGTGTGTGTGTGTGTGTGTGTGTGTGTGTGTGTGTGTGTGTNAGAAGATAGATGTGTGTGTGTGTGTGTGTGTGTGTGTGTGTGTGTGTGTGTGTGTGTGTGTTTAATGGAAAAGGCAAAGAGAGAAAAAAGGCATAGCATCCACAGAGCAACTCTGGGGCAACCACACGGAGTACCTGACTTGTACTCCTCAGCCCACTCCACTTTGGGATCTTAGTACTTTCTCATGAATTTCAACCCTCGGGGCATCACTCATTATGGCTCCTACTCCTCTCTGGCCATCTTGATTCCTTAAGCTCATGCCTTATGGTGAGATTCATCCTCTTAAACATGACATCTCCTTCTTTAAGGAAAGGTAAAGTAACAGACTTTGGGTCTAGAGACAGAGAATCTAATCCCAAGTCCTTCTCTGATTTCCCTTGGAACCCTGTGATATTTCATCGCCTCTCTGAAGCTTAGTTATCTCCTGTAATGGAAAGGAAAGACAGTAAAGTAGGTGCTCCCTACTTCAGTAAAACTTTTAATGAGGTTAATGAAGGGCCAGTGATAAAGTGAATAGAGTATTGAATTCAGAATCAACATGGATTCAAAGTCTGATTCTGACAAGGGCTGTGGGACCTTGGGTAAGTTAAATAATCTCTCTGGACCTTGTTTTTTTTCATATATAAAATGAGGAAAAGACTATTTATAGTGTTGTTAATAATAATATTGCTTTGAGGCTCAAATGAGATCAAGCCCTTTGCAAACTTTAAAGTGCTGGGTAAACGTCAGTTGTTATCATTATCAGAAATGCCACGTGGACTTAGTTTCTCCAAGGAAAGCACAAAACAGATACAAAGGGTTGTAAAGTAAAGACAGTAATAATACAAAATTTTGGAAAAAGGAAACACTCTGGGGGGAGATCATTTGATCTATCCTGTTTTAAGTGAAGAAGCACAATCTGCCATACTAATACATACATACTTTGTTTTATTATTTATTAAATAAGATTATATATCATCTATATCAGTGATTCCCAAAGTGGGCACCACTGCCCCCTGGTGGGTGCTGCAGCGATCCAGGGAGACGGTGATGGCCACAGGTGCATTTATCTTTCCTATTAATTGCTATTAAAATTTTTTTTAAATTAATTTCCAGGGGGCTAAGAAATATTTTTTCTGCAAAGGGGGCAGTAGGTCAAAAAAGTTTGGGAACCACTGATATATATCATATATTATTTATCATACCAGGCATTCCAAACCTTTAATAGCTTAAAATCACAGTAAGACTTTTGGAACCACCTGTATGATAACAGATTGTTATATAGTAGTATATATAACAAGTTATATATAGTCAGATATTTATTATATATAATACTATATTATAACATACTAAGATACATAATAATATATTATTATGCAGGTAGTCCCCTGTAGAGATTAAAATTAATGTCCAATAACTAAGTATTATATTTTTAAAAGTTCATTAATAATAACTAAAGTAAGACAGCTATCTAACCCAGCCCACTGGTGAGAGCAAAAAGAGAGCCAGAAAGAGGCGGAGCTTCAAAACTGATACAAACATGGACAAAGGGAAAAGCATTCTGGGTAATACAGAAAGGAATTTTGGGTAATGTAGTTTTAGGGATTCAAGATATTTCTAATTATACACCCCAAAGTCTTACTGTGATGCTTGTTATATATAATCCTGCATAATAGTACAAGATTGAGTAAGTTAAATGTCCTGGCTGGACCTTAGTTTGACATTGTGATATTATGAAAATATGACATTGTTACGTAGAATTATATATAGCAAGTTATAGTATTGCGTATGTGTATGTGTATATATATATGTATATATATATATATAAAAGCAAGTTGTATATAATCAGATACTTGTTATATATGATCAGAGGGCAGCTAGATGGTACAGTGGATAAAGGACTGGGCTTGGAATCAGGAAGACCTGAGTTCAAATTTGACCTCAGGCAACTGCTAGCTTTGTGACCTTGGGCAAGTCACTTAACCCTGTTTGCTTGAATTCCTCATCTGTAAAATAAGCTGGAGAAGAAGATGGCAAACCTCTCTACTTTCCTTTCCAATAAAACCCAAAATGGGGGTCACAAAAACTCAGATATGACTGAAATGATTGAATAACAGCAATGGAATCAGAAACTAGATATTATAAATATATTGCATATTATGTTATTAATTCTATATTATTTAAATGATATATAATGCTACATTATTCATACATATTACATAATATATATGGCTATGTAACAAGTAATAATATATAATATGACATGCACATATATTAGTACAATACTTGACAGATGAGTTTCTCTAAAATATTGAAGGACTTAATTATAAGAAGATTCCACAAGCTCTCTTCAGAGAATTCTTCCTTTTACATTATCTTTGGTTTCACGGCTTAAGTTCATTTTTTCTTTGAGCCCAGGGAAGACAGATGGAACTCATCCCCCTCCTCTATACAATATTTAGGTTTTCATTTCCTTATCTTCATCATGAAAGCTGGGATCAGGAAAGCCGAGGTCCACTTCTGTCCCAGGAATTCTGATTTATGGTCCCAGGGACATTTTCTTCTGAAAGCACTCATCTTTGCGGCACTCTCCGCCTGCTGTGAAATAACTGAGTCCAAACCCTAACCCTGAGAAGAGGGCATAAAATCAACCCCAATTAAGTGACATTTCCAATCAGGATAGAAGCATCCTGAATTTTTTTTTTAAACCACTACTAAATCTTTGAAATATTTCAGTGAATCATTTTATAGTGTTTCTGCTATGTTGATTTTGAGAAGGGGTACAATTTCTTTTTCCCAAGGCACCAAAATCATAATTCTTTATCCATTTACTAAATGCCCACCATCACCTGCACACCAATGTTTGTACCCACGCAACCACACCACCACAAGTCCTGTCGCCTTCATTGATACCTTTTCTTTCCTCTTTAGTGCGAAATACATGGAGTACTACGAGCCTCGGGATCTCAAAGCTTTCTCAGCTGAACCCTTACTCATCTATCCCACCCATTACACGGGGCAGCCCGGTTACCTGAGCGACACAGAGACGTCCACCATCTGGGACAATGAGACCGTGTCCACTGACTGGGACAGGAAGCACTCTTGGAAGTCTCGGAAGCAGGAACACATCCAGAGCAACGCCCAGAACACAGATGCTTTGCCCCCCACCACTTCCCTGGACACCGCACCCTCAAGGGATGAGTTATGATGGGACTCGTGGCTCTGTCTACAACCGGACCTGCCTCTCCGCTCTTTGGTTGTCTTTAGAGATCATCCTCCAGTTCTCTTTATTTTTTATTTCATTGCCACTCTCAGAAATCAACTTGATTTGCCTCGTCTGAAAGTAGTAAATTATTAGAAGGGGGAGGCAATGAAGGTAATTTAAGTAGAAGGCTCTAGGAAGATGGAAAGATAGGCTTTTTTTTTTTAACATTAAGGTATTTTTCAGTTTGGTTTGGTCAGACACTTGGGTTCATCCCCTTTATGAAGTAGCGGCTCATGCGAAGGTCAGGACCTAAAGCTGAGTGATCTGGATCACTAGGAGCTAATCCCCAGGCGATCAGGGGACCCAGGAATGAGCTGTAGAGAAAATAGCAACAACTGGACATCAAGCCGCAATGCGGTTGTGTTATGGTTATGGGCATGCATCACTTTATGCAGTCTCCCATGCTGAAAACTACGTCTAGTTCAAATTATTTTTTTAGTTGAATTATCACTTAAATGCAGTAGTGCGATATCTAGGGGAATCCTGCTCAGCCTTCTTTTGGAAAACAAAAATAACTGTTGCAAGGACAGAGAAACCGTTTTTCTTTTGGGTGACCCTAAATTGCCATGTATCATCTTTGTGAAAGCGAGGTATCCAGGCATTTGGGTTCATTTGAGAGCCCAGTAGAATTAGTGTTTTATGCTTTCTATTCTGGGCTTGGAACTTGACCCTCATGACACTCCAGAACCCCAAGGGGACTATTCCCGACAACTGTCCCAAGTCCCATGACATCATCTAAATGTTTTCTGAGTTTACGTCAGTTATTTTGGAGTTATCTTTTTAAAAAATGCTCTGTCTTTTGCCTTTCTCCTTATGATCACTGCAGTTAGGGTGCTCCATGTATTATGATACATTTAATATGTAAGGGACTATGATGGTTGTGTAGTCCAACTCCTGCCCAGAGTTTTCCTAGAACTACTGTAGTATTTCCATTCTCTCCTCCAATCTCTGTTTCACAAAAGAAGCTTTAGATGTGAGATTTTATCCAGACATCCAGAAACAGGCAGAGGTTGAGGGGGGAAGGAGAAAGGAAGACAGAAAAAATAATAATAAAAGGGAAGGAAAAAGAGAAAGGAACAAAAAAGGAGATGGAAAGAAAGAGAAGGGACAAAGAAGGAAGGAAAGAGACAATGGGGTGGAGGGGGGCATATTTCCAGACCAAGAAATGTCTTTTCTGTGGATAATTCACTATATTTTAAGTATTCCTCTTCTAAAAAGTCTTTAAAAATATATGATGGCTTTGGAGTGCTTGGGTTCTGACTTTGTCATTTTGGTACCCATCATTCCTCAAATTCCCAGCACACTCCTCTAAGGACCTGCTCTTCTGGGAATTCTAGCCACCAAAAGAGCAAACAGCAAGCCTGTCTTTTGGGTGACCTCAAATGGTCACACATCATCTCTGTTAAACTGAAATTTGTTCCCTTGGCGCATGGGTAGCACCTCCCAGACACAAACAAGAAGCCATAACTAGAGATACCGAGTTGTCTTAACAAACAAAGAAACTATTGGCTAATGAGATAGAAAGATCCTGTTCTCTCTCACCATTTCTTACCAAACTCTGGGACATATTGAGTAAAATCTCCACGAAGACTCAGTTTTCATCTTTTTTCTCTTACTGACTTTATATGAAAAATAAGATGCTAGA
Source organism: Gracilinanus agilis (assembly GCF_016433145.1). Classification (NCBI taxonomy): domain Eukaryota; kingdom Metazoa; phylum Chordata; class Mammalia; order Didelphimorphia; family Didelphidae; genus Gracilinanus; species Gracilinanus agilis. The sequence continues at coordinate 80,169,220 of NC_058133.1, read as the reverse complement.
ATTAAATAATGGCTGAAGCCTTTCTCAGTTCTAACATTTTATGATTCTGTAAGCTATTGGCCTAAGCTTAAATTTTAGGTTCCATGGTCAAAAAAAAAAGTGCCTTCTGAAACAGTTTCCCTGCAGTATAAATCCTGCTTTCAGGGGTATTGGCTGCGTCCATGCAGATAGCCATCATTTTGCCTTTCACCTTTTGGAGTGAAAGAGGAGTCCTTTATAGTAGCTCAGGCTAGAGCAGTGATTCCCAAAGTGGGCGCCACTGCCCCCTGGTGGGTGCTGCAGTGATCCAGGGAGGCAGTGATGGCCACAGGTGCATTTATCTTTCCTATTAATTGCTATTAAAATTTTTTTAAATTAATTTCCAGGGGGCTAAGTAATATTTTTTCTGGAAAGGGGGCAGTAGGCCAAAAAAAAGTTTGGGAATCACTGGGCTAGAAGTTGTGGGTACAATGGCAGCCACGAAACAAAAGGAAAATTTACCTTTCATTGTGTTGGCTCAGGTTTGTCCTTGCTTGGCTAAGTGTTAATATTCTTTCATTTGGAGAAGCAAGCAAATGCTAAACATGAAATGTTTTAATAATCAAAAGGAAAAAAAAAGTCAGAAGCCAAGGGGCAGCTAAGTGACTCAGTGGCTAGAGAACCAGACCTGGAGATGGATGTCAGAGGTTCAAATCTGGCTTCAGATAATACCTGGCTATGTGACCCTGGGCAAGTCACTTAACCCCCATTGCCTAGCCCTTTCCACCCTTCTGCCTTGGAACCAATAATTAGTATTGATTCCAAGATGGAAGGTAAGGGTTTTAAATTTAAAAAATCAGAAGCCAAGAAATCCTGTTGGATTCCCAGTTGCCCTGCTTGGATTTAGCTGCATAGTTCTAGTCTCTCTTTTGTAAGAATCCTGAAATAACAGGGAAATTGGAGGGGAGTGGGGAAAGCTTTAATTGATTTCCTAGGATGATTTAATATCGGATGTTTTGTACTGTGTGTGTGTGTGTGTGTGTGTGTGTGTGTAAATGGAGGTGGGTGTCTGCAGAGTGAGTGAGATTTGGGTGTGTGGGAGGTGGGGAAAAGGTAGAGAGAAGTGGGAGCGATTGTTCTGTGTTTTTGCTTGTTTCAGGTATGAAGCGAGCATTACTCGTGTTTATTAATATTCCCTGTCAGCCGGTCTGATAGTGTTGTAAATGTCCATTCTTAAGTTCTGGAACTTTAGAGTAGAACTGTTCTACTGTGAATCAGGCTCTTTCCCCTTCTGCCTTGGCCTCTCCCTGATCCGTCACTGTCAGGCTAGGGGTCTTGAACATGACTCAATTCACAAAGGAAGCAGAAAAACTTTGTGATCCACAGCAGTGACTTTGGGGAGGATGGGGATGGCGGAGATGTTTGCAAAGCTGATCTTCTCACCAATCCCTGGACCACCTCCTCAAGCTTCACTCTCCATCCTTTCTGCCTCCATCCTAGCCGCAGGCTCACAACGGTCAGCTTCTCAAAGGGACATCTTGGACAGCAGAGGATGAGGCCCATGGTCTCCAGTTGCTGTGCCCACCAGCCTCAGAACATAGTCTACCATTACTAAGGGCTTCCTTCATATGGTTACAGAGGCTTTCACCATCAACACTGCTGTGATTTCTTAAATGCCCAATGCATCAAAAGACAGAAAAAAATACATTACGGTCCACCCTCTTTGGTGTTCCCATTTTCCTAGACAGCATTTATACGTGACTGCCATTGGAATCTTGAGGAATATGGATGCTTAATGATGTCTTCACACTGTCTGTACCTTCAAGTTGGTGTGTTATTGTTGGTGAGGGTTGGGGCCAAAAATCATGAACTATTTATTCGCTTTCCTGGAGCTCTTTTTAAATAAACTAAATAAATAAATATAGACAAAAAAAAAGCAATTGTTCATTGATTCTTCAAGCCTTATTGATCAGAAATCAGGTCTGCTAAGATTTCTTTCTAGAAAGAGACTGGAGAATATGGTAAATTGGAAACCCAGAGATCACCAATGCCATGGGTTAGTGCCAAGTGCCAACGTGCTTTTCTATTCATCACTGCTGTGTGCCCTCACTATTTCTGAAAAAAACCTTGACACTGAAATCTCTGTGAGATCGTAGTAGAATTGGATTCGTGTTCATGAGGCGTCGCCAAACCTCATAAACACATCAGGAGGACCCAAAGAATGCAGGAGGATGATAAATAAGGGCAAAGAACCCATTTTATCATTTTTGTACTACTAGTTCTGGGCAGGAGAAGGATCTTACTCTTCCACAATTGAGAATCTCTTTTTCTTAGGGGCAAAACAGAGACAACAGCAGCTAGATATAATGAGCCCTCATTACTGGTCCGATGGTTAATGCAGAGATCTATAATAAAAGTGCTGATTGTCAGCAACTTAAATAGTTGAATATTTGAGAGTCTTTTAAACTTGAGCTTTAGCAGACTCTGCAACTAATAACTGCACAATACGCATTCGTCTTCTTAAGCTTTTAACTTCAAATGTTTTCCCAATGGTTTCCCACACTATCTCCAGAGAAGAGTATGAGGTATGGAGGAAGCTATGGATAATGATACATTTTTTTAAAAGAAAAAGAAACAAAGAGAGTGATTTAACACATGTAAGGTAACATAGTAAATAAAGATAACGTGGAAACCAACAACCAATATAAACAAAAAATTCATACAAGAAAAAGTAAAAAATAATTCATACAAATAAAAAACAAATAATTCATGCAAGTAAAAAAACAAATAATTCATACAAATAAAAAACAAATAATTCATACAAGTAAAAAAACAAATAATTCATACAAGTAAAAGATAAGAGAACTGGAAAGTATGTCATTTGTCCATTGGTTGGAAGAAATAAAGAAGAAAAAACTGGAGGATATGTTAGCAGTTGGCAAATATTTAAAGGGTGATTATATGGAAGGATGAGACATGTTTCGTTTAGTCCCACAAGACAGAAGTGGGATGGAAGGCAAAGGAAGGCAGATTTTGACTTAAAACAAGAAAAAGTCTTCATTGTAGCCATCTGAGTGGAGTGAGCTGCTGCGGTGAGTGTAGGAAGAAGGTGTGGAATGAGTTCATCCTCACTGGAAGGCTTCAGGTGAAAGAAAGCTGGAGTTTTTTTAGGGCTGAGTCTTACTCAGGCGCGGGTTGGACTCTGAGTACTCTCTCAATTATATGAAAACAAGACAACAAAGAATTAGAATGAGATTCAGATCATTCAAAAATTATAAGTTGAGAGTTAGAATGAGCTAGTTTACAAATATGTGTTGCATTTGTCAAATGGGGACTGGGAGCTGGTGCCATGGAAACAACTAAAAATGTGAACCTGTTCATCTTAGACTGCCAAAGTGTTGGGTTTTATATTATTCTGGGGAGAGAATTGCCCAAAGAAGTTTTGATAAAGGAGTTCTAAGAGAGACTTATTCATGGCAATCCTGCCATTACCCATCATTATGTGGTCAGATCTTTATCAGAGCATTACATCCAAATGGGGCCACAATGTAGATGGACAGTGGAGAATTCTGATGGTTCATGTAGAGAGGGCTGTGAAAATGATTTTTAAATGTTTAAATAAGACTAGTGGGAAAGAGAGAAAGTGAGGATTTCCAAGTGTAATACTTCTCAGATAATAGTCCCCCAAAACATCACATATCTATGTCATTTTTTAAAAGTTTGAGATGTGCTTCACAGACTATCTCACTTGGTCCTCCCAAAACAACGTGAAGTAGATGATCTTATCATGCCCATTTTACAGACAAGGAAACTAAGGTTCAGAAAAATTAAGTGACTTGCTTAGGATCATACAACTAGTACATGTCTGAGGCAAGAGTCCAAGTCTTGGAGGCCTAAACTGCCATCTCGGTTAGATATCTCAGCTTGCTAAACATAAAAACAGAGACTGTTTCCTTGGGCAGAATGGCTGCTCCTCCATGCATTGAAGAATAATGTTTGCCTCTAGGAGGATTCAGCTATTTAGACATAAGAAACGACCAGACCTCAAGTTTGCTTCCTGCCCTGTGATTCTTCTAAATAGTGCCTTGAGACCAATCCTTGGCTTCCACCTTCCTTTTTTATCCAAAGATCCTCAACCAATTAGATCCCAGGAGGAATGAAGTATACCCACAAATATTTATGGGTCTTCCTTACGCAGTATTTGACCTAGAATTCCAAATGTGTTACTCACAGCACAAAAACTATGCTCTGTTCTATTAAAAAGTGGAATAAGGTAAAGAATCCTTCTCCTAGAGGACCATTTTCATTCTCCCTCTGCTCATCTCTTTCACTTGGATTCCTCAAGAGTGAAAGTTTCCATATAGCATCACTGTCTATGCATTCATCTCTCCCTTCCCCATGATGTTATCATCAGTTGGCAAACTTCCCACTGAAAGAGAAAACTACTCCTTTAGATGAATCTAAAGCACCCCGAGTGTGAAGACTGAGGCTGATTTAGTTGCTGTGAAGAACCTGATTTTTAGGGAGTAGATTGAGGAAGGCAATTCTTCCTTCTGGTTCTGCTTCCAGCAGGGAAGATTAGAAAATGAGCTATCATAAAATTCTGACTCCCCAAAATGGATTGGGACAGGGAAGACATTCTAGACAGGGCACTGGAGGGCTCAAATGGAAATGTGAAATCTGAAGTATTTTTAAAGTTTGGTAGAAGCCAGTTGGAGTTGCTTTTGAAGCTTAAAGGAGAGAAGCAAAGAAAGAAGAGGATGTTGTGCTGTGATAAGTGATCAGTATCCAGCTTAGCAAATCAAGAATAAGTACCATTAGGGCTAGAGCAGATGAGGGAAAATGATGCTCTTAGGGCCACAGTTGGGTAGGCTCTCAAGAAAGACAAAAAGAACTCCTGGAGAGAAAAGAAAGCAGCTGGGTGGCAGAGTGGATAGTGTGCCAGGTCTGAAGCCAAGAAGACTCATCTACCTGAGTTCAAATCTGGCCTCAGATACTTACTAGCCGTGTGGCCCTGGGCAAATTACTTAACTCTTTCTGCCTCAATTTCCTCATCTGTAAAATGAGCTGGAGAAGGAAATGGCAAACCACTCTCGTATCTTTGCCAAGAAAACCCAAATGGGGTCATGACATAAAATGTCAGACCAATAACAAAGAGAAGAGGGTGGGTAACTAAAAATTATAAAGACATGTGGACAGATAGTACAGAAGTTCAACTGGAGACTCCTGTATGGGGGATGCTAAAAGTATATAAGCAATCTTTCTATGTATACATCTCTCCTCCACAACCCCAACTATTTTGTAAACTCCTTGAGAGCAGGGACCATGTTTGGTATCACCTTTTTATTTCCATACTGAACAGCAGATTGGTATGATAAATAGAAAACTAAAAGTGCAGTGAGTCCTAGGTTTGAATCTTACCTCCAGACACATATTAAATGGGTGACTGAGGAAGCAACAATTTCTCTGAGCCTCAGTTTCCTCAGAGGTAAGTTAGGAGGATACCTGGGTAACCCAACTGGTAAAACTGTAAACGAGGTGGATACCAGTGAGAGAGACAGGATGGATTTGAGGGTCTATGAATTAGAAAGCCCTGTAGGTTTGCTGCTGAACATGATGTCTGATGCAGGATAAATGCTTGATACAGTCTGGATCATTTAAATATTTGTAGTTGGCAAAGGAAAATGTTATCAGTCAACACTGATTTGATACTCCACGTTGCTTATGCAATCAGTACTCTTTGGACCACTGATATGGAATGAGTATGCTGTGGGTGAGGGAGTGGAAAAGGAGGAGAACAAATCTGATTTCTGCCAGTTCCATTAGTCATCCCTTCCCAAAGGCAGGACTTGGTCTGCATTTTCCCAGAGTGCTTGAAAATGCTATCTTCCAAGGTTTCACATCTGGGCTGCTTGGCTATGAAGTGCGAGAGGACGATAGGCCCTTCTGACAACACATTTTTATCAGGACAAGAACCTCTTGCTCCAGGGCTTTGGGGAAGAGATCCATCTGGCTTCTCATTTCTTTACTAAAGTCATTCCAAGTCTGGATCCAGATGGTCTGCACTCATGCCCATTTAGCTCCAAACATCAGGTGGCATGGAGCACCAGTCACTGGCATCTGTCTTCACCAGCAGCCTGGATCTCACAATTCAGAGCCAATAAATAGCCTCCAGCCCAGTCTGACTGATCAGGCTACAGATTCACAAACTACGATGGTCAGAGCAAGCTGTGTTGACTGGCTAACCAATGAAGATCTAAAATAGATTCCTGGGGGAGTGAGGGTGGAGTGGAGTCAGTTGGCTTGGTCTAGAGACAATTTCTATCAATATTCTGAGAGCCTCGAGTTCTGGGGCTGGAGATCTGTATGCAACAATAGCTTGAAATTCCTCACTGTCTGCTTTTCCCACCCCAGGCTTGATCTATTGGCATCCTTTCTGGTTAGTGCTTACGTAAGGATTTGGAACTATAAACTGAAACTCTGTCTTTGGAATGGGCAGTGATGGAAAAAGAAAAAGATTATCTCTGAGAAAACTATGGAGGATAACGCCCATTTGTATAGTATAAAAACTCAACAAGCTCGACGTTCTGTCCTCATTATTGTGTGCAGAACATGGTCCTAAGTAAGGCACTAAGATGGAAAGTTCAATGCGTGGCCCTTACCCTCAAAAACTTAGCGTAGACAAGTGGAGGTGGGGAGCAAACACCAATAGAGATGATGACAAGACACAACAGATGTTGAGCACAGTAGGAGGAAACGAAAATGGCATCTTTCCCACATTTGGGGGAGAAACTCAAAGGTAGGAGAATGGGAAGATGCGTTGGAAAGGCTTCAACCCAGGTGGTGCCATTTGCAGGAAGCAGAGCTCATTGGGTGAAGAAAGAAGAGAGTGTGTTCCAAGGCCAGAGAGTACACTGCCCAAGCAAAGGCATGGAGATAGGAGGTGGTGTGTTCAGAAGAGGAGAAAGTTGTCAAGAGTGCCTGAAAGCATGGCGTGCATGGATGGAGTAATACTCTTCACTCAACCAATATTTATGACATCTCGCAGGACAGACGCATGTTTGTGTTGTAAAATGAAGTGTTGGGAATGAGTAGTCACATCAGTGAGTCACAGAACTATCAAAGTGCACCCTCCTACTTTGGAGGGAATCTCCAAAGCATCTCTGATGCTTGATGGCAGGCACCATCACTTGATTTTCACATCACCCTAAAGGCACTGAAATCTGTTTATGGACTCAAACTGAGCTAGCCCTTATATATACCTCGGCTCTACTTCGTTTGTGAAATAGGAATAATAATGATGTAGTGAGGCTCTATTTCCTTATATCCCTTAAGAGCAGGCTCTGTATCCCTCTGGGCAGTGAAAGCAGACTGACAGTAGAGGGATGGAATAGCATTTGAGTATGATTTATTCCCTCAAGTTATACTGCTTCTGTAAAATGGCTACACTGGACACACAATAAATATATCTTCTTTAAAAGTTTGATAACTTCATTTGAGAGATAGCATTAGAAATGCGCAAAATGGGGCAGCTAGGTAACACAGTGAATAGAGTGGAAGTGGGAAGGATCTGTGTTCAAATCTGGCCTCTGGCACTTCCTAGCTGTGTGATCCTGGTCAAGGCACTTAATGCCCATTGCCTATCCTTTGCCACTCTGCTGTCTTAGAGTTGATACTAAGACAAAAGGTAGAGGTTAAAAAAACATTTTTTCAAGTTTGTGAAATGATAACAGACTTCACAATGGGCTCAATATTTAAAAAAAAAAAGAATTAAGAGTTGCTCCCAAATAGTATGTGTTATCTATGAGGTAGTAGGTTCTACTTTCTTGGAAATATTTGACTTTCTGATTCTCCTAAGGGAGACAAGAAACACAGAAGAAACCAAAGTGAGGAGATACGTGATATTTGTGTTACATTCCCTTAGGGTTTAGGCAGCACATGCCTCCTCTTCCCAAACCAGTTTATTAGTTGAACCAGAAGGTAAAACAGATGACAGAGATGCCAAAGGAGAAGAGTGCAAACAGCTAAAAGCATACACGAGCTGTCCATCAGGAACGAAATTGGTATTTAAAATGTGGCATTAAATAAATGAGGCTATTTTATCCCACTGGGTATTTTCAGCATCTTTAAAAATGAAAAATACAGGTTTTGTACAGTGCAGTATAGAAATCTAATCTCTACATATACAGTATATACAAGCAAACACATGTGTGCTCTGGGGACATTTGACTACATATTCTTACATATTTCTGGACTCACAGCCCAAAAACAGGCTAAGGCTCTAGTGTCAGTCCATCGCAAATGTTGGCCACACTGTGGGAACCACGGCCACATCACCTGCCACCTTCTTCCCTCCTCCTGACAAATGGATGGACCTGACGATGGGCATGAAGAAGTGTGAAGTTAAGCATCTTTACAGTGCAAAATTCACCATCCCTGGAAAGGCTGAGCAAGACGTAAGGCATTCTCAAACCTGCTTTCTTTTCCCTGTCTGGGTATTATGGCTTTCCAGACCTTTCCAGGACCCCAACTTGATTTCTTATGGCTATTCACAGAAAGTGAGACAACTTTTCAGTCGCGTTACAGAGTTGGCACAGAGAAATCTATGTATATAATCTATATTTTATAATCTTGGTTCATTTCAACTTTATTTTTAATTTTTGGAATGCAGACTAATATTCTGAGAATCGTTTTTTAAAGGTTGACATTCTGTAAGTGCTTCTTACAAGTCAATATAAGACATATATGGCTTTTGATTCAAACCCCTAAAATGACTGTTTACCACACCTCAGATTCTGGAGGAAAATGGCATAGTTGGCAATAAAAAATTCACTTCAAAGTGAGACAGAGTAATAGCAGCTATGGGGGTCCATAAGCAACATTAGGTTCTTTATTCCTTTTGGAGAATGTACCTTGTTAAGAAATGATTTAGTTGGCATGCACCCCCTGACCTCACGAGGCTCTCCCCAACCCTGCCCTGGGGGAGGCTGTGGGCTAGGCACAGTGATGCTACAAAAGTTAATAATAAAGTAAAACTTGGCACTGCTACAATAAAACAGGCACCATCTTCAAAGGCAGCCATAATGGGTCCATTGATGTTCAGGAATCAATTCCTTCCAAGCCACCGATCTAAGTCAATCTCAAAAAAGAGTTCTACACCTGAGGAATAATTGCACAGAATGATGAGGAACAGCAATTCTGATGGTAGAAAGACTGGCATGATATGCAGCTGTACATGCTGAAGGCATTTATCCAGAAAAGGCAATGACTAGTGGCATTCAAACAAGGACAGAGTCCACAGACGTAGGGTGTCTTTTTGACTTCCTTGCCTGGCTGATAAGTAACCAAAAACATGGGGGTTTGTGCAAAAACAAGCATGACCCACTTTCTGATTATTTCTAGAAGGGAAAACTAAAATGAGTATCATGGCTCTGAATGGGTACAAAAAAAAAAGCTGGAGAAATTTGATGGTGATAAAATGAGTTCTCTCTCTTCCCCTTCCAGAAAAGCAATTTGTTGAGTGAGTGGGTCAAGGTAAATCATAGCTTTAGAGCTAAAAGAGACCTTAGAGGTCATTGAGTTCAACCTCCTCATGAGACAGATGAGGAAACTGAGACTCAGAGAAGGAAAGTGACTTGCCCAAAGTCACACAGATAGTCACAAAGCTGAGAGACAGACCCAGGTCCTCCAACTCCAAAATCTAGTACTCTTTCCAACTGAGCTACTTGCTTTATTTTTTGCTGGGGGAAAACCCAAGCCCCTTGCCTATTCCCCAGCCCAAGCAGGCAGATGCTGAGGGACACCGACTTATCCAGACCCCTTCTAAGTTGGTCTTTCATGCAGCTGATGGTGGCTCTTTTCATCCTACATTTGGTTGTTTCTGGTGGCACTTGATTTTGAGAGGTTCCTCTCCTCTTAGAAAAATAAAATTTGAAGTTCATGTCATAAGTAATACTGGCACAAAGGAAAATTTGTATTCCTAGGATTTGATTCCATTTAATTGTAAGGTGTAAGGCTATGTTCTCAGTTCCTTCTTTTGTTCCCTGTAAAAAATGACCATATCGTCCTAGGCCAATGTGCAAATTTTTTCCCATAGTCCAGAATATCCCATAAAGTTCCTTTTATATCTATATCTATATACATACATTTATATATATAAAATATGTTTAGGTATATATACACACATACACAAAGACTCTTATATACTTCTAGATGTGGGTAACTTTGCATTCCAGTCCCGAGTTGGTCAAGGAGGATCACTGAGTAAGTCGTTCATCCTTTTCACGTCCGATGATCTTGGTATTCCCCGAGGTGTCTTGCGCAGTGCCATACACATAGCAAATGCTCAATAAATATTTATTGACTCAATGAAGGCTCTCTAATACTGGGTGGTAGCTGAAGTTCTCTTGCCAGCCCCCTCAATCCCAATCCCCTCTTTGGCCAACAGGAAGCCACTGATGTGGCCCTTTCAGAGAGTGATTTTGCTGTGTCTGCTGCTCCAGCAGCCTCTCTTTGCTGTCCTGGGCAGGGTCAAGCTGGTTCGACTTCGCAGCTTCACCTGTTCATCCAGGGTGTTCTTTTTCCGTAGGATGAAGTCAAAGTTCACCTGGCTATTCATAGCATAAAAAACATTGGCGGTATCTGGAATGACTAATTCTGGAAAAGAGAAGAAACAGAAATAAGTGAGTGTGGATTTTAAGATGCATTTAAAAAGCACTAACTTCCAGGCATGTAGGTGTGAAAGCTTGGAATCCTTTTCAACCCTCAGCTCTACAATCATCTGCATCCCCTGGGCCCACATTATTCAATCAGCTGTCAAGGTACAATGATGCTACTTCCAAAGTATTCCTTTAATCCATCTCCTTCTCTCCATGTCTGTTGCCACCTGGAGTGTTGCAATGGCTTCTCATTCATCTCCCTACTTCAGGTCTCTCCTGTCTCCAATGCAGGCTCTCCAGTTGGCACGGTTGCCAAACTAATGCACATTAAGTGCATGCTCAAAAATTTCCCATAGCTCCCTATTAGCTCTAGAATAAAATACAAACTCTTTAATTTGACATTAAAAGTCCTTCCTTCACACAGACTTCCCCACGTGCCCCTCCTCATCTCTGCCTCTCAGGATTCTTAGCTTCCTCCAAGGGTCCTACCAGGTGCCGCCATCTCAGAATCTTATCCTGCTTCGATTGTTAGCATTCCTCTCCTCAGATTAGACTTTATTTTTCTGCCTGTTTCAGTGTTGTGTATTCCTAGCCCATTTCCCATCTAGGACAAGAATTTTATCATCTTTTTCTTTTTATGGCATCACAGTCTAGCATAATGCTTTGAACAGAGAAAGAGCTTAATAAATATTCATTGAATTGAATGGATATATGAAATATTCAAGGCTTGGACCATAACCCTTGTTCCAGGGATTTGAAACAATCCAGAAATCAAAAACCAGAATGAATGGCACCAATTCACTTAATCTCTACTTGAACTGAAATGTTATTTTCTGCCCTGAATCATGGATCAGATAGCTTCTGAGGGCCCTTTGGACTCTAGATTTTTTTAACAAAACACATTTTCATGTACCAATGATGCCCGTCCTCCACTCTTTTATATATGAAATAAATCTTGTGGCCCAAAGAGGTAAAGTAACTTACTAAATCCTAGATAATCTAAGAATCAAGAGCAGAACTCAGACTTACTGACCTTCCTGCATTGTCTTTCCTCCCAAAAAAACAAGAGTCAGGACTGAGAACAAAATAAGTTTGTAAAAATACCTAGTCAACCAATTCAAACTAGAACTGAATCCATACACTTTCCAAAACTAAGCAACATCCAATAGTCCATGAAATAAAGCTAAAGTAAATGAATATTTCACATGGTCCAAGTCTTACCTTGCTCAATTCTCTGCACATGATTATGCAAAGATAATTAATAAAAGCCAGATGAAGCTCAACCACTTGACTTTGTAATAACTAATGGTTTGTCCCAATTGTCTCCAGAAAATTATGATGAAATTCTCATTACAAACTAACTTTCATGCCTATTAATTTTAAAAAGGTCTATAGGACTTAGGGGTATAATTGTCTTAAACAGCATGTAGGATATCATAACTGTAATTAGTTGTAGACAGCATGGAATTGATCAGTATTGGCGAGTGTAAGATCAGAGTCACTGAATGATCTACTCTCTTCTGTTTGAGTTATGGAAAAGAAACCTGGACTACAAGCCTAGAACCCTAAATTTAAGCTTCAGTTCAGCTAATTAGCTATGAAGTCTTGGGCAAATCACTTCATTTCACCTTTCTAGGTCTCCATTTTTTCACCAGAACAATGGGAGTGTTGTATAATTATAATCATTCTCAAATGTTTTGGCTTTATGATCCCTTTATGCTCTTAAAATTATTGAGGACCCTTCTCACCAAAAATTTTTGTTTATGTTTAAAGTAATAATTTAATATAATTAGAAATTAAAACATTTTACCATTCATAAAATAGTTTTGAATTCACAGACCCACTGAAAGAGTCTCAAGGACCTTCAGGAGTCCCCAGACCACACTTTTAAGAACTGCTTTACTAGGGGCCAGCTAGGTGGGTTCAGTGGATAGAGAGCCAGGCCTGGAGATGGGGTGCTGGGTTCAAATTTGACTTCAAACACTCCCTACCTGTGTGACTCTGGGCAAGTCATTTAACCCCCATTGCCTACCCCTTACTGCACTTCTACCTAAGAACCAATATTGGTTCTAAGACAGAAAGGAGGTAAGGATTTTTAAAAAAAGAAAAAAAAACCTGCTTTACTAGATGTTCTCCAAGAGCATTCTTAGATTGAATATGCTTGATTATATATTCATGAACTGAATTCTATAGAAAATGATTCCTATAAGTTTTTCCTTTGCAAAGTAAGCAAGTAATAAATTTTAAAATATTGGTAATAGGGGGCAGCTGGATGGTTCAGTGGATTGAGAGTCAGGCCTAGAGACAGGAGGTTCTGGGTTCAAATTTGGCCTCAGACACTTCCTGGCTGTGTGACCCTGGGCAAGTCACTTGACCCTCATTGCCTAGCCCTTACCACTCTTCTGCCTTGGAGTCAATACCAAGACAGAAGGTAAGGGCTTAAAAAAAAAAAAAAAAGAATGAAATATTGGTAACAATCAGTGGTTCTCTTGGAACTGAGAAGAAGAGATACAATGGGGAAACTGAGAGATATAAAAACAAAAGAGTTCAGTACAAGTCATTAAAAAAAACAAACAAACCACAGATTAAGTCCTGTTAGGTGGCAGAAAGCTCAGTTGTCCAGAACAGCAATCTCAGAACTGTAAGGAACTTCACAGGTCCTCTAGTCCAACTACCCTGTAGGGTTTTGCCAACCACTGTTTCGTTGGGATGTTGAGAACGAGAAATTTGAAGTTCAAATATTAAGAGTAGGAATTATAGGTACTCGAGGACTCATCACAAATAAAGATAAAAGGCTTTTCTCTGAAGTTATGTTAGGCAAAGAGAAAGTTTCATTTGCAAATCTTCATTTTGCAGATGATTTTTCAGGAACACTGCTTATGTAGGAGAGTTCACCAAATGAAACGGCCCTTTGGACAACTGAAGCAAGTTTGTAGGAATAGCTGAAATTATACTAAGTGCATTATGAACCTCTCCCCAACATTTTGGGTTTTTTTAAGTTTTAGGTTCTTTGGAATAGTGGTTACTTATGTGTATGAGGTAGCTACCTGGTTCAGTATATACTGAGCCTGAAGTCAGGAAGATCTGAGTTCAAATATGATGCAAGGTATTTATTTTATAGCCAAATGACTCTGGGCAAGTCATTTGATCCTGTTTGTCTCAGCTTCCCCAGCTGTAAAATGAGTGGGATCATGCATGGAGTGGATAGCTTGAGGAAAGGCTTTTTTTGAAATCCCATGAAAGATGCCACCTTATTCCCTACTCTTAGCTCCAGAGAAGGGCTAATAGGAAATATAAATACAAGAATGCTCCAGTCACCGTCAATTACCATGTTCATTCCCTGTATCCAAAATTTGAAAAGAAGTGGAGAGTGGCGGGAAACACGGGCCTCAGACTTGGTTCCCCCCTTGCCAGAGTCAGTATGACTTTGTTATTTTACATTTCTAAGTCTTGGTTTCCATATTTGGAAAAAAAAGGGCAGGGTTGGCTTGATGATCTGCCAGTCCCTTGCAATGCAAACATCCTAAGCACTTGAGATTCTATGGCTGGAGATGCCTTGAGAGGTTTCATCTCACCTTTGTCTTCGGAGATGACCTGAACGAGCTCATAATCCTCTGCTGGGTCCGAGTCAAGGTTGTGTTTCAGCATGGCTCTCTGGATAACAGCTGGAGTTTTATCCTGGCTTGTCAACTAGAAAGAAAATTGATTTGGAAAAGTATTAAGTACTATGTTTCATGAAAGCTTTTCCCCTCATGGTGCATCAGTATGACATTCCAAGGTCTAACTTAAACTCAGCACTGTCAGTGGGACCCTTAATAAACAGTTATTATGAACACTATTTAATGACCCTTTCACATAGTAGAAGCTCTCTACAGTTTGTAATAAGGACAGCTTTGTCCAGTAGCGCTGCATTAGAAGGGAAAGATGTTTCAACAGTCCAAGGAGAGTGTTGCTCAAAACTTAAGGGATCCCACCTTTCTTTTCTTCTTCCTTCGAGTTTTTTTTTTATTAATTTTAATACTCAAAGATCTTAAAGGACAGATTCAAGAACAGAGCCAACAAGTAATACCTTTTTTTCCCCACCAATCGCTCCCCCAGAATTCCTGAGAAGCAATGAAACTGGTGAAACATCAATAGCCCTCATCAGAGATGGGACTTATTCTAAACATACAGGGAAAGATGGGAAGCCCTTTTTTTGCTGATGCATCTCACAAACTGATCTGAGGATGCTGACACTATGTGACCCAGATAGGTGATATGAGACTTGATTTAATGGCCTCACAGTGAGAGGCAAACTTCCTAGAAATGCTTGGGAAAATTGTAATACCTTGCATCAAAGGGCTTTGTAGCCCCAGCTGTCTTTAAAAAATAGTTTTTAATAAATCTCATGAAGATATCTAAAAAAAACTCGAGGAAGACTGCTCATGGGACAGGGGCATCTCCCTCTGCCAAGATCTCTTCATTGGATTATGAATCTGGAAAATGGCAGTACGTGGATCCTTGCCTGGACGCATGGCTGTTAGCATCACTACCTTTGGGAGACCAGAGATGAGAAGGGTCAAGCCTGACTTTTCCTGCAGTCTCCAAAAGTTGAGTAACTAAGCTCACATCTCTACTCTAGAATCCTGGCTCTCTCCCTCTCCCTTTCTCTCTCTCTCTCTTTTCCATGAGCACTGCAATGCTTATAAGAATACTTTAGAGCAACAATAGTTTATGCTGTTTTCCTGAGTTTGAGACATTTTGGAGGCACCAAATGAGACCACTTGAAACACAGGGAATGATAAATCACATTTATTCCATCTGTTCTAGAATAACAGTCACTGGCGTGTTCATTTCCTGATACAATCAAGTTGCTAGCCCATGATAAGTGGTTTTATTTTTGTTTGTTTGTTGCTTTCTATTCAGGGACATCAATGATTCTAGGATAACAGCACAATAGGAAACACATTCTTTCCTGCACATGAAAGGTCTCTCTGCTTCATTCCTATCCTATGATATGGCTGATGAGGTAACTCATTCTCTCAGGCTCAATTAATTAAAATCCACCTTTTGAAAACAGATAGCAATAGCCTTGCCTATCTTCCTCTCCCTGAGACATCTGTGATATGAATTTGCAAGGGGAAAAGAGGTGCTCGTCCTCAGTTTGAAAGGGAAAGATCTGTTTCCTGTCAGCCTAAATGAAATGCTCCTACAAGTAGAGCAGCCAGTTTGAGCTGCTTGCACATAACCAGGAACGACAGGCAGGACAGGCGTACCATGAAGGATTGCTCTGAACTGCTGGGAGATTTAGCTCCCAAATGCGAATTTCTTAGTTAAGGAGAAGCCCAAGAGAGCTTCAGCTTCTTTACTGAAGAATCTATAGCCTCTAACTTCCCCTGGATACATACGATATTAGGGTAGGTGGGGAGGAACTTTCTCCAGGTACTTAGCCTTTTGTGGAGCAATTTATAAAAATAATCCCCAATTTAGTGATGGGCCACATGGTCCAAATATATTTTGAAATGCTTTTTTTTAAGAAGTTGGAATAAATTTGTTTTCCCTAGAAACAATGCTATGCAAAGCGGGTGGATTCTCAGGCTGGTGCCAAAAGACTATTTAATTCATAATGGGTTAGATATATCTGACTGTACAAATAGCACCTTAGACTGAGTCCAACCACCATGTATGTATAATGGTTTTTCAGAGGGGGAAATGTATTCAGAGTTCCATAAAGCCAAGGAACGAATGCACCTCCACCACTCTCAGTGATGGAATGGGAGCACCCTCTTCTTGACTTTTTTCTAGTTGTCTGGAGGTTTCAACCTATTGGAGGGGGCCTCCTAGGGAGTCTGGAGTGAGGGCTGGGGACTCATCCTCCAAATGGTTACAAGTAAGGAACTAAAAGGGGCTGGAGCTCTGGAGGACTCTTGACTGCCTCTCAGTTCTTTATCAGGCTCTTTCTTAAGCTCAAAAAATTAACTCATCTGTTTGCCTTTCCACAACAACCTGGTGTTGCTTCTGACCAGAGATTTTCTCCTTCCCCATTCACTTTAGAAGAGAACTAAAGGTGTAGCTGGGTGGCTCAGTGGATTGAGAGCCTGGCCTAAAGCCAGGAGGTCCTAGGTTCAAATCTGGCCAAAGACACTTCCAAGCTCTGTGACCTTGGGTAAGTCACTTAACCCTAACTACCTATCCTTTACTGCTCTTCTGTCTTGGAACCAATACATAGTAATGACTTTGAGGTTAAAGGAAAGGATTTAAAAAAAAAACCAGAAGAGAGCTAAATCTCACATGTAGACTTTTAGAGAATTTCTACGGAGTTTTAACACAAGTTCCCATAGGAAAACAGAAAAGATGTCAAAATACTTCGTTCTAACACAACTCTCCTTCTCTTTTTTTCATTTAGATGCTATAGCAAAGACAACCAGAGGTAGGGATAAATGATTTCCTGATCCTTCCAGCTGCTAGTGCACTCCCTCCCAAAATCCATTTTAAGTATATTATATATGCACTCTAAAAAGTAGGTGTTGTTTATCCTATTAGGGAAGGGGAAAGGGAGTAAAAGGAAAGGAAGGGAAGGAATATTAAGTGCCTTCTATGTCCCAGACAATCTGCTAAATACAAATATTATTTCATTTGATCTTCACAACAACTCTAAGAAATAGGTCTTATTATTATCTCCATTTTAGAGTTGAGGAAATTGAGGTTCAGTTTAAATGGTTTGGCCAGGGTCACAGAGCTATCTTCCTGCCTCGAGACCTCCCTGTCTATCTGCTGCACCCCCTAGCTATTGCTGTTAAATACCATTCCTTGAGTACAAAGGGTCTTTGTATCCCCCTATACCTAGCACAAATACCTGGAACAAAAATAAGCACCTAAAATTGCTTTTTGGTCAATTAACTGATTTTTTAAAAGTACTAAAGTCACAACTAGATTTTGGAAAAACAAAACAAAACTAGATTCTGACTATCTTGGCACTATGACAAAGTGTGACAAATCTAGAGCAAAACCATCCTTCTAATCCCTCAGATTCCCATCCTAGAATGTAGCTTCAGCTCCCCATTATCTCTCATCCTCCTTAGGCGACCTAAAACCAAGGACTATAGATTTTACCTTCGCGATATCTCTCCAATATATTCCCCTCCTCTCCTCTGATACAACCATCACCAGTGCAGGCCCTCATCATCTCACACTTGGACTCTAGTAATAAATGGCCTGTTGGTGTGTCTACCTGCCCCCGGTCTATCCTTACTCCAAGCCATCTTCCATTAGTCACCACCAAAGTAATTTTTCTGAAGAGCACATCTGACCATTTTACCCTCCTACTCAATAAACTCCAGTGGCTCCCTATTGCCTCCAGGATCTAATACAAAATCCTCTGTTTAGCCTTTAAAGTCCTTCATAACCTACTCCTTCCCCCATACCTTTCTAGTCATTCTTATGCTTTACTCCCCACAAAAGACTCTTCAGTCCAATGGCACGGGCCCCTTTGGTGAACTAAGCTCTGGCACCTTCTGCTAAGCTGCTAAGGAGGAAAGCCATAAAGGTCATTGGTCATCACTAAGTTATGGGAATACACATTTTCAGTCACAGAAAATCCTGAAGACAATCCACTTCATGACAGAGAGGCTGCCATCTGCATGGGAATGAGAAGACTCTTGAAATGTTAAAGATAGTTTGATATTACACGATCATATGCTAACAGACGCACACTTAGGGTTATTGCTCAAGTGGCACTCCTCCCTCCCTGAGAGACACGCTCTCTAGCTCTACTTCTCCATCACTGTCTCTCTGTCTCTCTCCATCTCTCTTTCTCTCTCCATTGCTGTTTCTTCCTCTGGCTCTCTCTCTCCATCTCTGTCTTTCTTTCTCTCTCATTGCTGTCTGAACATCTCTGTCTTTCTCTCTCCATCGTTGTCTCTGTATCTGTGTGTCTCTCTCTCCATCTCTGTCTTTTTCTATCCATCATTGAGTCTGTCTCTGTGTGTCTCTCTGTCCATCTCTCTTTCTCTCTCCATCACTGTCTCTGTCTCTCTCTCCATCTCTGTCTTTCTATCTTTTTCTTCATTGCTATCTCTCCATCTCTGTCTTTCTCTCTCCATCGCTGTCTCTCTCTCTCTCCATCTCTGTCTTTCTGCATTTCTCTCTCAATCATTGTCTCTCTCTCCATCTCTATTTCTATCTCTCTCCATCTCTGTCTTTCTGTCTTTTTCTCCATTGCCATCTCTGCCTCTGCGTGTGTCTCTCTCCATCTGTCTATCTCTTTATCTTTGTGTGTATCTTTCCATCTCTCTCTCTCTGTGTCTTTCTCTCTCCATCTCTGTCTCTCGGGTGCCTCTCTCTCCATCACTGTGTCTCCATCTCTGTTTCTCTGTGTGTCTCTCTTCATCTCTGTGCCTCTCTCCATCTCTGATTCTCTCTTTCCATCTGTCTCTCCATCTCTGTCTCTGTGTTTGTCTCTCCTCTCTCCATCTGTCTCTCTGTGTGTCTCTCTCCATCTCTGACTTTCTCTGTTATCACACACACATACTCCCCACATAAACTCTTTCACCTCCACATCTACATAGGGTTAGCCTGATAATCATCCACCTGGTGAAGGCACTGCAACCCTTACTTACTTACCATGATGCTCTTATACATGTTCCCATTGTTGTCTTCTATACTGATCCGGATTATGCAGGTGTCTTCATTCTGCTGATTGTAAACTGGAGACAGCACTGTCGAGGTAATGGATGTGACTGAGATGGAGCGCTTGTGGTTTTTCGGGTTGTTGTTGGTGACCGGAGGGGAGGAAAGGGGGTTGATGAAAGATGACACCCCTGAGGAAGTTGTGTCCATAGAATGGATGGAGGAGCAAGACGAGGAGGATTCAGAGAGCTAAAAAAGAAAAAAGAAAAATGAGAATCTTGAGCAGAAGCTTTTCAGTGCTCTCAGAGAGAGAAGGGGCAGACACACATAGCAAATCCACTATTATTTCCCCCATTATACCTTATACCCCAGATAGTGCTTCTTTTCTGGTAGAGGAAAGCCTGGTTTTAGAAGGAATTTCAGCAACTTGGTTTTAGAAGGAATTTCAGCAACTTGGTACTTGGGCTGATTATTCCACATCTGCAAATTGTGCCCTGCTTACGATGGCAAGATGTTTCTTTCATCTGGAAAATGAGGGAGTCGGACTAGTATATGTTACTGACTTAAGTCTTTAGTAAGAACTCATTGAAAGAATTCCAGCCCTTAGGCAGACTCCTCTCAAAAAGCTGGAGAGAGATAAGAGAGTTCTGCTCAGGCACACACAGTTTGGATGTGATGACCTCTGAGCTCCTTTTGGACCAGGAGCTGGGAAGATTATGGGTTGATCTTCTGCCTTCTGCCTCTAGGACTCATTTCTGGGCTTTCCAGTTGCTCTTCAGAAGAATCCCCAGAAGATGGCAGCAAAGACAAGAACGAACAAATTATGGACTCAAGTCAGAAGCACATACAACAGTAGAAAGAAAATCTTAAAACTATTTAGCTCAACCCTCTCTCTCCATAAAGGGCTACAGTAGACCGAAACTCCAAACTTAGGGAATTCCACTCTTTATTTCATCTCTTAAATCTTCCGTTTTCTTTGGCATCTTTGTGGGCAGAGCCTCCATCCTACACATCTTATCTCTTATGTCTCACAAAATAATGTCTTACAGTGTTTCTACATTGTTATTGATCACGAGAACCAGTTATTTCTCCTTTTAAAATAGTACCTTGTAGTGTTATTATTACCTTATATTATTATAATGTTGTTATTATTATTATACTAAGACAATGATCATAATGACATTATTGTTGAGTTCTGCACTTGGAGTAAGAAGATCCGGGTTCCGATCATGACTGACACTAGACATGATACTAAATCACAACCTTCTTTTAGACTCAGTTTACTCAATGAAGATACTTTTATACCTAATTCATGGGACTGTTGTGAGGGAAAGTGCTTTATAAACTATAAGGTGTTATGTAAAATATTGACATGGTACACTCTAATTGCTGTTATAATAGAATACAAACTCCTTCAGGGTAGAGGCTGATTCATTTTTGTCTTTGTATCCTCAGTGTCTGACACATACAGAATGTAAATAAATAGCTAATAAATGTGCATTGAATAAATGAGTATCTACACTAGATTTTCTACTAAAGCTCTGCTCTAATCCTTCAACAAGGCTGCAAACCATGATCTGAAAAGGGCACCCAGGATTGTAAGCTGGATTCAAACCAAATATTTTCTTGAAGACCTGGGCAGGAATTGTGGGAAAAAGATGTCTGAGTAATGGGAAAGCAGCACAGAGGAGGTCACGTTACAAATTGAAGGGAGTGGGGAAAAATGGTCAGGAAACTGTCAGGGAATGAGAGATTTTTTTCCAGCTGAGATGTCATCCTTCCCTCCCTTCCTCACTTAGCCTGATCAAGTGTGGACTCAAGACAGTGCGGAGATCCATTTAGCCTTTGCTAAAGGATTCAGAAAGCCCACATGGTCTTGTCTCTTGCCTCAGGACCATCAATTACTCTGAATATTCTCATTGTGCAGTCTTGTAGCTATTTTGTTATAGGAAAATCCATAATGACCCTGTAAAATAATCTGGAAATAGTTGGGATTTTTTTCATATTAACATTATTAATCAGTTTTCTTTTGTTGTTATTTATATTTTTCTTAAAACAATGAGAAGGTATAGTAGGTAAAGAAAAATCTCATTTAGCTTTTGGTCATCTGTAAACCAGAGCACTGGGCTTGGAAACTGGAAGACTCATCTTTATGAGATCAAATCCAGCCTCAGAAGCCAACTAGTTGTGCGACCTGAGCAAGTCACTTTAATTCTGTTTGCCTCAGTTCCTCATTTGTAAAATGAGCTGGAAAAGGAAACGGCAAGCCACTGTAGTCTTTGCCAAGAAAACCCCAAATGGAGTCACGAAGAGTTGGAATACGACTGAACAAAAACAAACACCAGACAAATGGAAATTTACTTTATTTTTTCCATCTATAATTTTTTGCAACATTTCTTCTTAGGGTTGATAAGTTCTAATGCTTTATTTATTTAATCAAATATCAGGATATTGTTGGATAAGAGTTACAGAGCTTTTGTTGTAGCTCTATCTTAGGAATACTGTATTACTATCTGAAATATTCTTAATTTGGTATTGACATATAAGTCTTTTGAAAAACTCACATCTAAGGTCCTCAGATATATAACCTTAGTAGAATGACTCTGTAACTATAATCCAGTCACCAAGATGGTATGCCCCTCAGTGACTTGTTGTGGTTAATAATAATAGTATTAGTATCAGAAGCTAGCCATGTAAAGCACTTTAAGGTTTGCAAAATCCTTTACACAGATTATCTTATTTGATCCTCACAACTACCCTGGGAAGTAAGTGCTATTTGTTGTTTTTGTTTTAGCCATGTGACTGAAACACTTTGTGACCCCATTTGGGATTTTCTTGGCAAAGATACTGATGGGTTTTGCCATTTCCTTCTCCAGATCATTTTACAGATGAGGAAACTGAGACAAACAGAATTAAGTGTCTTGGCCGAGGTCACAAAGCCAGTAAATTAACTGAAGTCTATTATCATCTCCATTTTACAGATGAGGAAACTGAGGCAGACAAAGGTTATATGACATACCTCTGGTCACATATCAATTAAGAGAAAGGCTGGATTTGAACTCAGGTCTTCCTGATTCCAGGTCCAATAGCTCTATCCACTGTGTCATCTAGCTGCCTTACAAGTCACCATCTATTTTCTGAATTTGTCCCATTTCTCCATTATAATGAACACGGAATTGTTTTTATGAGTTACTTAATCTTGAATTGCCATAATAAATGTGTAAGTCTCAGCAAAATTGGGCTAGCTTTAGCCAAAAGATTGATTTACTGTGATACCTCAAGATCTGTGATTATGTTGACATAGGTCCTCCATCCAGTGACCAAAGTTGAAACCTATGCATGGTGCCCAGGTGGACAAGCCTGAAGGAGTGCTATGGCCCCAAACGCCCATCATCCTGCAGCTAGCCTGGCAGCAAGGCTCTCTGAATTGAACTAGACCGCTCCTCGGATGACAGACATACAATCTACTTCAGCACTGCCTCTGGACCTGCCACAGTTAAACCTCTGCTGGCATAATCTTAGAAAGTCCGAGGTGACCTCCACAGCAAAAGGAAGCACTGACGGGGAACACAAGTGGAGAGTAGCCTGGCATCCTTTAGTCAATGTAATCCTGGCCAAAATGAAGTTCTTTTGTAATCCGTGTATGAATTTGATATTGAGTTTGCTTATACATTTTCTTCTGGAAGGCAGTCTTCACTAATTCTAGTGGTGTCACACTGAGGTCAGGTTGGCTGGGCAGTAGCCAGAGTATGAATAATCCATCAGTTTTACAGTTAGAGAGCAATGAAAATTGTTGGTGTTAACCATGCCTCCTCCATCTTCTTCAGAAAGAGACTCATTCTTTCTACTGTGGCTTCTCAGTGAAGAACGGACTATTTTGTTATTATACTGATGCTAACACACCCAGTGCTTCAAGGTGAGTTTTCACATTTTTTTCTATGAGATGAACAGTTTCTCTTATATACAGATAGAGATATAAAATTGTTGCCCACTCTGGAAGAGGAAATTCCCTTTACCAATGCAGACCAACAACTGTCCTACTTCTTAGAGAAGTCTCAGAGAACTGCTGGGGTGTTCTGAGAGCTTAAGTGACTTATTCAGGGCCATGAGGGGTCAATGTGCCAGGGATGGAATTTGAATTCCAGCTTACCTGACTGAGGCCAGCTATAGCTAAATGGACATACATCAGTGGTTCCCAAACTTTTTTGGTCAACCACCCCCTTTCCAGAAAAAATATTACTTAGCACCCTGGAAATTAATTTTTTAAAAATTTTAATAGCAATTAATAGGAAAGAAATGCACCTGTGGCCATCACCGCACCCCTAGATCGCTGCAGCACCCACCAGGGGGCTGTAGCGCCCACTTTGGGAATCACTGATATAAACAGACAGATTGTTGTAGGACTGCAGGCGTCTTTTGACTTTCTATTGGTTGTTTTCTCATTCTAATTGCTCAACTACATAACCAGCCTACCTCCTTTCCCAGGCAAACACAATCTTTAGTTCACTACTTAGGGACAATTCAAATGCTTTTTACTAATTTGCCCTAGTGTTTTATTCTTTAACTCTTGTATTCACACACAAACACAGTTGTTTTAGGTTATTTTCAATAGTTTATAAAGTCATGTCTTGATGTCTTCAAATTATCCATGTTAAACAAATGATGAATGAGACATGTCCTAATGCGTATCTTTACAACTGTTTAGTTTTTGTTTAAACCTTTACCTTCTGTTTTAGAATTGATATTATGTTATTGGTCCCAAAGTGGAAGAATTGTAAGAGCTAGGCAATTGGGGTTAGGCGACCTGGCCAGGGTCAGACAGCTAGAATGTGTATGAGGTCATATTTGAACCCAATATCTTCTGTCTCCAGGGCTGGTTCTCTTATCCATTGAGTTACCTAGCTGCAGCAGCTGTTTAGTTTTCTGTTTAAGTGATTCAGCTCCCAAAAGAATCAGAGAATGAATCTTTCTGAATTAGTCCTTGTTTTATCTCAGTAGCTCTTAGTTTCACAATCTTTCAACTTATTTATAAGATACCAGAATGTATCACATTTATCAGTCATGTCACATGTCTCAATAAAGATCACAATCTTAAACTTGCAAAATTTCCTGCAACTACAAATAAAAAATCCAACAAATGTGCAAAGCTTTGATTGCTTTGTCCTCACAGCAATACTGAAGGGGGGAAACAGAGCAGGTTTTATTATTCATATTTTAGAGACCAGAGCCAGAATGACAAAGAGGATAGGGAGCTAATCTCAGCCAGAAGACCTGAAGTCAAGTCCTGTTTATATTTGTTCTGACTTTGTGACTCTGAGCAAGTCACTTTACTTCGTAGTGTTTTAAGTAACTCTACATTGCAGGAAAGGTCCTGACCTGTACTGGGAGGAGGAGTTTCCTCATCTAGAAGTTCTCTATATCAGTGAAATCACAGGTCCAGTCACTTAACTCTACTTTGGAGATGGAATGAAGACCTACAAAGAATGAATGGCTTGCCCAAAGTCATACATGTAATTAGTGTCAGAGAAGGAACCAGATCCCAAGCTTTCCTAATGTTTCCTTATTTGCCCTTTTTCTTTCTCTTAACTTGTTCATTTCCCTATAAGTTCAACTTTATGTTGGGGACTTACGGGGCTGAAAAGTTGATTTATGTTGATCAAAAACACAGCACATCAATGTTTACAATTTTCCTTTCAGCCTTCCAATTCTGTGGATCCCTTCCTTTCATCCTCCTCCCAGATTTCTAGATTTACTTGGATGAGCCTTCTTTCTTTATAACTTACCATAGTCATTTGGTTTTCTTATCACTAAATGATCTTTATTAGAGTAATTGCCTTTGGGTAACTTACACAGTTGACCACTACTAACTTCTGAAAAAAGCTGCCTTCAATGAAAGTGCTTTCCTATTATGAAAACTTCTGTAATTGAACTATTTTAGAGGCTTGGATTATGTTGAGTCTAACCTCTCATCACACTACTTTCTCATTGCTTAAGAGGTTCTAAGGTCTAGTTAGAAATTCAATGTTACCCTGGGCAAGTCACTTAACCCCACTTGTCTAGTCCTTACCATTCTTCTGCCTTGGAACTGATACTTAGTAAGGGTTTAAAAAAAAAAGAACTTCAACAAAAGAACTTCAAGATTACAAACAAATGACTAAATAGCAAGATCAAGAACAAATTTGTAAGACGTATGAATTACAAAATTTATTTGACAGTGAAGGAAAGAATGAATGAAGGCAGGAAGGGTGTCTTTCTCTTCTTTGTATTCATCACAGCAGTTAACATAGTATTATTTACATGGTAGGCACATAAAGAGTATTCCCCAAATGGTAGCTGAATGAATAAATAAGTCTGATGCATGTTTCTCACGGTAAAGATCTCCAGATGAAAGTGTCAAGGATTATGTATGCCTGTGTCTAAAAGAGTATAAACAGGATGGGGAGAGGGTTCAAAACCATTCCTTGTAAGGATAAATTGAGGCAAATGGGCACGTGTGGCAAGGAAAAGAGAAAACTTAGGGGAAGACATGATAGCTATCTTCAAATATCTGAAGAGCTGTCAAGTGGAAGAGAGATTGAATTTGTTCAACTTGGCCTCCAAAAACTGAGCTGGAAAGAATGCGTGGAATTTGCAAGAAAGCAGAGTTTGGATCAGCATGAGTAAAAAAAAAAAAAAATCAACAATTAGAAATGGCCAAAAGTGGAATGGGCTGCCTTGAAAGAATTATATTTCTTAACATTGGCATTCTTTAAATGGATACTATATGCACCATTTGTTACAAATGTTGGAAATGAGATTCGGTCTTTGGCTAGGGGTTCAATTTAATTTTGTAAATGTTTATTAAGTGTCTACTAGATGAAAGGCGGTATGCAAAGTTATGGTGCTACAAAGATGAAAAATGGCCAGATTTCTGTCCTAAAGGAGCTAACAGACTATTAGAAGGACTCTGAAATGTATACACATAAGAATGAAGCAGAATGTGATGGCAGCAAAAGGATGGGGAGAATTAGAGAAGGCTACATGGAAGATGTGAAAACTCATCTAAGCTTTGGTAGAAGAGAATGATTTTAACTGCCAAAGATAAAGAAAGAATGCATTCCAGATCAGTGTGAATGGAAGAGACTGTGGAACAATAATAGCTCAGCTTGATTAGAATATAGAATGTGCAAAGAGTATAGAATGAAGTGTGGCTAGAAAGGTAGACAAACTGTATGACATGTTAAATGATGGGATAAATTGTTTGCAATGTTATCCCTTAGGCAATAGAGGGCTACTGAGGTTCCTGAGCAAGTAGGTGATGTGATCAGGTCTACAAATTAGAATATTTTAGCAGTGATGGATTGGATAGATTGGAAGATAGGAGAAATTGAAAACAGGAACACCCATCTGGGATCTACTATAAGGAGTCAAACTAGAGATTAGAAATTAGAATCTCTAGTTTGACTCCTTGAGGTAAGCGCTTCCAAATTTAAGCCTATGGTTCTGTCAAAGCCAAAGAACCAGAATTGTCAAAGAAAGAATGCATTATGCTGCTTTTAGTTACCTGAACAAAGCAAGATAACATTGAATTCAGCAGAGACTCACTGAGTTTTAAGTCAGGAATTTTTTGAAGAATCGTGTAAAATATTCAGGGAAAACTGATTCTATTGGTTATATAATCAAGTTGCAACAGGCTTTTCATTATTCTTCCCACAAGCATCAAATTTCCCATTGTCCTTCAGAAAGTAATGTCCAATCTACCTATAGCTCTTTGCACTAATGCCATGTTTCTAGAAACACAACAGAATCAATAGGCCAGGAAACCTGATCTCACGGTTTTATCTTTACTGTTACTAGTCAATCAATTATAAGATATTGTCTCCCAGTCAACCATCTATAGAGATGGATAGAGTCAGTGAAGGCCACTAGGGCCAGCTGGATGAAAAATATATTGGTTACACTATATCTATATTGCTGATTCCACTATTCCAGATGTGGTTCTATTGGTTCAAAAGTCAGTAGAAAGATTAGCCCTTTTGTTTCATGGCATTGTCTAGGTATTGAACAAAACCAAAATGGGTGTTTTCAACAAGCAGTGGGTTATACTTCATTGCAGGTCTCCGCATAGGGTCTCGATAGACAAAGACTTGTTTAGGGCATTTTGGTTCACCATGGGTGGAATTAAATGACCGCTGAGAACTTTTTCAACTCTGAGATGATGTGCAGACAGAATCAAAGAAATAAAAACTTAGAAACAATGTTGGGTCTTCTACTTCAGCCTCCATCCAAAAGTGATTCTGTATACAATATCCTTGACAAGTGGTAAGCTAGCCTCCATGTTTAAACCTAGATATAAGGTAGCAAGTATTCATTACTGGAAGCCTTCAACTACAAGATGGATGGCCATTTGCTAAGAGTTTTTAAGGTACAATCATATTTTTTTCCCTGTGAGATCCCTTCCAATTTTGTAATTTTCTGCTTCTAAAAGTAAGCCAAATTATTTTATTCACTTCATCATATGCAGCCACCGTGTAAGCCAAGAGAAAGAGAAGCAAGCACTGAAATGCAATTTGAGCTCTGTAGTCACCACTCATAATTCATAATATGACACTTCACTCTCTGACCTATCTGTGATTCTCTTTCTCCAAGCAACCCCCTCCGAAACATTTCCTTAAATATTCCTGTGATAGGTCACAATCCTTCATCTATTCAGCGCCTTTAGCTATAACTATGCGGCAGTATTTCCAAGGTAACATGAACAAATACACCTGGTCACTGCCATCAAATTTATTACTTTAAGGAAAAGTGCACACAGACTTCGACATGAAGCCAAATTGAACCGTCTTTGCTATCACCTCTTCTTCAGAGCTCATATCTTCCCCGTTGCTTTTGAAATGTTTGGCCTTTGCTGGTCGTGAAAGTGCCCAGGGGCATTCCTCCTACAGCAAACAGTGCATCTGGTTAGGAAGGAGAGGAAGGGATGTACCTTTTTCGGAGGCTCATCCGGCGTGTCCACAGGAGTGATACAGCCCTCCTCTCCTTCTGAGTGGTTCGACTCACACGATGACACACTGACTGAGTCCATGCTTTCTCCAGAGCTCCCACTGGGAGTTGATTTAGGCTGCTCTTTGGTGGGTGTGCTGCTGTTGATCACATCTGAGCCCAAAAACAGACTGTGGAAAAAAAAAAAAAGAAAGAAAATACTAGGATTGGGACTCTTAGAAAGATGAAACCAACAGTGAATAAATAGGATGTTTAGGTTTCTTGGACCTTTGAACCCTGGTGTTGTCTTAATCTTGTGTGGTAGGATACTCTTGCTGCATGAAAGAATTCATGCTGTATCATCTAAGCAAAAATTTAGTAAATAAATGCCTTAGGCTATATTATTTCCAGCTCAAAGAAGGAATATAACTAGTATCTTCCCAGATCAGTGGTTCTCAAATTTTATCAAGCCAAGGACCTCTTTGGAAGGATTTCTGTCCTCACACACCACTCTCTCTGTCTACTTCCCACTGTTAAATAAACATTGCCAGAATAAATGAGAAGAATACCATTGCTCTGGATGAAATAGCCAAGAGGATATGCGTGTTTTATATTAAAGAAAGGCCACAAATATAAATTCTTAGCATTAGAGGCAAAACTTCAAAGTCGCCTTTCTCCACACACCCAACTTTCAGAAAAAACCTTCTCCATATCCCCTACAGAGCCATCTCCTTTCATGGGCCTCCAAATCTGACAGGGGTAAATGGATGGCAGCTACGCCTAAGGTCAAAATTTAGGCAAGATACAAAATACAAACATTGTCATATTATAAACATTCGCTCCACTAGAGCCAGAATGATGAAGCACCAAGGAGAAATCTTTAAGAAATATAAAAAACCCATACTGAAAGTTTTCAGTGTTACTGAAAACTCATAATCTCTAATTTATATAGAACAAAAGCTTTCAAAATATAGAGACACAGTAAAAGAAATTAAAATCAGGTGAGAACATGAGAAAATATATATGTGTCTGTCTTCACACATTTATTGAATACAAGTAAAGGCCCAAATAGTCCCTGACCTCAAGGAGCTCACATTCTAAAGGAAGCAGGACAAGCATATAAATACCTAGGTACAACCAAGATATATGAAGAACTCAGGGAAGATAATATAGAAGAAGACATTATGAACTTGGAAGCCTGGAAAAGACTTACTCTTAGAGAAGGTAGGATTTGGGCTGAGTCTTAAAGGAAGGCCAGAAACCCAAGAAACAGAACATTCCAGGCATGGGGAACAGCCAAAACAAAAGCTGGGAAATGGGAAAAGAGTGTGTTATCTTTGAGGAACTGCAAGATGGTCAGTGAAGCTGAATTGCAGAATGTATGGAGGAAAGTAAAAGGGAGGAAGAGTGGAAGGACAGGAAGCTCTGAATGAATACTTGGTGTTGTCTGTGCCATTCTTTAAGAATTAGGTCACTAAATTTGCATACACTTTGGCTCAATGATAGTGCTATAAGGGCTATATCCCAAAAAGAATAAAGAAAGAGAAAAAAGGACCAAAATATATATACAAAATATGCAGGGTAGCAATTTTTGTAGTAGCAAAGAACTAGAAATTAAAGAGGTGTCTTTTAATTAAGGAATGGTTGAACATATTTATTACATATAAATGTAATGGAATATTATTATGCTATGAGAAATAAACAGAAAGGATGGTTTCAAAGGAACTTTGGGAGACCTGATATAAGATGAAGTGGGTAAAAGCAGGAGAACAATCTATAGAAAAACAACAATGTAAAGGAAAACAGTTTTGAGAGATTTAGCTCATATCAATGCATTTATGAACCATGATGCAGCATGCCACCCACTTCCTGGAGAGAGATTCACTCTGCAGAATAAGGCATACATTTTTGGAGGCAGCCAATTTGGGAATTTATTACATGATATATTTTTCTTTTCTTTTTAACAGGGAGGCAAGATGATCCTAGAGTTCTCCCTTCCTCCTTCTCCCCAAAGAAATTTCCCAAAGAAATAACAGGCCAAAAGAAATTAAACACAAGTAGGGCAGCTTTAAAAGTTACATGTGAATTTATGTACTTAAAAAAGAAAAGCAAGTTATGCATAATAGAGATACTTTTCATTCTATAGTGTATATACGGAAATGCTCACGTTACTTAGTATTTGTTCAATTCAAACTGAAGTTTTTAAAGAGAGGAGGGAAAAAAAAGAAGCACTGTCCTGGAGTGAGTTTCCAAAGACTGGATGCACTATGAAATGGTGAATTATTCTTCCAAAATAAGCCAAAAATTTAATGACAATGCGTTTAATAAATGTTGCCATACTGAAAACTCATAATCTCTAAATTACATGGGATCAAAAGGTTTCAAAATAGAGATCCAGTAGAAGAAGCTAAAACCATGTGAGAACAGTCTGAAGTACATGTCATTCCTACTGTGCCATCTGCTATTGGAGATGTCTCAAATATACATGAGTCCACAGAACATGAGGATCTATCCCAATGTTCTTATTAACTGCAAAAAGCAGCATTTTTTCCACCTGTGAAACAATATGCAGAATATTAAATATGGAAGTCTAAAAGCAGAAGAGTGATATCCTCTGTGTAAATGGAATTAGCTCTAGCCCATTCATAGTCAAAACTCTACTTACCCGAGATGATGTCATCCCCACCTCCCTTAGTGGGGAGGGGAGATGAGTTACCCACACGTGACAATAAGTAACAAATCAAGAACAAGGGACTGCCCTTTGGGCAGTCCAAATCAGTGTAGAAGCTGCCATTTGTCCACTTGAATTAGAGGTGGACCCACGGGAAGTGACGAGAGACACTATCTCTTCAAGTATGTGCGGAGACCTCAGACTGCTTCCACTCTGAATTGTCATGTGGGTAAGTTAGGCTGACTTCCTTGCCCTACCTTGGCGTTTTCCAAACTCTACCTTAAGAAGACCTTTACCTCTCTGATTGCTAAGGTCTTGTGGCTTGTAGCCTAGTTTAATTAGCCTTTTAACCCTCTCTCTCTGTCCAGGCCTCTGCAGGCCTGGACTAGCCTCTCCCTCTCTTTATTTCCCTACCTTTTACCTTCCTAATTGTAAATAAACTACCTTAAACTGATCCTGGGTCTATTTTAATTATGGAATCAATCTGAATTATTGATTCCTGGCGACCACACTTTAAATATATATCTATAAAAATAAAAATCTCCCTTTTATACCTCAGACAATTTCTGAGCTCCATTAGAAGGATGAGAAAAAAAATAAGAATAACAACTACCATGATGCTAGCAAAGATAAAAACTGTGACACATCACTGTAGTGTACAAAAATTTAGCTTTTGTCCAAACCTAGCAATACATAACCTGGAGGCTAGAATTATACATCAGAAATTCACAATCTTTCATGGCTCAGAATACAACAAATCCCCATTCTACAAAGACAGATCTCAGAAGACCTTTGAGAGCTCAACAAATAAAATGTCTAAGAACTAAAGTATCATCCCAACCTAAACCCACTTTTATAATCCCACCCCACATGGGAATGGCAATGAAATATTGTCTGAGTGGTGCTCTTCCTGCTCCCTAAGTAGATAATCTGTCACAGAGAGAGATCAGGCTCTGGAAGTTATCACCCTCACCACTGATCCTCTAACACTAGGAACAACAATATCACCCTATGAAATACTCATAATCTCCAAAATGTTTATAACTAAAGGCTTCCTAAATACAAGGACTAGCAAAAGCAATTAAAATTACATAGTAAAAGGAAGAGCTACAGGAGTTGTACTGAGGATGCATTTAGTTGGCCTTAAAGGATGAACTCACATCCAAATATTATTTAACTACAAAAGGCAGCTGTTTCATCCACCTTGCCAATAATCCAGAGAACACAGAATGTAACAGGAAAATAGCAAGTGGGTGATTTATCATAGGACCATTTATATCTGAATTTTTTCTTATTTCTCACCAGGATATGATCCACATTTTTCCATCATGGCTCAGAAAACATCATCCTATAAGGTCACTTCAGCCCTAGAATTCATACCTCAAAAGTACCCTTAGATCCTAGGGTCTCTCTTGATTGGAGTGCTCCTCCCAAAACCTCCAATTATAGAGGGCACCCATCTCTTCATTTTTTTTTCCTCATTTCTCACCGGGCTATAATCCAGACTAATCCATGCTAGGTATCTTCTCTCTCCACCCAAACACTACCCCCTTCCCATTTTTTTTTTTTGTTTAGCTTCCTTTGATACACTGTCTTCTTCCATTAGAATATAAGTTTCTTGAGGACAAGGACCATTTTTTTTTTGCTTGTATTTGCATTCCTAGCATTTAGCAAATGCCTGGCACATAGTGCTTAATAAATGTTTATTGATGCCTAGGATACATGTCCTAGATATGTGACCCTGTATGGCCAAGTCACTTAACCCCAGCTGCCTAGCTCTTACTCTTCTTCTGCCTTAGAACCTATACTTAGTATTTTAATAATTAAAATAGAATTATGAGGCTGCTAGTAGCTTTAGAAGCTTTATTACATTAAAGTAGTGATAGTAAAGAGAGGGAAATGTAGGAAAGAGGTAGAGAGTTGCCTAGCCTACCACCCTATGTGCTGTTCTGATGAATCTCACCACCAAGAGTGGTTCCCTCAGGTCCAGTCTCCAGTCAGAAGAGTGCTAGAGTGTGTGTCCAGAGCCTTGGTCTTGCCTTTATAAGCAGTTTTCTTCTCCCACATCACATCTTAGGAACCAATTATAGTTCCTTAATTCGCCTGGTACCACCTGGGGAGGTGGGGAGGCAGCGCTTGTGGGATCAGTTTCCCATCTCGTTGGTTTCAACTTTCTTTCTCTGAGGGCCTGCCTATCCCTGCACATCTCAATGGTAAATGCTGATTGATTACATCAAAACAAAATGACATAATGGGGGGGTGGGAGGAGTTCTCTCCCCACAGAGAGAGAACTAAGACTTTTTAAGACAGAAAGTAGGGTTTGTTTTTTAAAAATGCTCATTAACTGTCTGAACTCCATTGATCCAAGATGACAAAAATAATTTCAAAATAATTAACAATAATAATAACAGTTCATATTAATATTCTATGTTTTGGAGTCAGGAAATTAGAGTTAAATGTCTAGTTCTGACTTTATAAGCCATATAACCTTGGTCAAGCCATTTTATATCTCTGAGAATCAATTCCTTTAATTGCAAAATGATGTTAATAATCTTTGTACTAACGACTCCCCAGAGTTGTTGTATAAAGATGATAAGTAGATATGAGCTAATAGTTTTTGTATTTCATAGTGCAGCCCATTAGCTGTGGTGCACTGTGGGACTAGCATACCTTCTTACAATTGAATTCTAGGTGAAGGGAACTGGAAGGGCCTTATAGATTATCTGGTCCAGGCTAATCATTTTACAATAGTAAAAGAGAAGCACGTAAGTGGAAATGCTTCTATGACTAGCAGCTATTTGGTGATGGGGAGAAAAAAGCAGAAGTATTTTTAGTAGTAATAATGATGATAATAATGATAGCTGACATTTAAATAGCTCTTTCTATGTGCCAGGTACTTTACAATTATTAACTCATTTGATCCTTACAACAACCCTAGGAGTTAGGCAAGTGTGAAAACAGACATGTCAGAAAGGAAAAGAAATTATATAGAAAATATAGTAAGCCTTGGACATTGTTCCTTAATATTAATTTATATGTATTTTAAAGTTTACAATGAATTTTATAATATCTCATTTGATCTTTATGACAACCTGGGAAATAGGTGCTATTACTATCTTCATTTTACAGATGAGGGAACTGAGGCACTTAGGAGTTGTACATCTTACCCAGGGTCATAGAGCTAGTGTTTGAGGCTGCATTTGAATTCAGATTCAGATCTTCCTAACTCCAGATTCAGTGCTCTATCCACTCACCTACAAAGCTGACTATTTCTTTACTGAGGCCAGATTGTCTTTGTTAGTCCATGAGCTTCAATTCTTTGTGATTAGCCAATTAACAGACATGGCTACCAGCAGGACCCATATTCCAATATCATGTACCTACATCAGGACACAGTACATTGTCTTTGGAAGAGTCAGAATCCTTTCATGTTAATCTCTCTAATTTGGTGACCATACCCGGCAGGTCCCACGGGTTATCTAATTAGGAAACTGGAGTCAAATCTGGCTATAGATACTTTCTAGGTCTGTGACTGGGCAAGACACTTGATCCAACTGCCTAGCTTTTTCTGCTTTTCTGCCTTGGAACAGATACTTACTATTGATTCTAAAACAAAAGGAAAATGTTATTTAAAAAAAAATAAAGGAGGAGGAGGGAACTGGAGCTGCCCTTTACAGGGTCACAGATTATCTTTACAGTTAGTGCCCGTAAAAAGGGCCCTAACTGGCAATCAAAGTGGTGCTCTACC
This sequence comes from Gracilinanus agilis, assembly GCF_016433145.1. NCBI lineage: Eukaryota > Metazoa > Chordata > Mammalia > Didelphimorphia > Didelphidae > Gracilinanus > Gracilinanus agilis. The sequence continues at coordinate 80,134,617 of NC_058133.1, read as the reverse complement.
TAGTTCCCTCTATGTGTGTGTATGTGTGTGTATGTGTATTTATTACTGCGAAAGAAACTTTTTCTAGCAGTGAAGATCAATAATTAAAATCCTGTTTGAACTTTATTTCAATTGCAGAGTCTTAAGAATTTTTTTCTTTGAAAAACTCTAATAATTTGTCCTTTTTGTTTTCATTTAGACTCATTATCATCAATCACTGATTTCATCAACATGATTAATTGCATTTCATCAATCTTGAATTTCCCAGTAGGGACTTTCAAGGTTTTCATTTGATGACAGTGATAAACCAGGTCTTTCCTAGACTAAGAAATGATGGCCTCACAATGTTCTCTAACAAAATAAATGGGCTTATTATTTTCTTCGCCATTTCCAGATGACAGTTCCTCCTCAGACATCAGGTATACTTTTTTAATAATAGCTTTAGCTATGTTAATAATTATCTCTCAACCTTTAATTTGCACTGACCAAAACAACATTTTGTAATTGAACCCCCACCCTCTGCCTCACCACTCTAGGAAGTGAAGCTTTCTCTGATACTCACAGGCTGAGTCTCTTCACCATACTCTTCCTAGGCTTGGGTGAAGTGGCACTGGTGTCCACAGGAGCTTCAATCTCACAAGAGAGGGCATAGCTATAAATAAGGAGAATTTTAAGTTAAATTTAAGTTAAATAATTTCTGAATTGTAAAGTAGGTTTCAAAGCTACGCATGAAGAGACAGGTCTTCTTTGGTTCGGGCTAACAAAAATAAAAAACATTCCAGGGTGATTCTCATAAATGTTGAAGAATCTCAATTCAATAGTCCAAATTTTCCAATGCAGCACCTGCATTTTTTAAAAAGATATCTCTCTTAAGTCTGTCCATTTGGGGGATGTTCAGTGTTTACGTCCTTAAAACAGATGATTTACTCATGTAGTATGAAGATTGGACTCTAGGTTGTGAAACAAAAAATTCGGTGCAATAATAAGATCACAGGAAGAAGGGCAATGTCTTGTCACATCTAGGGTGTAGTGTATAGTTTAGGACAGAACATCTTTAGAAAGAACAGAAAGTAAATGGAAAAACATCTAGAGGCCAGTGACCAAAAAGGAGAGGGGTTTCAAGACCAAGCCATCTGAACATCTGGAGGAGATTAGAAATATCTCCAATTGTCTGTATTCTTTAAAAGAGGAATTGGACTTCTGTTTGGCCCCAGAAGGTACAACTAGGATCAATGGTTTGAACTCACAGGAAGGGAGAGTTCAGTTCCATGTGGGAAAACTTCCTAACCATTCAGATTCAGATTGTCTAAAAGTGAAATGGAATTCTCAGGTCTCCTCAGCTGAATCATCAACCAGTTCATACCTGATAACTCAGTGCAGTAGTAGGCTAGAGGACAAGAAGGGCAGGGTATAGAGCATGGGAGATAGTGATCTCATCACTCTCATCACAGCTGGGGTACAGTATACACTTAAGGGTGGAAATATCCCCCTAGGCTTTGTCTGGATTCCTTTTTTTCTCCCTGGATACAATTTCACTTGATTATCTTATCAGCTCCAAGGAGAGGTGGAAGATGGAGAAAGGAATAAGCCTATTATGTGCCAGCATAAAGGTCACCTTACAAATATGATTTCATTTGATCTGCACAATAACCTTTCCAGGAAGGTTTTGTTATTATCCCCATATAAGAGTTGAAATGGAGGCAGAGTTTAAGTGACTTGCCTAGGGCCTCAAAGCTAGTTAAGTGACTTGTGTTGAATTTGAATTGAGGTCTTTCTGACCTTAAATCCAGCACTCTCTCCACTGTACCATCTAGCTGCCATGGACACAGTTGGTCTGTATGCAGAAGGTTCTTACATCTATTGATCTAATCCCAATCTTTCTCCTTACCTCTTGTCAAATCTCCAAATGCTTATTGGATCTCAAATTGTATGTCCTGTAGACATCTTAAACTTAACATAATAAAAATTGAGCTTGTTATCCTTTCTGCCAAGCCCCCTTCAGACTTCTCTATTACTGTTGAGGGTACCATCATCTTCCCACCCACCTACTCTCTCAACTTTGATTCATCCTTGATTCTCTCTCATCTGCCAGGTTCGATCTATTGCCTAATCTTGTAGATTCTGCCTTTGCAAAATGCCTCCAAGCTATCTTTATATTATAAAATTCCTTTTTAGTTATCTTCTTCCCAAAGATAAGGGTAACTAATATGGAATTTTATAATTATTTTTCCAAAGATAGGTCCAAAACAAACTTCAATATAGTACACGTTTATATCATTCCCAAATATAAATTAATGAAGTGAGAATTGGTGAGGTTTTACAGCATTACTATCTAGTGACAGTATTCTGAATGTATTACTCTTTAAAGGTCTTTACTTTTTTAACTAATTCATTTTTCCATATACAGATGAGGAAGGTTATACTCCACTAGAGTCACAAAGCTGATATCTGAGTTAAGACTCAAATTCAGGTCTCTTAGACTCTAAAGCTAGAATCTATCTACTATCAGGAGGCCCCCAAAGTGTCCACTTTACCTTTCCTCCTCCGTTAAGAGTCTTTGTCTCTGGAACCACTGGATAAACTTTTGATCAGAGGTCATACAATAGCTGTTGCAGGCTGACTGAAGGAGCTTGATCTGAGCAATGACTTCAAATTCCTAAATTACAAAAGAGGAATAGATAATGTGAATAAGAAGGCAAAACTGAGCTCTTCAAACATGGAAACATGTCAATGGCATATCAATAGTATGAGAGAGAAGGTTGGACAAGGAATAAACAATGATGAAAACTAAAAAGTTCCTACATGCATCGAGTGAACTCAAATAATTTGTTTTCTGAGAAATGGAATTGCTGAATTACACTTTAACCCAGAAAGTCTGTGAATGCCTTAATATGAATGTCAATCTCCATTGATTTCCCTGAAAAATTTAGTCAGAAGAGAACATGTTGGCAAGGCAAATTTCAGTCTTATCAGTGCCTAAAGAGATAGAAGTTTTGTTTTTTTATCTCTGCTTTCATGTCTTAGGACATAAAGGATAATTTTGGGGATGGAGATTTCCTGAGATTCAGAACCCACAGAGGTAAAACATCAAAATCAGGGAGCGCCTATGTCCCACACTACTATTTCAGGAGTATTAGGACTGAATAAAGACCCAACGTACAGAACTTGAAACTACAAATGTATTTTGGAAGTACTGAGCATCTAGACATAGTCTATATCTTTGTAAACTTGAACATCCAAGATTCCCCGAATCACTTGAATCACCCCATTTGTGATTTCAGTATTAATGTTTTGTCACAGACATTCACCCCCTTTTCTCCCATGTTCCTGACCTTCTTCTCTCTCCCTTACTTCTCCTATATAGTCAGTTGCCAAGTCCTATTTATTCTGCCTTACCTGCATTGTTTCTGGCATCTGTTTCCTCTTTTCTCACTGCCACCAGCCTAGTAGAGGTCTTTATTATCACCTGCAGGAACTATTATAACAGCCTCCTAATGAGTCTTCCTATTTTTACTTCCTGGCCTTCTTTCCCCATACTGCTGCCATCTTTCTTTTACACAGATCCTATTGTTCTCCCATTCAAAAGTTCTCAATGGCTCTCAATTGCCTCGTAAGGAAAGCTTCACTTTTTCTATCTAACATTTAAAGTATGCCCTGATCTGGCACCTCCCTGCCCTTCCAAGTTTGTTTCATATTTACCCCTCTATATCATGCTTCTTGGGCTCCAGACAAACAAGACTGTTCTCTGTCCTCTGAACCCAAGCTGTGTTCCTTAACTTCTATGCCTTGGCTCATCCTATCTCCTATGCCTGACTGGCTTCCATTGCCACTTGTTGAATGAATTCTTGCCTATCCTTTAAAAGTCAGCTCAGATTTCACCTCCTCTGGGACACTTATACTTATCCTTCCCATTGGTAATCATCTGCCTTCTTACATAATGCTTTTTAGCATTATGTATTTATCATGCAATATTATATATTCTAGTGATCTTTCTCAGACTTTGCTCCAAATTGTAGATGTACTTTCCTAAAATACATCAGCCCAAACTGTATGCAATATTCCATAAATGATCTAATTGGTCTTCCTCTCCCTTTATCTCCTTGGAATTAGAATCACTTCCAGTGCCTAATATAGTGCTATTTACAGCACTGTGGACTAATCATTAAGTTATAAACATATGAACCTTAGAAATAGACACCAGAGATTTCTTTCTGTGATCCTTTCTTTTAGCAGAGATTGAAAACTGTTCCTGAGTTCCAGATTCTTATGACTCTACTATCTCTTGGACATCTCAAAATTGATGTCTTGTAAAAATCTCAAGCTCAACACTTCCAAAGCGGAATTCATCATCTTTTCCCCAAATCTCCCCTTCTTCCTTTCTTCCCAATTACTGTCAAGGATACCACCGTGCTTCCAGTCACTCAAGTTCACAACCTAGGTATTGTCTTCCACTCTCACATGCACTCATCTTACACATACAATGTTGCCAAGTCTTGTAATTTCTATTTTCACAACATCTATATGTTCTCTTCTCTCCATTTACCCAAATATTACCCTGCCCTCACCATTTAATACCTGTACTACTACAATAACTTTATGAACTATTATACTATTACTAGTGGGTCTCCCTTCCTGAAGCCACTCCCCAATTCCATTCCATCTCCCCTTGGCTGCCAAAATAACCTTTCTAGAGCATGGGTCTCATCATGTTGCCCCCTTGCCACACATACACTCGATAAATTTCATTGATTCCCTATAGCTTTTAGGATCAAATATAAAATTCTCTATTAGGTTTCTAAAGCCTTTTACAAATCAGACCTTTCCTACCTTTCTAGTTTTCTTACTTTAACTCCCCTCTGTGAATTCTATGAGTTAGCAACACTGGCCTAATTAGTGGTCTTTGCATAAGATTCTTCATTTCCCAATTCTATGCCTTTTCACTGGTTGTGCCCCATGCCTAGAATGATCTCCCCTCCTCCTCTCTACCTTCAAGCTTCACAGGCTTCCTTCAGGACTTAATTCAAATCCTGCTGCCTCCACAATAAACAAACCAGAGATGATATTCTTTCTTTTCCCTCTACAACTCTGATGTTATCGAATAACAAGGCTCCCTCCTCTGTACAATGTGACATCTCCAAGAGTAGCTAAAGGGCATAAGATGTCAGGGTAGAAGTTTCCTTAGGGGTGACCTAGCCCAACCCCTCAATTTTACAGTTGAGGGCATTGAGGTCTAGAGAGGAGAGGCTAGATGAGTTGCCTACAGTCATACAGATAGCAGCAAGTAGCCAGGTTTTCAACTTCAAATCCAGTGTTTTTCTCAATCTACCATAACTGTCAACTGAGAAGAGTTGAAACAAATGAATAGAGGAAATGACCTTTTTTTCTTTCGAACCAATCAGACTAACACCTTATTAGTCTCCATTCCTTCTGGACTATCAAAGTCTTCAGAACTAAAGTAGAAATTCTCAGAAGCATAAAAAATGATACTTACTCTTCTCCTTTTCTCAAAATTGATCAGTCCACCCTAAAAGAAAGAAAAACAATGATCCATAAAGCAACTGTAAGACAAGGAGTATTTTAGGTCACTCTCCTAAGAGAAGGCTGCTCACAATAATTAATGCACACAGAATTGTTGCCACCATGACTCTGGAGGGTACTGATATGTGTGGTAGCCCTCTCAGGGGATGTTCTAGGATGACTAACCAGTCAGGGAGTCAGTCTTGGTCAATAAACATTTAATACCTACAATGTGTCAGGCACTGTTCTTAAGGAGTTCACAATCTAAAATGGGAGATAACATGCAAACAATCATGTAGAAACACGCTCTATTCAAGATAAATTAGAAATAATACAGAGGGAAAACACTAGACAGAATTGAGAGACTAGAAGGCAGGCTATTAGCAAGGACTTAAAGGAAGCCAGGGAAGCCAGGAGGTTGAGATAGAGAAGGAGAATATTTCAGGCATGAGAAATAGCCAAAGAATAGCCCAGAGATGAGAGATGGTATCTCATCATAAGGAACAGGAAGAATGCCAGTGTCACTGGATTGTTGACTCTGTGGTGGGGTATAAAAGACTAGAAAGGTGGGGAAAAGGAAGAGATCACAAAAGGCTCTGAATACAAAACCAAGGATATTTGACTTGTGCTAGAGGTAATGGGAAGCCAGAGGGTTTTAGTGAGTAGGGAAGGGTGAGTGGTATTATTAAACTATCAATTTCGGAAGAGTGAGGGATGATCTAGAATAGGAAGAGAATGAAGGTGGGAACCCAAGGAATCAATAAAGAAATCAGCAGGCATTTATTAATTGTCTACTATATATGTACCACCAAAACTCTATACAAATTGTCAGAGTTACAAGGACAAAAATGAAAAGATGTCTGCCCTCCTAGAGCTTACATTCTCCTTCGGAGGCAACATAAAGGTACACATATGTACAAAGTAAATATAAGGTGAAAGAGAATTAGGGGAGGGTCCTAGCAGCAGAAGAGATCAGGAGTAGAGTCTGAAAAGAAAGGAAGCCACAGGCTAAGGCCCAGATGCTCTCGCAGCAAGGATTGGCAGAGAATTCTTCTTTCCACAGTCTCTTACTGGAACTGTTTCCCAAACCATAGCAGTAATGACAGTCAGCCATGGACTCACACAGGGAATTAAGTTCTCAATGACTATCAAAAAAGGAAACATTTCTCCCAAAAGGCAAAGCTAAGTATCAGTTTCAATTTCCTCATTCCCTCAGCTCAGCAAGATTCCTGTTGTGTGTAGGCTGAATTTTACCCTCTTGGCCTCTCACATATCACTTCTACTGAAGCCACTAAAGCTAGGAGAGGTGGGAGTTTCCCAGGTGTATGGAAAGGAAGCTGGAGGCCTAGAACATGCCACCTTAAAGAGGCAGAGACTTCAGAAAACACACAAAACTCACCAGCTCAGCCAAAAAAGCCTATGCCAGACTTAAATCTAGTTATATACTAAATTTGGTTACTTCTAACAATAAGGGAAAGAAAATAGAGAAGAATATGTGAAAAACTCAATCAAATCTCTGATTACCTAAGGTACCAGTGGCTCACAGGATTATAGATAAAGAGCCAAAAAAGCCCTCAGAGGCCATTGTGCAACTATCTCATTTTATAGATAAAGAAACAATACAAATGAGGGTAATTTGCTCAGTCACACAGCTGTTAAGTTTTTAAAGCTGGACTAGAATCTATATCTTCCATTTACTACAATCTTCCATTGTACTTAACAATTTCAACCTGAAAGCTATCATATCTCTTCCAAAGGTCAGTCAGTCAATAAGTATTTATTACATACCTACTATATGCCAGATACTGTGCTAAGTGCTTGGGATACAAAAAAATGTAAAAGACAGTCCTTTTGCCTTAAAGAGCTCATGATCTACTGGAAGGCAATCAAAATGGTGAAGGTTCTAAAAGACACTTCAAATAAGGATTATTTAAATAGCTTAGAGTTCATTAAATAGCTTGAGATTAATTAAAATGGCTTAGAAAGGGCCAAATATAGTTAAGTTCAAGATATGTCACAAATATTTTTCCCAATCTTTTAATTTTATTATATTGTTTATGTTGTACAGATATTTTAATATAAACACATTGATTTTGTTTGCATCTAATGAATCCCTCTGTTGAATCAAAAAAGTCATCTTCCCTTCACAATTTTCTTCTATTGCTTTTTTTTTAATGCCTCAGTCTCTCCTCAGTCTCTAGTTTGGCAGGATACATGAGAAAAATGGTTGAAAATTTCATGGGAAAAGTATTTGGACCCAAATCTTACAACTTATAACCTGATATTTGTCTTCAAGTATTTGAAGAGTTACTTAGCATGGAAACTGTTATTCTAATCCTGCTTAGTTCTAGAAGGCAGAAATAGGAACAACTCCTAAAAGTTAAATAGGTAAATTTAGATTTGATGTAAAGAAAAGCTTCCCAACAATTAGAACTGTCCAAAAGTAGAGCTGGCTGCCTCCAGAGGTATTGAATTCCCTTCACTGTTTATCTTCAAACAAAGCCTGGTTGACCACCTGTCTGGTATGTTGTAGAAGGGATTCTATTTTGGTTGTGGATTAGACATGAAGCCTCTGAGATCTTCTCCAATTCTGTAATTCTGTAAATTCTTTTCTTGCCTACACTTTCATTTGTGCAACTGACAAGTAGCTAAAATGACTTGCTTGAGTTTCACCCCTTTTCCCACTCTCTAAGAAGGCCAGACATGCACTCAAGGCAGGCAGTAAGAAATGTACCAGAGGTCTGATTCTTATAACCAATTAACCATCAAGCCTTTACTAAGCATCTACATAGGCAAGAACTGCACCAGGCTCTGAGGATACAAGTACAAAAGCTAAAGTCTCTGCCCTCAGGGAGCTTATATATGGATGAGGCCTTCTATGATAAGAATGACATATTGTCCTTTAGAGCCAGAGAAGAAAGGCTCATGCTCATAAATCACAGAAAACTCACCTCTATGTAGTCCTGAAGAGCAGTGTCAAGCATGGTCAAATCAGTCAAGAAGGTACCAAGGTAAGGCACTGTTCCCTGCATGACCCCCTGAATGGCAATTAGAACAATTAAAACAATGGTTTTATCGTCATTCATTTGGGAACCAGAATCCTGGTGCAAAGTGATTATTATATCTCCTGTGCTATATCTAATAGGCATTGTGATCTGTGAATGGACCTAATGGATCTAACAGGTCCAGATATACCTACTGATGTCTAGTTAAAAATGTTGTCATTATATTTGACTCGAGCTAAGGAGACCTAAAATAAGGACTAGTTCAACTAATCTGTATTTCAAAGTCTTTAAAGCAAAGTTGTCCATGCCTGAATATCTTGTAACTGCTTTTATTTGATTTGTCTTATTTCAATTCAGAGAAAATGGGGACCACTGGATAATTCTCAATCCTCTTTTAAGTATATTAATTATCCCTTTGGTCTGGCATAGTTTGGGCCATGACATGACCCAGGGTTGGGTACATTGGCCCCCATATTTATAATAGCAAGATACATCATAACTGAAATCCTTGCTTACATGCAGAGAAGAGGGATGAACAAAGATGAGGCCACCTTAAAAGGGCAATCAACACAGTATCCTTCGGGACTGAAATAAAAGGCATTCTCCCCTAAGTTCCTCCAGAGGGTCTTATGGAACCAAAAACAGATGGGGAAATCTCAGGGAAAAAGCTAAGAAGAAATCTTTGCCCTTAGGTTGACAGTAACCTCTGGTGAACTCAGCTCGATCAGTTTACTTGTCCTTTGGTCACTACTTTATTCTGTCATTTGCCCTTGCATATGATGTGTAGAAATGCTTATCCAGAATGCGTTTGAGTTCTTTATAATGGCTATTTTATCATTTAAACAACCAAAAATGTGTAAAGCATTTTGAATATCTTTTAAGTTTTATGTTACAGTGAGGATGACGAGTCTGATATATTTCCAGTCTTCCAAAGGACGAGGGAGAGCAGTGAGGGAACCTCCTCCACTCTGAATGTCAGAATGAGAATGTTCATGCCAAACAGACTCCAGACGTCCAGACTCTAATCCACACACCCCTCCCTTCTCCATCTTCCCAACCTCATCTCCTCTGCAAGTTTCATTCCCCTTCTATTTTTTTTTGGCCAGGAAAAAAGTTGAAAATAAAATTTAAAATGGAAACTACTTTTCAATTTTAATAAAGGAGATGTGATAAACACTCTTTTAGTAACTTGAGGATGCCAGGTAGAGAATTCAGTTTGAAATCAGATTCCAAAAGAAGAGCTAGAAAATTACTTTGAGACAGAGAATGAAGGAACCAGGCCACCATAGCTGGCAAGGTCCATATCTCTGGATCATGAGCCTGCCTTCCAGAACAATCAGTACTAGGTTCACCAGGAGCAAAGGGCTGGCTCTGCCCTTTGTCCATCTTCCAGTGAGTGGAAGCCCTGGATCATCAAGGCTCCTGACAAGAGTGGGACAGGAGACTCCAAGTGTCAAGGAGGAGGATGAAGGAAAAGGAGAAGAGCATAGAACAGATGCTGAACCCCAAACTAACTGCTCACTTCAAAGATTTCTCCTCTAGTGCTACCGTTCTAAGCAACTGCATGAGTCACATCTCTCAGCTCCTGCAGGATCATTTGTCTAATAGGGATGACAGTTCCTGCCTTGGCTACTTTACAGAACTGTTGAGGATCAAATAATATATTCTACATGCAAGTGCTTTTTCCCAAAATACAAAGTACTAAACAAATGTGAGACACAAGGGTTATTAATAGCACGATCCCTGCTTAGAGCAGTTCCAGGTCTCTTTGGGTGCTCAGACAGAACAGGAGCAGCATGTACCATATCTTTCTGCAGCTGAAGCCGTCTCTGAGTTCTCTTCTGGTTTTCTTTCACGTTACTATCCAAATTCGCAAATTTTGAGGTGCCTTCCTAGGGAGCAAGCAAAAGGATAACATTGAGGATTGTCCTGGGACATCACTTTTCATATGATAGCATCACTTTTCATATGATAGGTTTTGCACTGAAGCACTTTTGACATCAGGGAAAATGAAGTCTTTGACTGATGTACTGAGATAAACATGTGATTGTTTCTGTGATTTGTGTGAAATATGAGCAGGCATTACAGGCCAGGAATCAGAAAGGCTTCTCTCAAACCTCCCCTTTCACTCAGTCAGAATGAACACATGTCCTGGAAAGGAAGACTGATTTTCTTCTGTACATTTTGTGATTTCTTGATCTTGGCAGTAAACGGGTGTACCATCATTCTGTGGAAGGAAAGGGACTATTTCTGTGGTATTTCTTGGCTAAATGAAACTCACGAGTTACTGGAAGTTTTCTGAGGAAGTCCAGCATCATAGAGCTGAACTACAAATCCTGGGCCTTTGCCTTTAACTCCTCTTCCTTCTTCCCCTTCTCTCTCTCCCTATCCCAAATCCAACCTCCAAGGCTGACTTTCAGACTGGAAGCTGTTACAAATCAATCTATTGTAACAATTACATAAGGAAAGCCATTCCTCTCTTCCTCCCTCCCTCTCTTTTGTTGTAATAATATCTACACAAAATGACTAGCCTCAAGTTTGCTGACTGCCTATAAATTGTTTTTCAGCCTTGTGGTTTTGGGGTCTTGTTAAGTTCTCGTTTTCCAGGAACTGTATGAATGGGAGGCATATTTCACAATCCAGTAGTTTTAAAACTTCGGCTCCTGATCTAAACTCTCTCTTAGTCAGTACTTCTCTGAATCTAGAATATTATTATGCCAAGAGATTCTTTTCCTTTCCCGATGAGTCAGCTTTGCTGATATATCAGGGAGGGATTAACTCATTCTAAGTTGATCATTCTCTTGACTAAACTAGAATATCAAGAATTCTTATCCCATTTGGCAAGTCACTCTGTTCTTATCATTTCTACCCTTTGTCCATGTAGGAATGAATAAAGGGGACATGAAATGTTATTCCTTTGGGCCAATTTCTTTCCAGATACTTAATATGTGCTAATATTCAATATTTATATCAAGCATAATAAAAAACTTAATAGGAGACTGTATGACATAATGACATAGCTTCTGAGGAGGGGTCCTTGGGAGGAAATTTGCCTCTGATTCATCTAGCTGTAGGGTCCTGGAAGAGTCACAATCTCTTAGAGTCTCATGCTAACTCTTCAAGACTTCTATTTCTACTTCACTCTGACAAAAGAAGTTTCCTCACTTGGAACCAATGAAAGTCTAGGTTCAGGCCAAAAAGAAAGCCAAACCCTTTGGGACAGTTGAGTTTTTTCCAATTCTAGTCTCTTTGTACTGTCTGCAAGGTTTAGTGAATAAACTTTGCTAATGTGCATAAAATTCATAATAAAAATTTCGGAAAGCCTAGAAGGAAAAATAAAGGTTTAAAGAGAATGAGGTTTAATTTCCCAGTGAAGCCCTAAATAGACTAGAGCTTTTCATTTTAATGATGGTTTTAAGTATAAATTATTTAATCCCTTATAATATAGTTTTCCCTATCACAATTTTATAAAACTGTTCTCTAGAAAGTAATTTTATCTATAAAATCTAAAGGTCGTTTCTTGGGCCTCATCTTACTTTATTCTTTTTAGCATCTAGCACTGCAGACTATCCCGTTTCCCCTTCTTCTAAAAAAATACATCTTATTGATATCTTTTGTCTTTTTATAACATTTATGAAAGAAAAACAACAACAAATAATTTCTTTCCATCCAGACTGAGTCCTCCTTAGTGACAAAGAAAAATAATTTAAAACATTCGATTTAGTGACTGCATCTGGCAATGTAGACACTTTTCTCCCCTAGTCGTTCTCTGTTTTTCTTCTGGATGTTTCATTGCTGAATTTTCAATGACATTCACTAGCTTTTCAATTACTCAAAGTCTGGCTTCTTTTTCATGATCTTTTCACCTATATTGTTGTCACCTTCTATACTTTTATAGTCATTGTGTATATTTGGATCTTTTGGTTATTTAGATTACTAACAGATCCCACCAAATTTCATGTATCTCTTAATCCCTCATATTTGTCATTCCTTACTGAATGAAAACATTCTATTAGATACATGGCTTTTCCCGTTATAAATGAACTACTATTTTATTTCTAGTTTATTAATGCAAAGATTTTGCTATAAGTATTTTGTTTCATATATACATGTATATATATATATATATATGCATACAGGGAGAGAGAGGAAGGAAAGTTAGGGAGGGAGAGAGAGAGAAAGAGTATATGTGTATTACTTTTTTAGGCTATATATCCATTAATAGGATCATTAGGGCAAAAAGTATAGACACTTTTAGATACTTTTCCTGCATAATTCCAAGCTGATTTCCAGAACAGCTGAACCAATTCACAGCTTTTTTAGTGGTATATTACTTTCTTCGACAGCCCCCCAACACTAGCTATTTCTAATTTGATTTTTGTTTTTGTTACCTTTTACCAAATTTAACAGATGTTAGGAGAAACCTTAGGATTGTTTTTAATTACATTCCTCTTTACTACTAGTGATATGGAGGATGTTTTCATCTGATCATTTACATGTTGTAATTTTCCCCTTCTCAACAGTTTGTTCAAATCCTTTGACCACTTGACTGCAATAGAAGATAGATCCTGGTGTTATTCATTTGATTCAATTCTCGGTGTATTTTGGATATCAGACTTTTATCAATGATATTTGATGCAAATATTTTCCCATTCTATAGCTTCCTTTTATTTTAACTTCATTTTATTCATGCAAAAGTTTTTGAACTTCATGTCACTGAAATTATCACTTTGGTTTTTTATGACTCCTCTTCCACTTGTTTGGTTAAGAGTTATTTCCCAACCCAGTTGTAAAAGGTACTCCCTCCCTCTTATACTATTCCTATTTTTATATGGCCCTTTATAATCATATATTCATTTTGCACATATTGTGGTATATGTTATAAGATAATGATTTAAATCTAACTTCTCTGAAATGGCTTTCTAGTTTTTCCAGCAGTTTTTGTCAAAATAGGAATCCAATCCCTACTAATTTGAGCTCTTGGACTTATCAAATACTACGACATTATTTTGATCACTTATGATTTTTATTGATCTTGTTCCCACCACTCTATTTTGCAGGGTTTTTAAAAAATCAGGGCCAAATAATTTTATAATTATTATTATTTGCATATTATAATTATAACTGCTAATAACAGAGATCCAACCATCCTATATCCATTCTCATTATTTTCTCTAAAATACCTGACCTTTTATTCTCAAAAATGAATTTTGTCCTTTTGTCTAATTCTGTAAAGTACTGATTGCCTTGGTATTTTGATTGCTAAAGGACTCAATCTACCATATTTCCTGAAACTCATGTCTTGGTTTTAAGCAACTATCCTGCTGGATCTTTTTGTCCTTCTCTGCTCAGCCTTTAATTACCATTGTTTTCTTTTGCATCCTTCATCCTCATGTCTCATTCCCTAAACAGTAGTTGTGCCCCAAGGTTCTGCCCCAAATCTCCTCCTTTTCTCTCCTTTCTCTTTTAATCAGTAACTTCATCCACTTCCACTTTTAATTAGTATGTATAACGATCCTACATGGAAGCTGGAATGAATTTTGGAGACAATTTATTCTAAATCCCTCATTTTTCTAGATGAGGAAAACTTGGGCCAGAAGAAGTTAAGAAGTCATTTAGCTAGGCTCCCATGACCCCAGATCCTCTGCCTCCAAATCCAACAACCTTTCTTCTATGTTATGAGAATGATCCCCAAATCTCTATCTCCAGTTTTAATCCTTGTCCTAGCCCTTATCCTCAACTCTTATCTTCAATATTCTGTTAGGCATGACTAGCTGGATATTTCATAAATCTCATTTGTTATTTTCTTTCTAAAAATTACTTTTTCCAACTTTCTTATTTATGTTAATTGCACTCTAATTTTTTATAACTTTATTGATGCATTGGGTTTTTTTTTTTTAATTTCAAAAAGTTATCTATTGCCCCTACTCCTTATAAGACAGTTAAGCAAAACGAACTTACACAGTGACCACCTCTAATTTTCAAATCTTTAAAAAAAATTAAATGAAATCTATTTTTTCTGCCTCCTATCTCCCACCCTATGGGGCGGGAGGTGGTGAAGAAAGGGGTAAAACAAATTCCTTGTAGCAAATATGCATAGTCAAGAAAAACAAATTCCTTCATTAACTATAAACAAAACTATATACATGTCTCATTTTGCAACCTAAATCTATCACTTCTTTGTTAGAAGGTATTATGTTTCATTGTTGGTCATCTGGAGTAATGACTAATTATTGTTTCTATCTTAGTTCTTATGGTTTTCAAAGTTGTTTATCTTTACAGGGTTATTATTATATAAATTATGCTCCTGATTCTGTTCATTTAATTCTTTATCAATTTATAAAAGTTCCCAAAATTGCTTGTTTTTAATAATATTGATGTTAAGATACTTTATATTGAAGTTTTATAATATTTATTTTTTATAACATTTAAGTTTGTTTTAATAATATTGATATTCTGGTCCTGCTTACCTCACTATGCATTACTTCACATAAATGTTTCCATGTTTCTTTGAAATCATCTATTCCCTCATTTTTTATACCATAGCACTATTCCATCAGATTTGTATGCTACAACCTGTTCAGTCATTCCTCAATTAACTGGCATACCTTTAGTTTCTGAATTTTGCCAAGGCAAAAAACAAAAAACAAAAAACAAACCGCTATAAATATTTTTGTGCATAGAGGACCCTCTTCCAATTTCTTTGATCTCTTTGAGGTATGAGCCTAGAAACAGTATGGTTGGGTGAAAGGGCATGCATCATTTAGTTATTTTGTGTATAATTAATAATTGCTTTCCAGGATATACTACCCATTCATAAGTCCACCAAGTTGCATCATATGCCTATTTTTTCCACAGCCCTTTTGATATTTGTCATTTCCCTTTTTGTCATATTTGCCAATCTGATGGGTATGAAGTAAATCTCAGAATTTCTCTGATTTATATTTCTCGAATTAGTAGTGACTTAGAGCATTTTTTTAGACTACTCTAGTTTTTCTGGGTTTCCTCCTATGAGAACTGCCTGTTCTTTTACTGATTTAATCTTTTACTGATTGAAGAATAACTTTTATGTTTGAATCAGATCAATATTTTTCCCCAGTTAACTGTTTGCTTTTTTTAATCTCAGTTTTAGAAGTTTTGTTTGTGGAAAAGCTTTGTAAATTTTAGACAATCAAAATTATCCATTTTTATCTTCTGTGATCCATTCATTCTATTCCTTGTTTGGTCATAAACTTTTCTTCTATATATAAATCTCATAGGTGATTTCCCGTCCCCCCATGTTTCTCTAATTTGTTTATGATGTGACCCTTTTATATTTAGATCATGTATTCACTAGAGCTTATTTTGGTATAAGATATGAGATGTTGGTCAAAACATAATTTCTTCCCAACTGATATTCAATTTTCCCAGCAGTTTTTGTCAAAAAGTAACTCCTTATGTTTAATAGATATTTTTAAAGTATTCGATACATTTGCTTTTGTATATTGTGTAATCTGTTCTTCTGAAAAATCTATCTTTTAACCAATATCAAATTATTTTGAGCATTATTTATTTTTAGTATTATGTGAGATGTAGCAATGGTTGAACCCCTTCTTTTCTAGTCCTTTTCATCATTTCCCTCGAGATTCTTTATGTTTTTTGCCTCCATTTGAATTTGTTATTTTTTTCTAGTTCTGTAATATAAACCTTTGGTGGTTTGATTCTGACATTGACAAAGCAAATTAGATAATGTTGTCAAAAATAGGTAGCACTGACATTTACATTTTATTGACTCATCCTACCCATGAGCAATTGATATTTTTCTATTTTAATATTTATTTTCTATAAACAGTTGTAATTCTCAGCAATGTAGTGATCCAAGACAATTCCAGAGACTCATGATGAAAAATGTATACTCCTTTCTATTTCTCTTCAATAACTGTCAGAAGTCTATCATATCATCTAATTTTTCTAAAATTCTATTCAAGGCTTTAATTTCTTTCTTCTTTTCTCTAATTCTGCCCTCCCCAAGAAACAGACACACATAAAAGCATGCACACATGCACACTTATGTACCAAAGTCTGAAATCTTGGAATCAGCTTTAATTTGCTTTTAATTTCCCTTATCTCCACCCATATCCAATTGGTCCTGAGAATTCTTTCTTCGAAATGTTCCTCAGTGGACTAATATATACAAAAATAAGAGCCCTTTTTTTGTGGCAAAGTACTAGAAACTAAGAAGGTCCTCATCAATTGGGGAATTATAGTATATGAATATAGTGCAGTGGTTCCCAAACTTTTTTGGCCTACCGCCCCCTTTCCAGAAAAAAATTACTTAGCGCCCCTGGAAATTAATTTTTTTTTAAATTTTAATAGCAATTAATAGGAAAGATAAATGCACCTGTGGCCAACACCACTCCCCTGGATCACTGCAGCACACACCAGGGGGTGGCGGTGCCCACTTTGAGAATCACTGATATAGTGGAATATTATTATGCCATAAGAAATGACAGGCATCATCATAGCTTTAGAGAAATCTGACAAAACATTATTAAACTAACACAGAGCAAAGTAAGCACAACCAGAATGACAATTTATCCAAAAATCATAGCATTGTAAAGATAAATCTGAAAGACTTAAGAACCCTGGCCAGTTTCTGGAGAATCGCAATTCCAGAGTATCATGTTACACAATGTCTGACAGAAAAGTAATGGACATGCACCTTTGGACCTGTCCAATGTGGAAATACAGGTATCCCTTCCATATTGTAACAGGTAGAGGCCTCATTTCCTCGCAATCTGGAAAATCTGTGCAAAATGTTTTGGCCCTCTCTATGTCCAAAGTTTGAATTTTTTTCTTTTTCTTTTATGAGACGTTTAGAGTACCTCATGGTAAAATTTGGGTTATGTACTGGCATCCCTTCCACATCACAGCAGCAAACTTTAACTTTTTGCTTATTTTAACTTTAAAAATGTAATTGCATATATTTATAACATTAAAAGATAAACTAGGTTGATAATATACAATACTACACATATATCTAATGTATTTCTGTGTTTCTAAAATTTTTCTGTGTTGTCTGTTAGCCTTGGCATGTTGTCTGCAGCTTCCACAAAACTCCCCCCAAAATTCCCACTTAATTTATTATGCCAACTCACAATACAGATGTATAGAAACCACAGTGGGGAGTCGTGATGTGGACAGGATACCTGTATTTTTTATGTTTATCTGTTATAAGCATTTGGGGATAGGAAAAAGAGAAAATAAATGCTTATTCATTGAAAAACAATACTGAAAAAGCTCCTCAACATTTCTCACATCACTCTTTCCTTCCTAGAATCATTTGTATCACCTCAGTGCAGGGCTTTATTCATTCAAGCTTGGGATAGAGTATTTATCCCAGCTGTCCTTTATGCCTCTCTCCTTAACTCTACTTCCTAGAATGACTATCTTCCTTCAATACTCACTTCAGTTCTACTTCCTTGGAGATTTTTTTTTCCTGATGCCCCTCATTACCTTAAATTTGTTTTTGGCATGTTTATAAGCAGACGTATTATAGAGGGGGAGCCTTCTCGATGGGAAAGTCCTGGCGGATAAGAATGGCTTCATTTTTGTGTTTGTAGCCTCGGTCCCAGCAATGTCTGTCACCTCACCAGCACTTAACAAATGCTTGTGAATTAACTGATAAATGAATAAGTAATGAAAACCAGAATGCTCCTCCAATCTCTAAGTGGATGACGGAGATGTAGTGCCCGTACTAGGATGCGCAGGGCAGGTACTCTCGTGGAATTCCCACTCTGGCTGCGTCCTAGGATCCTGGGGCAGGAACTAGAGCCAGGATCTCTACTGTTATAAGGAATTCTCCAAGAGGAAACTATCCCTATTCGTGCAGGTCAGCAGCACCTTCTCTGCCACTTAGAGCCTGGGACACTAGGAGGGTCACATAGCCAGGATGGGGCAGGGGGAACTTCAACCCAGGTCTGCCCAAGTCTGAAGCGAGCCTTCTATGCACTAAGTCACTGAGTTGTCTCAGGAGAGAAAGCAGACACAGATATGCGGTGACATGGCACATTAACTGCATCAGAGGCTTAAAGGCAGGGACTGGATCTCATCGGAACCTCAGATCTCTCTCAATAGCTACTTAGCACTGTGCTTCAGGAAGAAATCTAGATGGATGGCCAGGGTTTGCTGTAGCCTTTGGTTCTTTGTCTACCAACCTCTGGCCTCCCCCCATCCCCTAGCAGCAACAGCAATTGCGGAGAGCCCACTTGGAGGTGGGTCGATGTTGGGGGAAGGCAGCAGCCACTGGGGGGGACCTGTTACCATTGTATATCATGGTTTTTACTCTTTTCTGTGATTAAAAGTGCTTTAGCCCTCTTCTGTTGTTCTAGTTCCTAAAGTGATTACTCCTACCTTAAAAAAATGTTTAATCTAAAGTTTTTAATAAATGATTGTGGAATTTGTTTAAAAGGGAAAGTAATGTAGGTAACCTAGTGGATATAGCACTAGGCCTTGAGTCAGGAGGATCTGGGTTCAAATGTGAGCTCAGACACTTCTAGCTGTGTCACTCTGGGAAGTCATTAACCCCATTTGCCTACTCTTGCCCTTTTGTCTTGGAATTGTTACTAGGACAGAAAGGAAGGGAGGAAGGAAGGGATAAAGAGAAGGAGGGAAGGAAGAAGGGAAGTATGAATGGAGAGAGGAAAGGAAAGGAGGGAGGGATGGAGGGATAGAAGGAGGGATGAAAGGAGGGAGGGGGATGGAAGGAAAGAGGGAGGAAGGAAGGAAGGAAGGAGGGAAGGAAGGGAGGAAAGAAAGAAAGAAGGAAGGAAAGAAAGAAAGAAGGAAATATTCTAGCCTCAGTATTTAGTTCCTTTGGCATTTCAGCCAAGTTTTAGAAATTTGACTGAAAAATGTTGGGGTTTACCCTCTATGTTTAAGAATGGTTTGTAGAGGGGGCAGCTGGGTGGCTCAGTGGATTGAGAGTCAGGCCTAGAGATGGGAGGTCCTAGGTTCAAATCTGGCCTCAGACACTTCTCAGCTGTGTGACCCTGGGCAAGTCACTTAGCCCCCATTGCCTAGCCCTTCTGTCTTAGAACCAATACATAGTATTGATTCTAAGGTGGAAGGTAAGGATTTTAAAAAAATAATAATGGTTTGTATAATAGTTCATGTCTAGAAATAGTTTTGCTACTAGGATTTCAGCCAAAATTCTTCCTTTAGACAATTGCATGGTATTCAATTTATCTACCTTGAAAAGATGACTCAGCACTGTAGGGATTTGAATCTAAGGCTCCAGTTAGTCTCGTTTCATTAATACTGACATTGACACTCCTAAGCCATCCCTTTCCAACCAGATGGATTTGTATTTAAAGCCTGAAAATCCAGGGGGATGTGAGGCAGAGATGTAACTCAATCTCAGCAAGGAGTGTCTTGTGTGCCGTTAATCAGGTGGGCCAAATCCAGACTCAGACATGAGCATGAACTGGCCTGAATGTAACATCTGCTCTACAGGAGGATGACACCAGCCAGAGAGCAGGTGAAGTGATTCCACTTGAGCCAGGAGAAGGTCTAGGACAGAGGCCATGACGTTTAGCCTCAGAGGATAGAACCAAGAGCTTCCAAGAGGGTAGAAGCCTCAGGGGAAAAAAAAATAGGCTTGATATGAGGAAAAGCTTCCTAACAATGAGAATGATCCAGAAGGAAAAAGGGCTGCCTTGAGAAAAAGTGGGTTCTCCCTTACAGGTGGTCTTCAAGGAGAGACTGGATGAACACCTGTCAGGTGTGCCATGACAGGGACCCCCTTTGGGTTTTGGCATAACTACATGACTCATGTGCTCTCTCCCATCTTTCTGGTTCTATGATTCTATGACCAATTACAGAAACCCCTGTAAAAATGCTCTGGTGTATGTCAACCTGACACCTTCTGGTATAAACTACTAACGGTACTGGGCTCTACCCTCCCTTCTCCTCAGTGTCACTTTGGCAGTCACTGATTCTATTTGTCCTTCATTCACGTAAACTGCTCTGCACAAAAGTTCTTTAACTGGTTAGTCTTTCACTCAACGTTTCCTTAGCCCTATTACATGCCACACGTTGTAGATGGAATAGCTGGTGGAGGGTCTATTGGCCTTAGAGTCAAGAAGACTTGGGTTTGGGGCAACTGGGTGGCTTAGTGGATAGAGAACCAGGTCTGGAGAAGGGAGGGGTTCAAATTTGGCCTCAAACACCTCTTAGCTGTGTGACCCTGGACAAGTCACTTAACCCCAATTGCCTATACTTTACTGCTCTTCTGCCTTGGAATCAATACGTAGTATCTATTCTAAGGTAAAGTTTTGTGTTTTTTTTTTTTAAAGGCTTGAGTTCAAATCCTACTTTTCACACTTCTGAACTCTGTGGCCTTGAGCAAGTCTCTCTATGGATGGTTAAATCTCTAGGACTCATTTACTAAACCAGAGAAGTGTACCTATTGTGCATTGCAGAAGGGAGTTCCCAAACTGAGTTTCTGATGGAGGAAATCCCAAATCCTTCCAGTCTCACAGTGTGCAAAGCCAAGGCCAGACACTTGACCGTACTTTCCCGAAGGCCTGTGGCTTCTAAATCTCTCCATGTGGCATGTGGCTCAGAGCACAGCACAGCACAGCTGGTTCAAGAAATGCTGCTGTTGTGCAATTCCTTATGGCACTGGAGATGGCTGTCCTACAGAGAGACTGGGCTGAGGAAGAATCTTAATGTCTCTTCCCCAGCAGAGGCCAGCACTTGGGATGTGCCCAGGAATTTGTTAAAAAGGTACAGATGTGTGGCAGGTTTCACAATCTGTTTATCTAGGAGTGAAGATGTTGAATTAATTAGACTTTGTATTTTCCCTACCAAGTCTCTGCAGAGGTGAGCAAGTTTGGCTTCTTCATGTAGTCACTTCAGACCCTCCCCTGTGGAGTGATGGACTTAAAGGGCACACAACGAGTTTCCCCAATGAGTTCAGTCCAGCAATGGTAATAATCACACCTTACATTCCTATAGTGGCTCACCTTCATTAGCAATTCCCGGCTGGTTAAATGATTATTATGGTCAGAGAAGATATCTGAAAGTTCTTCAAACATCAACATTCTGTCCCTAGGGATAGAAATTTGAGAAAAAAATTAGTACACGAGAAACAAAAGGCTGATATGTTATCCCAGTTTTCCTCAGTAACTGGCTAAAAAGGAATCCAGATTATTGTTAAACATTTATTAAGTACCTATTTCTTGCCAGGCACTGTGCCAAGTGTTTTATACATATTATCTAATTTGATACTCACAACAAACTTGTGAGGTAAGTGCCATTATAATCCCCATTTCACAGTTGGAGAAACTAAAGCAAAAAGAGATCAAGTGACCTGCCTAGGACGACATAGTTAATAAGTGTCTGAGGCTGGATTTGAACTCAGGTTTTCTTGACTCCAGGCCCCACTGCTCTAATCATTGCACCATTTCCAGACAAGATATTCTCAAAGTCTAAGTTTAGCAGAATCTCAGACGCAGGGTATTTTTTTTTAAGGTGGATATGGTTCTCTATAAAGAGAAAAAAATATTTTCTTATAAGTCTAGTATCATAGATTTAGAACTGGAAGATAATTTTGAATGCACATAGTCCAACCACCTCCCTTTATAGATGAGGAAAATGTAGTTTACAGAGATTAAGGGATTTGTCCAAGGTCATAAAGAAGTACTAGTGTCATCATTGGCATTTGAACCCAGGTCCTAGAGTTCCAAATCCTCCAAGTTTCCCAGAACATTTGAATCAAGTTGAAAAATTATCTTGGTTCTGCCCTCTGGGAGTTGATAATCTTGGATACTTTAAGAAAAGTCATAACCCCAACAAGAGCCTAAGAAGCTGGCTCCTAAACCTAGCAGTGACATCCTGATAATAGCATTCCGGAAATAAGACATTACCACTGAAATAGCTTTACTGAAACAGAGAGAGCAGTTTCTTTAAAACTATGAGTCTGCTAAAAGGATGAAAGTTCTGTGTGGTGACCCAGGTAAAGGTCTATTAAAGTTATGACTTGTTGGCACTTTGCCCTCCAAACTCGACAGAAAAGAGAATAAAAAGCTTCCCTGCACCATCTCTGGTTGGCTGCTTGGACTTCCCTTGGTAACTGACAAATATTTAACAAAGTTGGACATGTCCCTCATCACCTGACGAGTATGCCTGTTCTTTTTCAATATGGGGCCACTTCATTGATATTGCAAAGTACGCCGGATTTCTTCATGGAATTTTATGTCTATCGTTACAGATCACCCACCACCACCATCACTCTCCACAGATGCCTTAGTCAGACCATAACTAGACTGTTTTGTACAGTTCTGGGAGCCACATTATGGATTATAGCCACACTGACAAACTAGAGGGCATAAAACGGAGGGCAACCAGGTTGGGGAAGGGCTTGAAGTTCAAGTGATATGACATTAGGTTGAAGAAACTGATCAGGATTCTATCCACTTCCTGAGAGAAGGGATGGATTTAGATGCAGAAGGAGAGCACAGTTTTGGACATGGACTACATGGGAATTTTTTTTTTTACTTAAATATGCAATTTGTTATAAGGGTTTTGTTTTTACTTTTTCTTTGTCTTTTAAATCAGAGATGGGTGGATGAGAGGAACAGAAAATAAATATTTATTCATTAGAAATGTAAGGCTTCAAAAAGGATACTGAAGTGATTTAGACTGCAAAAGAGACTTAGCAGGGATGCGATAAATGCTTTTGAGTGTCTGCAGACCTGATAGGATAAATAGGATTATGCATGTTCTACTTGGTCCCAGAGAACAGAACTAAGAATAATGATGGATATTTGAGTAGGAACAAATGTGTACCTTTAAGGGAAAACTTCCTAAAAATTAACTCTGTCCAAATGTAGAATGGGCTGATTTGGGAAAGACTTCACTGGAGGTCTTCATACAAAAGTTAGATAAGTGACTAATGGTTGGATATATTGTAGGAAAGATCTCTTTTATTCTTTTTTTTTTTTTTTTTTTGGAGGCATGTAGATGGTACAGTGGATAGAACACTGGGGCCTAGAATTAGGAAGATCTGAGTTCAAACCCTATCAGTGGTTCCCAAACTTTTTTGGCCTACTGCCCCCTTTCCAGAAAAAAATATTACTTAGCCCCATGGAAATTATTTATTATTATTATTTTTTTATTTTAATAGCAATTAATAGGAAAGATAAATGCACCTGTGGCCATCACCACCTACGTGGATCGCTGCAGCATCCACCAGGGGGCAGTAGCACCCACTTTGGGAATCACTACCCTACATCATATACTTAATAGCTATGTGACTCTGAACAAGTCATTTAACCTCCTACTGTCTCAGTTTTCTCATCTATAAGTTGGGGGATGATGATAGCACCTCCCTTATAAAGTTGTTTGAATGAATTAACATATGTAAAGCACTTTGAAAACTTTTCAAATGCTATATAAATGCTAACTCTCCTATAAGATTTGAACAAGATTACCATTTAGGTTCCTTTCCACTCTAAAATACAGTCTGGATTATTGGTAATTAGTTGAGATCTATATTTGCACAGAAGCTATGATTTCATCAGGGTGGACACTCACTCTCCTTGTACAGATCACAGCCAAAATGTTCTTTCTTATCCTGGAAGTTTTTAGTTCATGTCCTATAAATCCTCCACAGAAGACTCATCCAACATGCTTGAGTCCTCTCCAGATTTCATTAATATCTGGTGGATACTGGCACAACAATCAGTGTACCTGTTGTCATTTCTCACTCTTATTACATGAAGAGCCTGACATCTTTTCTGGCAAAAGCATTTAACAACTTCAAGTAAGGTGTTGTGAGTAATATACTGGAGTCTATTTATACTCAAATATAATGTGTCCAGAGGCTATAGCATCCAACCCATTTCTGGCCAAGGATCCTATCTGTAACATCCCCAATAGATAGTGATGCAGTTTTTGCTACTCAACCTTTATTGAGAAGGAACCACAAAGCAGCCTATTGCATTATTTTAATTGTTCCTTCTTATATTAAACTTGAAAATTTTTAGTTGCAATTTCTAACCATTGTTCCCATTTTTTCCTCTCTGAGGCCAAGAACAAACCTAATCTCTTTTCCATGTGGCAGACTTTCAGATACTATAATCTAGACCATATTTCTCAGCTCGGCCACAAAGATAGGAAAAAAGACTTTGTCAAATGCTTTTCTGAAATCAGAGTAAATTGTAGTCCTAGCACGCTCATGTCTGTGCCTGTTGAGCAAATTTATTTTTAACAAAGGAAAGGAGCTATTCATGATGGAGTCAGTGGCTTTCTGAGCTCTATATGTTTACAAATGATTCTTTTATAAAACATTTTAGACTTTTGCCAGAAATCAAAGTCAAGATCCCTGGCTTATAGCTTACAGGCTACTCTCTTCTTATCTTTGACAGTAAGGATAGCATTTGCCCTTTTGCTCTCCTATGTTCTGGGATCTTTCAGTGATCTCTTACAGTGACTCAACAGTCACATTTGTATGTTCTTTCAATAAGTTGGGTTCTAAAGCTAGGCCAGGGCAAAAAGTTTTCTTTCTATCTCCTCACTTATCTTGGATTCAGAATTCTATTACTCATCTTTGTTCTGTCCTTCCAGTCCACAGAACATTTTTGTTAGCACAGAAAACAGAAACTAAGTAAAAATGTAACAGTTCTGCTTTTTTGGTCTTTCACTAATTTATATTAATAATCACAAAAATGATAATTGATGGCATTTATACTGTATATCATGGCTTGGGTAGGTCTTTTATATAGATCTATGGATACATAAATTTATATAAACAAATATAAATCTTTTACACATGCATACATAAACACAGAGAGACAGACAGACAGATAGATAGATATAGACATAAAATCTCATTTGGACATCACAGCAAAACTGGAATTTCTACTCCAAAATATTATCCTCATTTTATTGATAAGGAAACAGGGTCAGTTTCTATGATCCATGGTCACATAATGCCTTTAAGGGGAAGAGAGAAGCAAGCTTTCACTCAAATCTTCCTCCCTTCTAGTATTTTATGTTATACCAAACTGACTGTTTTGTTCATTATCAAGAACCCATTCATCCCAAAGAATAGTCCCATCTCTTCTTTTACACTCCTCTTTTCCTGAATAGGGATAAAACTAAAATAAAACCTTTATATTGTTCTGATTGTGATTTATCAACTTCAGTTCATTCTCAACTTTAATGCTATTTTTAAAGGATCATACTATCACATAATATTTATCCTGTATTACTTGCCCTTATTTTTATCTTTTTCACAGATCTTTCAGAAATTTAAATTCATTGGTAAATTTCCTTTGCATTCACATCCATCTACAACAGCATTTCACCCTTTCCCTCATCACTGGACTTATTTCATTAAGGTTTTCATTCTTGGTTTCTTCCCATCCTTCCTAATAGTGACTTTACCTGTTTATTCTTGGTACAGGAGATTCTCCCAATCCTTTATCTACACCCCTTGAAATTTTCTCTCTCCAAATCTAGTACATATATCAGAGTGTGACTTTCCTCTCCTCCATTCTAAAGTCTAAAATAAAGTAGTTATTCCCCTCAATGTTCCATACTTCTACTTTATCAACTAGTTCCTCTTTATTAGGAAGAATTTAGGGTCAGAATAGCAGTTCCCCTATCACTTCCTTTTCAAGAATGAAATTACCATTAATACAAACTTTAAAAAATGATCAGCTGCTCTGCTTTTGTCAAAAAGATTCTTCCAGCAGGTTTCAGTATTTGAAGACCCCCATCACTACTGTTTTATGCCTCTCTGCCATATCTGTTTATTTCCTCTCTGTATTTGGGTGATCAATGGTATACTCTGATGGTAGGAGGACTTCTTTTTCTGCCTCAATTGACTTCCATCTAAATGTCCTTCACTATCCCTTCTCCTCCATCTGGTTCTTGGCTTTCTTTACATAAAGTGAATTTTCTTAATATTTAGCATTACTCCACTATTCTTCATATCTTCCCAATTCCTTTAAATTAGGTAGACTTTGTCAGAGCTATAGTCCAGACTGTCTTATCCTAGCAATTCTCTGTCATCATATCAATGGGACCAAATTTACCTCACTGCACTAAGATCTCTAGTTTAGTTTGCTTGTTGACCTTATTTTGTGGTTTTGTCTAGAGGCATTTAAAAAAAAACCTCCTATTATTATCCCTTTTTTTGGATTTTTGTCTCCTATGGGTTACTGGGTTTTTTGAGTACTATTGATGTTTTACTACTTTGTAGCTATTTCTCCATGGTATCAGTTTGGGAGAGAGATGAGATGTAGATAGAAGTAGAAATACAAACAGTAATTTGTAAAGATGAAATACACCAGTATTTTTTTTCTCTTTTCCTCTGCTTTTCAACTGAATGCCCTTAAAGATGATCATAGCTCAAATACAGGAAGAAGCCATTTAGTCCAAGCCCTTTATTTTACTGATGAGAACACTAAGGCCCAAGAAGGCTAAAGAACTTACAGATCTAATGTTCTTTTCTCTTTCTAGTTCCTTCCTTCGGAGATCATCTCTTATTTACCCTCTCTATAGCTTATTTGTGAACAGCTTCTTGCATATTGTCTCCCCCATAGTTAGTCTGTGAACTTCTTGAGGGTAGAGGCTTTCTTTGTAAAACCAGTGCTTGTCATGGTGCTTGGTACATAGGAGATGCTTAAGAAGTGCTTGTTAAGCAGCTTATTTTTCATTATACCACTTATGATTAGATTTATGACGACTTTCAGGCAAATATATTATTACCAGCCCTCCTGAGTTGCTCCCAAGCCCTAGAATCATTCTTTTATCTTAAGCTGAAGACCAGAAATCCTGTCTTCTTGTCCATAATCTCCCCAAGGTTCACCCATGATGCTGAAGACTTTCTCAACTTCTTCTTGAAACTGCAAGCATACCAAAGGAGCACTCTGTTCACTTGTCATCCTTCATTCTTCCAGATAATTCTAACAGCTAGGCGGTTCAGTGGATAGAGTATTGGCCTTTGAATTGGGAAGATCTGAGTTCAAATATAAACTCAGACACTTACTAGTTGTGTGATCCTGGACAAGTAATGTAACTGCTATTTAGTTACCTCACCTGTAAAAGGGGGATAATAACAGCACTTACCCCCAAGGTTTTTATGAAGATCAAATGAAATAATAATTGTAAATTAATATATCATCTTTTTACAAAGGAAATACCTAATTTGAATAAGCTGAGGAAAGAAGGGGCAAGAGAGTAAAATAGATTACTACATAGAATGAACTACAAAATGTCTTGGAATGAAAAAATCCTATAAAATAATAATAAATATCCATTCCATATACACTTGCCAATATCTGCTATTCCAACTACTAAAACTCAAGTGTTTTGAAGATGCCAGACTAGTGAGCATTAAATTAAAAACTATACAGTATCAGTGACTACAAACATCATTGCCTAGAATCAGTACTAACCGAGACTCAGATTATCCTATCCTGCTCTGAATAGAGCTCTTTTTGTCTTCAAATGGAAGTTTGTTATATGGAAGAAATAATCCAGTATAACAATAAGAAAATTAAGTTAGGTCCTAGTTGCTTCAAATAAGAAATTTGAATAAAGATAATCACAAAATGTGAGGAGTTCCACTGGTCCAGTTGAGAGAGAGTGGTGGCATTTCTTCAAGCCAGCAAGGCTGGACTAAAGTAGCAATTTTTAAATGGCACCTTACTGGACTGGGGAAATAAATGGCCCTCCATTAGAACTGTGTGTTTTAAACCAGAGTTATTTTAGTCATGGCGGAAATCACACTCAGTAATAGCAAGGAGATGCTAAAATAATTATTTAATATTTGTTTTTCCCCCCTCAAAACTAGATGGAATACACTCCTTAAATAACCTCCTAAAATCCTTTAATGACTGGTTGCAACAGGGCAACGATTTTTATTTTTTAATTTTTCTAAAAAGCCCACAACATTTAAGCTTGTTATAATGAATTGATTTCCTACATACGTGGTAGAACAAAGCCTCATTCTAACTAAACATTTGTTGAATTATTCATCATCTATCCCTCCCAAACCTATTGCTGCTCTCAATTTTGGTTTTTTACCGTTCATGATAACACTATTTTCTCACATGTCCAAAGCTGAAAACTCAAGAGCCACTTTTTATTTTTACTTCTCTGTCATCTATAAACACCCTGACGAATTGATGAACTGAATGAAATGGATGAATCATGTGGATTCTGATGCCACAGCATCTCTTGAATCCATTCCCTCCTCTCACAAGCACATTGCTACCCCATTCTTTCAAACATGAACTAATGGAGTAGTCTCTCAATTGGTTTCTCTGCATCCAATATCTCCCCTTTCCAGTCTGCCCTTCACACAGCTGCCAAAATATTCTTCCTAAAGCACGGGTCTATCTGTTTTACTTAGTTCAATGTTCTCTCCCTCCTCTCATCTTCCTGGGCCATTTGGTCCTTATTTCCCTTGGCTTTATCCCATTCTGTCTTGTAACCTACTTCTTTCTATATGTATCATATACATCTGTTAGAGCAAATGCCCCAAGGGGACAGAACCCGCATCAATTTTCATCTGTCTCCAGCCCCCAATACCTACTCTCCCATTTTATATACATTAGGCTCTTAATAAATATTTGCTGACTTTAGTTACATAAAATACACCTTCCTTCCTACTTGCCACACATGAAAAACCTCAAATGTTTTTCTCTCCCTAGCCTAATACAAGCTTTAAAAATGGGTATCCATGAGGATATAGTTAGCTAGCAATTATTTCTCAGCCAAAAGAAAAATAAATTAGAAGAGACACCTAGGAACTTACTTTGGGACGGAAGCCCAAGTCTTTTTTAACCGATAAATTGAATTAGACTGCAGGGCTGAAACGATGGCTCTCAACGAGGAAAAATTCTTCAGGATCCTACATTCCTGCAAGGGGAGTGATTAAGAAATAAAAGACATTTAAATATCAATATTACAGTAGGTCAGTGGTTTCCTGTTTTAGCTGTCTCAGCTGTTATGAATTCTCACCACTAAATAGGCAGCTGTATAAATACCCAACATCAAAAGGGTCGGGGAGGGTCCTCACTTCCTCCTCCAACCCTGAAACACTTATATTTTGGGACTTCATCATTTTGCTTTGTTTTCTCTCTCTCTATTTCTGTGTCTGTCTGTCTCTTTCTGTACATATATATACATATGTATTACATTTTATAACATATATGTATTTTTGGCGTAAGCTATTACAATTTTGTAGCTTCCAGCTTTCCCCATAAAAACACAGAAGAGGTGAGTCTTCAGAGTCATGCTACAGAAAGCAGCCTTGACTCCTCTGGAAATGTTCAGTTGCCTGTAAAATATGACTTCTCACACCCCATAATAAAAAAAAAATGTGTATACACACACACACACACACACATACACATACACATACACACACATATCTATGTATCCTGACTAAAGTTCCATCTTCTCTAGGAAGGCTTTCTCAGTGCTCCTTAATAATCTTAGTGCCTTCCTGTAGACATCTTGTTTGTGTATAGTTGTTTACAGTTATCTCCCTCATTAGACTGTGAGTTCCTTGAGGGCAGAGACTGTTTTGGGCCTTATATCCCCCCTGTTTAGCACAGTGCCAGGCACTGGTATTTAAGAAATGCTTGCTGACTTAACTTGGCTCAAAAAAATGAATGCACTATGCTTAAGGTGACTGCTGCCAATTATATTTAATAAGACAACATCTACATGCAGCTGAGTAGCTCAGTGGATTGAGAGCCAGGCCTAGAGACAGGAGGTCCTAGGTTCAAACCCGGCCTCAGCCACTTCCCAGCTGTGTGACCCTGGGCAAGTCACTTGACCCCCATTGCCCACCCTTACTACTCTTCCACCTATGAGACAATACACCGAAGTTAAGGGTTTAAAAAAAAAAAAAAAAAAAAAAAGACAACATCTACAGTAAGCTCAAAAGTACAAATGCTTATGCATGTAGAGCAGTGTGAGTGTGTGTGTGTATATTTACATATATATAAATATATATAACTTGGCAGTATAACTTTACCACAAATTGAACCTATGCTTTCATGTTCTAGCCCAAGAGGGGAAAAAAAACTGTGTGTGTGTGTGCATGCACACATATTTTCAAGACACATTTTGTTTAAAATTGGCTTGTCCCACTACCATAAACATTCAAAATCACCTTTGTACTTCAGAGCTTCAAAAAATAACCTGGATTTTTTAAACAAAATTCAATTTGGGTAGTATTTTAAAACAAAACAGAAAGTGAAGGTTATATTCACAGTAAAAAGCAGAGTCCTCCTCAAGAAGCTTGAATTTCCATGTGGAGCCTACAATGCTGGCAGTTTTAAAAAAGATCTTGGGCACCACAGACTTTCTGGCTGAATCTCACAAGAGGAGAGGTGTGTGTCTCAAAAACCAAGTCATCGAGGAAAGCCAAATGATTATGGTCACGTAGGACGCTAATCTCTGCCCAGAGAGGGCAGATGTTGTCATGGGCAGACTGGTCTGTTACAAGAAGATGCCCTTATGCTTAAGCGTGTGAGCAACATGTTTCTCTTTTCGGGCAAAGCAGCAATGTGAGCAAGGACTTGATTTCATACATAGGAGCCTCCATGGAAAGTGGCCCGCACCAACCAAGCTGGCTTATTTTCTACTCAGATCTTGCTCAAAGGGCTGCATCAGTGGCATGGTTTGGACATGACTTTGAAGAAGAAAGGCTTTCTCTCTAATTGGGCAGGCACCAAATTTGACTTTTTAAAACCTTGTCAAACAAACTAACAACCTCTAGACCCCCAGCTGACATTGTCTTTAGAACCAATACCTATGGAATTCATAATAACTGCTCATGTTCTTTCTCTATAAATATCTTAATGTCCTTCTCTTAGAAAAATGCACCAGATCATGGTGCCAGAAGCCCAGCCCCATGAATATGGTTCAACAAAGGTTCAGCCCCCAAGAGTCATGCTCTAAGAATTAAGAAACTTGCAACAGAGGAACTCAGGTCCAGCTTTTGTGTCCAAATTATAATAAACATATGGAAAGTATTACTAAAGAGTCTTCGCTTCAGCAAAGGGACAAGAAGGCATCTGGCTACATTTCTAGAAAAGGAAGGAATATTCTAGGGGTGTGATAACAAAAGGTAAAATGATGGGATTCAGATCAGCCTAAGTAAAGTTCATCATGTTTAGCCAAAATGCTTTTCTTACTTCTAAATGATTTGCTTTCTTTCAAATATCCCTACAATAGAAAAAAACAACAACTTTCTATGAATGACATAGGAAAAAGAAAATAAGACTGAGTGTGAAAATGAACTTTGAATTTCCTGCTTCCAAGAGACTACTCTAAAAGATCTCCCAGGACACAACACAGAAAATCTTTGATAACATCTATCATTTAAAAAAATTATTGTATCTAAGATATTTTAATTGCTTTATATTTCTATTTTATAGTTACTAATACAGAACATTTAAAATGTAATGGGGGGGGGGCAGCTGGGTAGCTCAGTGGACTGAGAACCAGGCCCAGAGACGGGAAGTCCTAGGTTCAAATCCGGCCTCAGACACTTCCCAGCTGTATGACCCTGGGCAAGTCACTTGACCCCCATTGCCCACCCTTACCACTCTTCCACCTAGAAGCCAATATGCAAAAGTTAAGGGTTTAAAAAAAATTTTTTAATGTAATTGGAATAAGTCATCATTTGAGCACAGAATATGATGTGCACAGAGGAATCATGTTCTTGTGATAGATTTTACTGTCATTTGTCAGGATAAGATACTTTTTTCCCCCCAATTTGCTATTAAACATTGCACGTTCAGATTCTACCTATACTTCAAAGCTCTACTTGAGGCAAATTTTTCTGTGAATTCTTTCCTAAAAAAACCGACAGCAAGGGGAGCACAGTGGACAGAGTGCCAGGCCTGGTGTTTGGAGGTCTTGGGTTCAAATCTGGCCTCATAGACACTTCCTAGCTGCGCCATCCCAGGCAAGTCTCTTAACCTTGGTGTTCTAAGTCTTTTCTGATTCCCTGTCTTAAAATTGTTATTAAATAAAAAAATAAGGGTTTAAAAAAAAAAAGCCACGGCGATCTCTTCTCCCTTCTCTAAACTCTTCTTCAGACATACTGTATCATTTGTATTTCTCAGAAATTCCTCCAGTTTCAATTCTATATCTATATTTCTTAAATCTTCTTAAATACTTTGAGTTTCTGGAGGTGGAGAGTGAGGAGGAGGTTTTAGCTTTTATGGCCATTACAACTCCTTAGCTCATGGTTGGTGTTCAGTAGCTAGCTGTTGACTGTTATAGTTGATAAGAAGAATGGCATAATGGAAAGTTAAGCCTTGAAGTTGGGAAAACCTGGGTTTAAATTCTACCTCTGAAACACAGTTTCTATGTGACCATGAACAAATAATTAACTTCTTAGTGTTAGTTTTACAATTATAAATTGCAAAAGAGTTGTTCATCTGGATTGGAAAAGAGAGTTTCCAGATCAAGTCTAGAAATAATAATCAGAGGTCCAAGACAACAACAACAATAATACTACTACTAAAAATAATTAATATTCATGGTGTTTTAAGGTTTGCAAAGTGCTATGTGTATATGCAAACATAAGATATGATTGTCCTTTGACTAGATAATTAATATTGATCTCATTTAATGGAAAGTAAAAGGACAAAGAAATAGAGTAGAGAAAATTAAAAGTCACATTTCATGTGGCTAGTTGTTTCAGGATTAGAATGGGAGACCTATAATGCCCAGCTTAGGGCTGTATTCACAGGACCACATAGCTCTCTGCACTTAAACCTAGCCTTCCCAACATTCAGGTCTACTGTGTAAAGGATAATACTTTAATATATGTATCAATGTATCTCTCCTTTGAAAAAAGAAAAGAAAAGGAACATTGACTTGAGAGTTATGAAATCCAACTTCTCAATCTAGTTACCTAGAAGAAGCAGAATGCCTAATGGAAAGAGTCAGGAGACCTGGGTTGGTATCTTGATTGTTACTACAAGAAATTAGGTTTAATTAAAAATGAACCAGGAGGCCACTGAGGTAGATCAGTGGATTGACAACTAGCATGAGAGATGAGAGGTCTTGGATTCAAATCTGGCCTCAGACATTACCTAGCTGTGTGCACCTACTGCCTAGCCCTTACCACTCTTCTGCTTTGGAACCAATACTTGGTACCTATTCTAAGACAGAGGGTAAGGATTTTTAAAAAATGAACTGGAAAAAAAGCAAATCTTGTCTAATCCTTCCTACTTTGTAGTCACCCTACTACTATTATTTAGGGGTCCCCAAGTCCATGGGACAGAAAAGTAAAGTCTATTTCCTTGGCAAAAAAAAAAAAAAAAGCCCTCAGGCATTCTATGGCAGCAGACTAAAAAGTTTAATACGGATAAAAAACAGTTGTCCTCTTCTTCAGTTTGAAAAAGAGAACAAGAATGCAGTCTATGAAATGTTGGAACAAGCCTCATCTATGAGAAGGGCCTGAGAACAGAGTCTGTCCATAGAGAAAATCCACAAAGAGTTTAAGTCAGAGAAACTGTGTGTGTGTGTGTGTGTGTGTGTGTGTGTGTGTGTGTGTGTGTGTGTGTGTGTGTGTGTGTCGGGGAGGAGAGTGTTTCTGTCAGATCTCACCAATAAAATCCTAATATCTGAGCATAAAAAGAACTGACATAGTTATAACCCCAAGAACCACCCAGGAATGGGAAGTCATCTAAGGTAAGGAATGGTTTTCAAAAGAAGATTCACAAACTTAAACAAATGAAAAAAACAAATTTACTAGCTGTATAACCATGGATGGGCAAGTTATTTTCCATCTTTGGACATGTTTCCTCATCTGAAAAATGTGAGGGATAAATAAATTATCTCAAAGGCCTCTTTAACAATAGCAGGCCAGTGGCTCCTCTCAAGTTCTGGAAGAGCTAATTGTCATAGGTCTGGGAAAGAAGTTTAGGACTAAAGGGAGAACTGGCCATCACAGAATCAAAAAGTAACTACTGGACACTGCGTGCAAAGTACTGTGCTCTTTCCACAAGAGGATACAAAAGGAACTGGATGTTTTCTCCTGTCCTGAGGGAGTTATAGTGTGGGAGCTTATAAAAGGAAACAATCCCAAAGGACATCCCCCATTCTAGTTAAAAATAATAACTTTATGTCTTATGTTAGTGTGAATAAACATAACTCTATTCCCTGCCATATTTAAACTTGTTTAAATCTAATGGCTAAAACATGATAGAACTCTAGGAGAGTTTGGTCACTAGTGAGAATAAATAAGATTAACAAAAGCAAGTGCAATACATGAGCAATGTTAATCCACTTCTCGATGATTTTGGCCCGCTGCTGAGTTTTGAGCTCTTTGCCTCCCAGGATGGTGCTGACGACACATTTGGTGAGGGTATTAAACTGAGAGATGGTGGCCCGGATGGTGGGAGCCAAATGTTTGTTTTCCTTCTTATCCCTTTGAGACCAAATACAACCCAGGCAGTGATGTGGTACTACTTTCTTGAATAGTTCCTAGAACAAGAGAGGAATTGATGTTAAAGACAACAGAGACTTTTTCATATGGCAAAACACGTCATCAGGGTCATCTGTAAATTGGTATTTCATGAATGAACAACTAAATCCCTTTTACTTGACTTGCTTTTTTATGTGCTCTTGAATAGGCTAAAGTAATTAATATATATAATTGGTATTCTTACTAAATCTCACAGAATGGGAGCTATAAACCAATGACAGAAAATAAGTTGACTGAATTCAATATGCGTTAATAGTGTCTACTTGGTAAGCAAGCCCATGTGGACCTTTAGAGACTATTGATCAAGGGAAGTAGTTGAAGATCCTTAAAAAGTAAGTCACAGGAGAAAAGAACAGGTAAGAATAAAAAGATCAGTTTGTGTTTTGGGGTCTCTACTGAAATTAATAAACTATGCCACCTTCCATGTAAGCTAATTTTTAAAAATACAGAACTATGATTTTATTGGTATAAGAAACTCCTTCTATTAATGCTGATGGGCAACCGATATATAACTTATAATCTTAGATTGTTGCCAGGGCACGGAGCGGTTAAGGGACTTATCCAGCTCTAGGCAATGAAGAATGTGAACTTGACAATTTAACAAATGGGGAAATTAATATGATCTCATTGGTATCACTAAGACTTAACAGGAGGGGGCTAATGACTAGGAATTGTGGCTATTTAGCTTAGGGAAAAGAAGACTTGGGGGGGGGGGGAGGGATATGAATGTAGTCTTCAGGCGCTGCAGAGTTATCATGTGGGAAGAGGGATTGGAAGTATTTTGCTGAGTCCTGGAGGGAAGAATTGGTGCCAGCGAGTGAACATTTCAAGGAAGGCAGTAAAAAAGAATGTCTTAACAATAAGGGTTGTCTAAAAATCAAAGGGGTTGCCTCGTAAGAAAGGTGACTTTCTTATAGTATCTATCACTGAAAGCATTCAAGTATGAGTTGGACAACTGCTTGAAGGGGATGTTGTAGAACAGATTCGTTCATTGTACACTTGATGGCCTCTTCCTTCCAACACTAAGGTTCTCTGATTCTATCACCTCAAAACAATATCAATAGCATTTCCTAGATACTTTTAATCATATATTTCTGAAAAGGTATATGTCAACCACTTAAGACTTTATTCATAATAGCACGTCTCCCTAGAAAAGCAAAAGTGTCACTAATTACTATTATTTTCAAATGGAGGAAAATAAAGTACAATCAAGATAAGAGGCCACAGAGCAAAAGGGGAAAAATTGAATGGTCTGAGGACCAGGTCTCTTAATGTCATCCTCAGGGGCACAATTAGTAAACTCTACGTGTGTGTGTGTGTGTGTGTGTGTGTGTGTGTGTATGTGTGTGTGTGCGCGCGTGCACATGGGCCTGTGCTTTCATGTAAGGAACTCTCCATGAGGAATTTCTTTCTAATGATACAAATAACTGCTGCTCTATACTTTCCAGCATCAGAGTTACCCAGGACATGGAGGGTCTAAGAGACTTGTCAAGGAACATACAGTTACTGTGAATCAGAAGCATGGTATAACCCAAGTCTTCCAGACTTCTAGACCAAATCTTTGCCCACAACATCATGCTGCCTCTCTTGCTATGGTTATTGTATAAATGATAATTCTCAGGTAGGTGTTCAATTTTACCCTGAACTAATATGACTAATAGGGTTATATGTGAGAGAGGTCAGTGGCCTAGGAGCATTAACATGTAGAATCTATGCTATTTAGGGTATCTTTCATCAACACATTAATTCATTCTGCATTTTCTAAACTAATTTGATCACAGAATAGTTGGACTCCTCAGGATCCCACATGGTTCACACATATATAAACATTTTAAAGTTTAAAGAATTTTAAAAGGGACTAGAGGAAAGGAAAGAGTAGGAAATTATAATTGATGTAAAAGCAAAAGACATCAATAAAATATTTAAAAATAATTACTGTGTTGGCATAAGGTAAGTAATGCGAACAGGATTATCCCCAATTTGCAGATGAAGACCTTTAAGCTCAAAAGGTTCAAGTACCTTGCCCTGAGACCCATAGCTATTGCGTGTCAAAGTCTAAACTTGAAACCAGCTCTTCTAACTTTAGGGTCACTGCTCTTCCCACTATGCCACTCTTTCTTCTTATTAAGTGTCTGGGGAGTGGGGATGGGAGGGGGATGAGAAGGTATCCTAAGGACATGGAATATCCAAGCTTTTAATCCTCCTAATACCTTGGCCTTCCAGTCCATCAGCTTCTTCATCTCCTATGGCTTTCATCTCCACTTTGCCCAGGCCACCTAAAAACATGGTTTCTCTCCCTTTAGAATTTACCATCATTAGAAGTTGCTTTTCTTCTTGGATCCTGACCTCTCTGACTCTAATCTCATTTCTAGATCATAGTCTTCCTGAACTTCCACAACCTCCAGTCCCACAATATCCCTTCTTGCAATCCCAAGCCAACATTTCTCTTCTAGACTTATTTTTATCATCAGTTACAACAATAATACTATTTATATGGTACCTTATGGTTTACTAAACAGTTTACATTTTTATCTCATGTGATCCTCAAAACAAACCACAAAAAGAGCTGTGCTCTTATTATCTCTATTTCATAGATAAGGAAACTAAGGCTAAGTGAGACTGAGAGACTTGCCTAGGGTCACATGGCTGAGAGTCGGCAACCCTACTGGATGCCTCCTTGGCAAGGAAAAATGGCTCCATCTGTTGTACTTGTATCCTAGCCCCTTGGACAGTGCCTGTACCTAGTAGGCATGTTATACATCTGGCTGACTGACTGAATTGGGATGAGGGTCCTTTTCCTAGATCTGACAGAGCCTCACTACCCCATGTGGGTAGCCCTCCCCAAACCCCCTTCTGCATACATTTTGCTGCCTAAGCCCAGAACAACTCCACCCTGAGGCAGCCTCAATGTTTTGTGCATCTCTCCTTGGAACCACCTTCATATTGTAACTTCACTACTGGCTCACCTGGCTGCCTGGGGACTGTTATTTTCCTGAATTCATTCCTCAATGATTAGCATACTCCAACCCAGTCATCTTCCTATCTTAGTGATTCTGAAGCTTCAGCTACAATGGTAGAAAACACATTTCCTTTTTCCATTGCTTTATTACTATACCCTTAAATCCCATCTATTCAGGGTCCCAGAAACAAACTATCTCTTCTACTTTGCTCTCTGAAATGCCTGTGCCACTTTCATCTTAAGTCTTTTCCTTTCTCACTGTTTCCATCTTCTCATATCATGAAGAGTTCCCCCTTGAGGACATAGGCCCCTCCTGGCCATTCTTTCCAGTCCTAGCTGTATTTTCACTCTTCCCTGCCTTCCCCCATAACTTCTAGGCTTTTCTTCTATAACTAATACTTAGTAACTTTTTCTCCTTTGAGGTTCATTCTATCTATATTTATTACCTAATTATGATTCTGGTATCTGTAATCATAGATACTGTTCCCCCAGGACACTCTACTTTCCAAGCTTAGTCCCTCAAAAACCCTAACTTCTCAGTTCCTCAGTACATTCATTTCATATGACCTATTCCTTCACCCTATCTCAGCTCCACAGACATCTACTCTTTATTCCTATTCGTGTGCTGCTGAATGAAGCCAGAGAAAATTATAAAACAAATCACATTGCAGTACAAATATGGGTTACATAATTTCAACTGAGTTTCATGTCAACTCACTTCCATGGATTTTTCAGACCTTTTTCATCTTTCCACAAACCTCCTCAAACCTCTCATGACTTTTCCTCCTATCATCCTCTCAACTGAGAACCTTGCCTCATATTTAACTGAAAATACTGAGGGCATTTGCTGAGTTCCCTCTTCTTCCTTCCTCATCTCACATCATTCAAGTCTTCCCCCACTTCAGATTCCTTCATTCTTGTTTCAGATAAAGGGAAGGTCCTTCTCCTTGACAAGACAAACCTTTCTAGATACTTATATAATCCTATTCTATCCCCTCTTCTCCAGCATATTGCTATCACCCCAGCTCTATCATTAATCTTTAATCTCTTCCAACCCAAGGGCTATTTCCTTGATGCTTACAAAATCACTGATCTTGTCCCCACCCTCAAAACCCTTTACCTGATATAGACATCCCCATCACCTTGATAACCTATCCCTTATCTCTCCTAGGCTAGGTGGCCAAAACTCCTTGAGAAGGTTGTCTATAATTAGTGCCTCCTCTCAAACTCCTAACTCTCTGGCCTCCAACTTTATCACCCAACCAAAACTTTTCTCTCCAAACTTACCAAGGGGCTCTTAATCACCAAATCTAATGGCTTTTGTTCAGTCTTTATTCTTCTTGTCTTCTCTGCAGCCTTTGACAGTATTAGTCATCCTTTTCTCCTTGATTTTCTCATCTCTCTAGGTTTTTGTCACATTGCTCTCTTCGAATTCTACCAATTTGATGGTTCCTTCTCTGTCTCCATTATTGGATTTTTAAACAAGAGGCACTCACTAACTGTGTATACCCTCCAAGTTTCTGTCCTGCGCCCTCTTCTCTTATCCCTCTTTAAAGTTCCTTTGATGATCTCATCAGCTCTCATAGATTCAATTATCATCTCTATGCAAATCATTCTCAGATCTATTTATCTATCCCTCAGCCTCTCTTCTGACCTATATATATATATATAGGCTTGCATTTCTAACTGCCTATTTGACATCTCAAACTGAATTCTAATAGACATTTTAAACATCACATTCAAAACTAAATGCACTATTTCCTCAAAAAATCCTCATCCTCTTTCAAACTTCCCCATTGCTGTCAAGTGTACCAACATGCCCCTAGTCACAAAAGATTCAAAAACCTAGGTGTCATCTTCAACTCTTCACTCTCTCATCTTTCATATCCAATATGTTAACATAGCCTGACTATTCTAAATTCACAGCATCTCTCCTCTATGCCTTCTTCTCTCCCTTGACACTGCTACCACCCCAGTGCAGGCCCTCATCACTTAATGCCTCAACTACTAAAAAGGTTGATCTCTCTTCCCCTAAGTGTATCCCTACTTAGCTGGCAAAGCGATCTTCTTAAAGTGCAGGTCAGCTTTGTCATCCTCTTCCACCACTTGATAAAACCTAATGGCACCCTAGTATCTCCAGAATCAAAATATATAATCCTCTGCTTGATGGTCAAAGCCCTCACAACCAGCCCCTCTCCCCACCACACTCCCTATTTTTAGTCTTTTCATGCCTTACTGTTGCACCTATGCACTTTGATCCAGGGACACCGACCTCCTTGCTGTTCCTCAAACAAAAATACTCCATCTCTTCGCTCTGAGCACTTTCACTGGCTGTTCCCCATGGAGAATGCTTTCCCTCAGCATTTCTGCTTCCTGGCTTCCTTGGCTTCCTTCAAGTATCATCTAAAATCTCACCTTCTGCAAGAATGTTAGTCCTTCCTTCCGTCTGAGATTAACTCTACTCTTCTCTGTATCTAGAATGTTTATACATAGTTGCCTGCATGTTGTCTCCTCCCAGCAGACAGTGCACTCTTTGAGGGCAGGGACTGTTTTCTGCCTTTCTTTGTGTCTTCAGAACTTCATACAGTCAGTAACTGACCTGGCCCAGAGCACAAACTTAATACTTTCTTGATGTTGACGTTAATGCTGATGTCCCACTACAACCTCAATGTGTTAAAAAATAAAACCCTTCCTTTTCCATAATCTATCTGCTCCCTTGCTGAATATGGTATCACAATTTCTGCAGTCTATCAGGCAAAAATAAACCAAAAGTTTAACATTTATAATAATATCATATGTGATATTTATATATAACATATAACTTAATAATATACCATGTCATATAATATATAATTATGTAATTAAATTCAAACTTTTCTGAAATAATTCTAATTATAGTGTGTCCTGAAATTTCAATGATTCAAATCATCTATCTGATGACAAAAATAACAGCAAAAGAAATGAACTACAAAATATAATCAACATGAGGAATAAGTGACTATTCCATCCCACTTTATGCCCTGACCTCTTTATGATCCTTATATAACCCATATACACTATACATTCTCATGAAATTTTTGAATGTTCAGGGCAAAAAAAGGAACTTTTCCCCTTGAATTACCCATAAAATTGCTTCAGTCTATATAGACAGAAATAGCTTACAATGATCAAAGACTTGAAAATATCGAAAACAAATCAGATTAACCATTCCATCCTCCCTTGAGCCATAGCAAGTTTCTGGTCTGTCTACAGCACAATGACAGTACATACTGCATCCATGTAGGTCAGCTGTTCTGCCACGAGGTCTTCTGGGAATAAAGTGAATTCACTTGATCCACCACCATCTGGTTCCTCTTCTTCTTCCAGACTGAAGGTGCAAGCATTATGAAATCCATCTGTCCATGAAACAAAAATGAGTCATATTTAAAGTCTCTAAGACTCTAAGCAATCACCCTAATGCAAATATTAATAATATGGAAATAAATCTTGATCAATGATATATGTTAAAACTAAGTAGAATTACTCGTTGGTTATGGGGATAGGGGGAGAGGAGGGAGGAATAGGAGAGGGAAAGAACATGAATCATGTAACCATGGAAAAATATTTAAAATCAATTAATTAAATAAAATTTTTCAGTTAAAAAATAATAATGGTTTCTTACTTACATTCGTAATTGAAGGGAATGCTAATTTTTAGAGATGAATAAAAATAAAGATTTCATTTTTTTCCACATCCAAATTCATAGACCTCCTTAACTCTACTCACTGTCCCCAAAGGGAACTCCAGATTAAGAGTTCCTGCTCTAGGTAGTGAGATTCCACAGATGTTCCTGTTTGAGGATGATATTGTCCTGATTCACATCTGGAATATTAATGAATCTCCTCAATAAGATATATGACAACTCCAGAAACATTTGTGTATAAGTCATATCAGAAAAACTATGGATGACCAGTTCACTCTTGCTGTATCAGTACATATATTCAGGCTAGTTATTGCAAACATCTTTGAATGAAACTTCATAATTAGGAAGGGATAGGAACGTATTCCATTTGGGGAATTGTTAAACACGTTTAGTGATTTCCAAGCTATTTCCTGACAGAGAAAGCCAGTGTTATACTAATGATGCTATACTTGGTTATGAATCTGGGGATGCCAGAATCTCTGAAGAATAAAAACCGATGGTGGTTTTAAGGCAATGTATAGAAGCATGCTAAATATAAGCAGACTGTAGCATATTTCTAAAGATGACCAATGAAAATGGAATAAAAGATATTATCTAAGAAACATATAATCTAATAACTGGTAAGCTGGTCCTTTAGAAAAAGTGATAACAAATGGACAGTCTGAATGCTTATTGACAACTAAAAAGAGTCAAAAGGAAGCTCTGCTGCATGCTGGATGGAGGATCTATGGGAGACTGTTCACAAATATCTCACAGGATGAGAAGGCATTCTTAGAGTGTGACCTGTACCACTGGAAAAAAACCCCACATCACAGACTCAATGAATTGTTAGGAAATAGAAATGTGGAGTTCTTAGTGAAACTTTTAAGAAAAGCCTTCCCCTTATGACTTGCTATTGATACTTATCTCAGGCCATTACATATGGACTCAATTAATCAATCAATCAAAAAGCAAGGTGCTGAGCCAGGTACTGGAGACAAAGATAAAAATTAAACAGTCCCTGCCCTCAAGGAACTTACTTTCTATTGGAGGATACAACCTGCTTGCAGCAAGTTAATATAGACCCTAAGAAAAACAATTTTAAAAACCTTCAAAGAGATTTGGTTTGAGGATAATGAGAGTGGGGGAATTGAAAAAGGCCCCTTGAAGGAAGCGACACTTGAGTTAAGTCTGAAAAGGAGCTAAGTGTTCCAAGGGGCCCAGGGAAAGAGGAAGACTATTCCAGATATTAGAGTGACAGTCGTGTAAAGGCACACACTGTCCTTCATGAAGTTTAGCAAGAATCTTTATTTGCTTCCTAGAAGCAACAAGGAGGAAGAAAGGGAAGTGGAGGGGAAAAGCATTTTTTAAAAATTGTATCTACTCTGTGCCAGGCAGTGGGCTAAGTACTTTACAAATATCATCTCATTAGATCTTCACAAGAAGGTAGGTACTATTGTTATCCCCATTTTATAATTGAGGAAACTGATACAGACAGAAGTAAAATGACTTGTCACAGGTCACACAGCTAGTAAGTTTCTATGGCCTCTTGAAGTGAGGTCTTCCTAATTCCACACCCAGAGTTCTCTATCTACCAAAGTAGACCTGAATCAGGGTGGTATCTAATGACTTTTTAGTGAATGGTATGGAAGGAAAAATCTTTCCAACTTCTTTGTACACAGGACTTGTAAAAGAAAGAGAAAAAAATAGGAGGCAGCTGACATAGTTTGTCTCTCTAGTGTCCCCCATCTCTCCCTCTCTCTCTCTCCCTCCTTCTCTCTCCCCCCCCCCCNCAGGAGTTCCAAGTCGGTCAGCAGTGGCCACAGCAAACTAGGAAGTGGGCTCCCAGGCCAAAGGGAACTTTCTAACCGGGAAAGCGGACAACAGGTCAGCTGGGAATTGCATACTGGACCCTCTCTAAGTTACAGTGGGCTGACAATTAGTGGAGCCAGTATGTGACCTGTCTTGTGGGCCTATCCTTTGTCCTTGGATATAGGCAAGCAGTTCTTCAAATAGGAAAAAACAACCATATTCATTTCCTTTGATGCAGCAAATAGAGAAGATGCTAAAGAACAAAGGCCGAGGCCAGGATTGTAAGTGGTGCTGGCAGAGGGCAGATCACAGTGACACTTTCCAAGCTGAAAGAATGAGACTACTTCCATATATATATATATATATATATATATATATATATATATATATGGAGAGAGAGAGAGAGAGAGAGAGAGAGAGAGAGAGAGAGAGAGAGAAACTCCATTTCCAAACGTCCAAGAGGGGAGCTTCTCACCATAATTTAACCCCTTGCTTGGTGGAAATTCTTAAAATGTCTCTATAATACAGACATTTATATGAGAGCCCCTGGCATACTTATTTTATGAGTAGCACTAGGGTTTTCAAAATAATTATTTGGTACATATAGAGAGATG
The DNA here is from genome assembly GCF_016433145.1 of Gracilinanus agilis. Classification (NCBI taxonomy): domain Eukaryota; kingdom Metazoa; phylum Chordata; class Mammalia; order Didelphimorphia; family Didelphidae; genus Gracilinanus; species Gracilinanus agilis. Next base: position 80,090,549 of record NC_058133.1, on the reverse strand, counting down.
GCTGGTGGGCTTGAACAATTATTTGGCACACACGGAAATGGATATGCATTTAACAACCTGCATACATACAATTTTAACCTGGACCTAAACAAGTTGGCTGGCTACCAAACCTCTAAAACTCTACCTGGAAAATATTTTTATTTTCTCTGGGTCTTAGCTTCCTCAGCCCCAAAATGAGGATTTTGAGCAAGGCAGTTGCTAACAATCCCTTCTAGCTCTTAATATTCCATTACTGGGGGCAGCTGGGTAGCTCAGTGGAGTGAGAGTCAGGCCTAGAGACAGGAGGTCCTAGGTTCAAAACCCGGCCTCAGCCACTTCCCAGCTGTGTGACCCTGGGCAAGTCACTTGACCCCCATTGCCAACCCTTACCAATCTTCCACCTATGAGACAATACACCGAAGTACAAGGGTTTAAAAAAAAATATTCTATTACTCTATGATTATATTTTAATACCCTTTGGGGGAAATTGTTCCTTTGGGCTATACAGAATACGTCTTATAATTTTACATATGCTATGCCTTTCTTTTAAGAACAGAATTGTCTCATCTCTACAGAATGTCACAAAAACATTCTATTAAAAATAAAAACTGACATTTATATAACACTTTAAAGTTTGCAAAATACTTTATATTCATTATCCCACCTAAACCTCCAAATAATTCTTGAAACTAAAATGTTTATTATCCTTACTCTATAGATAAAGAAATCATTTCTCAGAGAGCTTGTATCCATAATCACAAAGCAAGCTGGAGAAAGGATGTGAACCCAGGTCTTCTTGACTTTTTTCATTCCTGAGGGGAGAGACTTACTGTCAATTTCCACTTTCTGTTTCTGAAACTGCTCCAGAAGGTTTTGTGCTCTTCTTTCAGGGTCAGAGCCTGGCATGGTCCGTTTAAGATAATCCAGCAGTTTCTGCAAGCAAGTGTAATGAGGCGGTTCTCTAAAGTCTTCAGCACACTGGTCCAGCCAGGCCCTCAAGATGGAGGCAATTGCACTGCAAGAAAGAGAGAGAAAGTTATCTCTCTTAATTTGTTTTGCAAAGAGGATGAAAATAAAATGTAGAGATTCAGCCCTTCATAAAGGATTTGCTGGGTAATAGATTTTCCAGTTCTAAATCTCTTAAAATAGTGATCATAAAATCTTATTTTATTTTTTTTTATCAAATCTTGCTATGTCTACTTTCATAACACTTTACAAATCCTAACCCTTCTCCCTTCACACACAGCTCCCATCTTAGTTCAGAACTTGATCACTTCTCACTCAGATTATCCCAAGAGACTCCTAACCCATCTCCCTGACTCAAGTATATCCCCATCCTACTCCATCCTACACCTTTCTATCAAAGTAAATTTCTTGAGCATAGATCTGATCATATGACTCAGTGGAGACCAGAGGCTTCTAATTGTCTTCAGGATTAAATATAAATTCTTCTGCCCCAACCTATCTCTCTAGCTTTATATTATATTATTTCCCCTTCTGCACTTTGTGATACAGCTGAAGTAGTCTCCCTTCTCCTATACAACTTACAGTCAATCAAAGACATCATCCAATCTACCATCAATGAGCAGGACATTCACAATGAATTGGTTTTCCATTGTAATAATGAATTTGTACTAATCTATACACACTCTGATTTCATTTCCTTTGTGACTAAGGGAACATCTGTCAAGTATTGAAGATATTATCTTTAACCATAGGACAGAGCAAAATTAATAGTCCCAAATGGGATGAGAGCTTGGCCTCATATTCATTAACACTATGCGTACTTGGAGATCTTAAACTCTAATTTCATATCAACTATATGTTCATCACACTAGGTTTCATGTTTCATGTACTATTACTATCAAAATCTGTTTCTCATTACAAACACTTGCTGATTCAATATCAAGTTGAATAAAAAGCTGCATAATATACATGAGAAGGTATACAAACATTCTTCCATCCTAGGTTGCAGATTTCTGGTGGACAAGTAGATGGTATAGAGATAGAATTCCAGACCTTCAGTTGGGAAGTCCTAAATTCAAATTCAGCAACTGGCTCTTACTAGCTATGTGACACTGGGCAATTCACTTAATCTTTGTCTGACTTAATTTCCCCATCTGTAAAATGGGGATACCAATAGCACTTAACTCCCAGGGTTTTTGTAAAATTCAAATGAGAGAAAATTTGTAAAGTACTTCACAAACCTTAAAAGACTATATAAATGCTGTCATCATCATTATTATTAAAAAACTGGGCTTTCCCACCATGGACTAAATGATATTCATTAACATTGACGAGCATAATGGGAAGATGATGGGAGCACACACAAAGTAATCGACATTTGTTTGACATATCATACAGTTATTTCATCAGTAAAAAGAACTAAGAAACTAGCAAGTTCTTAACCTACTCTGCTTACTCTTCAAACATGATATTTCTTTAACTAAAATGCTATAGGTCATTATTATCTATAAGTGAATTAACCTTTAAGGATTTCACAGATATATTTCCATTTTGTAAGTCCTGAATTCATACCAGGAATCTTGATTTAAATAAGCTCACATTTAAGTTTGGAATTTAAGAATAAACAGAAGGATGATGAATTTATTCATTCCTTTCTTCCAAGGCAAATATTAGGGGACTTTAACATATATATATGCATATATACATAATACATGTGTATACATACATGTAAGCATACATATACACATAAATACATATAGACAAGGATATATGTACATGAATATGTATGTCAATATATATAGTGTGTGTATATAGAAGTCTCAAGATTATATAATAACATCAAATTAAAATTTCCAGTTAAAAAATGAAAATTAGATTTCAATTTCAGGTTAAATTAAAAACTATAAATATTACATTTTCCTAGGAAAATTAGTAGTTCTAGACTTTATTAAAAATATGAAAAAATTAAAATTCAATCAATAGTCTACCCCTTTAAAGAGGTCTAAGACAGTTTTTAGACATGTGCTTTTCCCATTCTTAGGCAAAAAATCATATATCATCATATGAAGAAGAATATCATGAAGCAGTATTTTAACACTTCCTTTTTAGGGAGAATCTAGGGATTTTTCTGCAGTTTCCCCCCCTTATTCATATGGTTCCTGATTTTAGACCCATAGAGGACAGCTGAAGAAAGAAACTAGACCATAGCATGTCTGCATCAACATTGATCCCATTTGCCCTTACAGAGAACATGTTTGAACAACTTTTCAAAACAGGGGCCAAATGAATTAATTAATCACAATACCTTCTTACTTTCCAGACAACTATCAATAACTCTAGAAGCAAGGATTCTCCCCATTTTGCATATAGGAAAATGGATAGAAGGAAGAAAAAATTATCTTCCTTTCAAAAAAGTTCCAAAAGGAATAATGACCTTACAAAGAGATCATCATCTCATTGCTCCTTTAACTTATTTTCCATAACCCCCAATTTTTCCCAGGCCTTGTCAAAACATGTAGTATTCAGAATCTGGATAGAAACAGAGCATAAACAGGGATACAGTAATACTGTATCCCTTATTTCAGAGGGAGGACAACTATCAGAAGGGCCAAAGTCTCTGAAAAAGGAGCTCTGTACAGATAGGACTGGTTGCCACTGTGCAGCTTACTTTGAATTTTTCTGTTTTTCAATAGTTCTGCTAAGGAACCCTCCTATTTCACTCTGTTACAGTGACTTTCCCTTCCCACAGCTTAGTATGAGCAAAAGCCCAGTTTATCAGAGCTGAGTCTCTCCAAGAGATGTTTAAAAGTTCAACACACTCCAGACATTCATTTACTACCAAAAGGAATTTCCAGCAAAGGGGAATGAGGATGGGAGTGGGTCAAGAAAGCACACCCTCCCTATTTCCCAACCACCTCCCAAAAAAGTCCTACACAATAAATAACAAAGGCAACTGTGCAACCCACTAACCTCCTATCAGCTGAGTGTTTATCTGTATTGTTGGGGAGGAAAAGCTTTCTGGAAAAAGCTGGATGAGTGCCCAATGCTCAGAAAAGCTTCAAGTTTGAGGTCCTTGGGAAGAAAATGCCTACACTTGCTAGACCAAGAAGCAGATATGTACATGAGACTTCTATTATCTCAGTAAATAAAGTAATATCATGGAATCTTTCTGTCACTACAGGAAAAACAAGGATCACTCATTTCTTTTTCCCCTATAATCTTTCTTAGTTCTACTCCCAAACTTTAATCTATGTCTATTTGGTTTGTCGTGAGTTTATAAATGAGTGTAATAACTACAAAGGAATCATGGTTTGAGAGTATCAATTTCAGACGTAAAGGCCTTCTAGAAACAACTTCACTGTTAACTTGGGAAGGATTCTCAACTCCATTGATATACAATAATAGAGCGGCCTGAAGGAAAGAAGTTTGATTCTTCTTCTAATCTTAACATTTAACTAGATTATTTTAGAAAAGTTAAAGTCACTGGCTTCTCCATATAAAACGATGATGATGATTTTTTTCTCCATCAAATTCACATGTCATTTAACAGAATAAGTCAAAAGATATTTACAAAAATGATTTGGCTCCTTAAAAGAAAGGTGAAAGATATGGAATACTGAAAAGAGTATTAGATTTGGAAGCAGAGGGTTTGATTCAAGAACTGACTCTGCTAATTACTAGTTGTATGATCTTGAACAAGCCACTAAAATTCTCTTTTCTAGTATTTTACTCAAATGCAATCAAGCAATCCAACAATTAACTAACTACTAAATCATCTCAACTATATATTCTGATAAAAGGAGGGGCAAGTTGAGAAGGTTCTGGCATAGCAAGGCCAATCCTTTATCAGTGCCAGAAATATAACTCAAAGAGTCGACTTCATGGTAAGTCAATAACTTCTTTAAAGTATCATGATTTCATTGGTGCCAATTCCCCAGCAATATAGATTACAGTTTGTATTTTCCTTGGCAGGAAGTTTCTTGAATTTCTTTGGCTAAGAAAATCCATCACCTGGTGGCAAACATTTTGCTACTAAGCTTCTCCAAGCTTAGCTAAGGTGGTTCTTAGCTAACAGATATAAAGTGTGTTGCCAGGGCAAAACTCCAAGTGTTTCCTGTCTGGTGGGATCTATTGGAGTGTGTGCTTCACCAGCATAACCTTCAAAAATCCAGGTAACCTTTTCCGTGTTCAGTGAGGCCTCAGAAGAAAATTTTGATGGAGATGAGTAACATCAGCATCACAGAGAGCAGGACATACAAAAATCTTAATGCAGTTTTAACTTATAGTGACTTCAAAATTATAAATGATACAAACTTACTGGGATAATTTGAAAGTTTATTTAAATTTTTATACTTAGTTTTGCAAATTTTGAATACTAAATTTTCAACATTATTTTAACCAATTAGGGCACTTTGCGATTATGCCTTGAATGTAAACAGTTTCTAGGTAGCACTTTCTCAGAGGAGAAGTGATTCTCTAGCTTGGCCACCTCAGCCACTTTGACCTGGCTCCAGCACATTTTTTTCTTGTGGTTCATCTCAAAAATGTTGTATACACATCAAAATTCCTTTCTTTAGATGAAGTTCAGTCTAGGATTACAAATTCAGACCATCTATCTTTCAATCACTGAATAGCAGCTGATGAAAGTTTTTACAAAGTTTAAAAATCTGATAGAGCAACATATGTAGCACAGGATGGTAGTTATATTGAATTCTAATAAGAAACATTAACGTTTTAAAACTTTAAGTAACTTTTTCAAATGCTTTTTTTAGAAGTTTGTAGCATTATAATTCTGAAGTTATTTAAGTTTAAAACTGCACTAAGATTTTGGGGACAACCTGTACATATAAGATATGACTAATATAAAAGAAATAACTTCTTGCCAGTAAAAATAGAGACAATCATCATGCAAACAAACACACACATACATACTTCGTTCTTTGAAAAATATTTAAGATAAATATAATATGGTAATAAAGGGTCACCAGACTGAATCTAAATTTCCAGTATTTTATGATACTTTAATGGCCTATAAGCAGGAAATAATGAACTTGAAGCATTAAGATAGTGATATATATTTTAATCCACTATAGAGGAACAGGACTAACGCCTCCCTTTTCTTTAATAATAGCAAACAATTATACTGTGCTTTTAAAATAATGTAAAGTGCTTCATGTACATTATCCCATTCAAGCTTTATCAGTATGCTATGAGGAAGGCACTATAGGGAAGAATATTCCTAATTTATGATTGAAGAATTTGAGACTCAGAGATGGTATGATTTAACTGGGGTCACACAACTAATAAGTGCCGAAGGCAGAATTTGAACTTGCCTTTGTGATTCCACATATAATGTTCTATCCAGTGCACCATGCTGTCTCTCAGAAATTAATACCTTTGATAAGCTGTAAAAGTAACTCTAGACTGCTCCAGTGAGAAGCATATTCCAAAGCGTTTAGTGAATAGCTAGGACAGAAGTCCTCTAAGGCACAAGGGATACAGGAAGATATCTTTGTACTCTAACCAAGCTACAGAGCAGTATTTAAAACTGGGGAAGGTATGTTCACCAAAGATGTTGGCTGCTACTGTCATGAAGGATATATAGCATAGATTCCAATTAGAAGTGTGATTCTCTGTCATTAGAACAAAATACTTCAAATGTTCCTTTTAACAGGTATCATTTTGCTGACAGTATCAAACCCTAGAAACTAATACAAAAGAGTAGTCTAATTTTTCACACTAGAAAAATCAAGTGGCTAAAGAATGACTATTGACTAGACTGGTGATGTCAAACTTAAGTAGAAATGGAAGCCACTACACCACACAAGAGGATCCCTGAGCCCACATATTGAGTTAGAAAATCATATATATTATCTATGTTCTATTATATTTTCATTTATTTTGTTAAATATTTCCCAATTATATTTTAATCTGGTTCTGACCACACCAAGGAGTATTATGGGTCACCTCTCAGCCCCTAACTCATGACTCTGACACCATTTGACTAGACCAGTGATTCCCAAATTGGGCACCACTGCCCCCTGGTGGGTGCTGCAGCAATTCAGGAAGACGGTGATGGCCACAGGTGAATTTGGGGGCGGTGAATAACTGTAAGGGGGCAGTGATAGTATGTGACGGGGGGCGCTAAGTAATATTTTTTCTGGAAAGGGGTTGGTAGGCCAAAAAAGTTTGGGAACCACTGGACTAGACTAACCATAGAGTTAGTCAATCAGTAAACATATTTGGATGGACACTGAGCTTTGACAATGAGTCTGGCCCATTTATTGAATAGGAGAAGAATTATGGACTGGATGATGTTTAGTAAGTTGCACAGTGATTTAGCACTGTAGTTGGCACATAATAAGTGTTTAATAAATGCTAATTTACTAATTTTTAACAACTCCAACTTTTCCCCTGAAACAAAAGCCCATCTCTTCAATAACAACATATTGTTTTATTGAAACTCTAAAGCTACAAGTCCTGCCACTCCACAGCCTCCAGAAAATTAAAGTTCAGATCACCTAAAGTTCAACATAGAGAAAAATTAATGAATAATTGTATTGGAGAAGCAGGGTAAAGAATACCATCAGGAAGATATATCTATCACTGGAAAAGAAGGTGGGCAAGTTTTGCAACAAGAATGACAGAAAACCTATGGAGAGTCTACGTGTCCTATATTCATTTGGTATCAAGGGAATTAGAGGAATTTTTTTTCCCAGAATGCTGAGTGTGCCCCCTCTAGAGGTCTTCTGGGGGGGGCATTGATAATATAAAAGAAATTAGAGCTGGGAAAAACTTTAAAGATCATTTGGTCCAACTCCTTCATTTTGTAGATACGAAAATTGAGACCCAGAAAAAAGAAAGGGATTTTCTGAAGGTCATGCCAATAGTAAATAGTGGAGATGCATAAGATGAAAAAATATTAAAGGGTTGTTAAATGAATCACTAGAGAAGTACAAAATTAAACTATGAACTTATAGATCTACTGAAATATCAAAATAAGAGAATGAAGAGAAGTCCATGGGTCAAGTTAGGGAATGTTTGGACTAGGTTGTTAAAATTCCCATCACACATAAATGAAGAAAACATACATTGGGATGAAGATCAATTCTCAAGCCTTTGGTCTACTGACTCTCTCTAGAAAAAGGTAATGTGGCTATTTTGAGGCCTTTGTAAGTTGCCACTTCGCTTGTTCACAAATAGAAATAATCAATACAATTTCAGGGACTTCTTCTAGAAAAGAGATCTCCAAATATGAGTGATGGGATTTGCTAGTCACATTTCATTTCTTAGTTATCTTAAAATTAGATACCAGTTTTAGCAAACAACTGGAAAGATTAGTTGACCAGTCATACAACTAGTAAGCTAGGTGCCTTTTTCAGCATCTGAGGCCTTCTTTGTAAGAAGGAAAATATCTTTCCCTATAACATTCACCATAACAAGCCTCCTTCTCCCATTAGTGAGTTCCTCTTATGGCCTCCATTTTGGAAAAAGGCCTACCTCAGTCAATCTTCATTCCCCTCCTAGATGTGCCTCTGATTCTCCTGACTTCAATACTTATTCCTCCTTTACTAGTGCTTTGATCCTTTCCCTCTCCTACTTCAGCTTTTCAAACTCCTTTTTGCATAGTTTTCTTCCATTACAATTTAAGTGTCATGAAAACAGAGATTGTCTTTCTTTTTGCTTGTCTTTGTATCCTTGGTGCTAAGAATAGTGCCTGGCATCCAGTAAAACTTTAATAAATGCCTGAGGCTTTACTTTGCTTATTGAAGCCAGGACTTGAAAACTTGCTCTTCTAACTTCCAATCCAGTAGTACCTTAGAACTAGGAAGAAAGCTTGAAAAGATAAGGTGGATAGGGTTCCCTCAACTTTAACCCTTCAAGAGAAATAAAAAACTGAACTGATATTGGGGAAGAGGGAGAGTCTTTTCAATGAAGGGGGATTATTTCTCCCACCATTTACTTTTCTGAAATCCATCATTTTCCCATCCTACACAGTCTGCATCTGAAGTGCTAATATTTATTATAAAGGTACCTGGTAAGATATTGCCTAACTTTTCACTATTAAAATGGAGTTTTCATTAGTAATAACAGATGTTCCAAAGGCATCAGGGACAGGAAATGGGCATCGAGTTCAATAGGCCAACCATTTGGTCAGACTCAATTTAGTCTTCCTGTTTCTTTCTTCATATCCTTCAACCCATCTCCTTCCTCAGGAAACAAATTTAACTTCCACATTTATACCAGCTGTTTGGGAACTTTGTTCATGACATTCATTAACTAGAAGAGGAACAGCCAAGTGATTTAGCACAGGTTTGCAATAAATTAAGCCTAGTTACAAAGAACTCCAAACTACAATCAATAAAGAGCCTAAATACATATCCAAAGTATTACCCACAACTTTGGTATGGGGGCTTAGTAAATGTGGTATGGTAGAAAGAACAAACTGAGAGACCTGAATTCTACTCCTTGATAAACACATTGATCAGCTTTGTAAATTTGGACAAAATAGGGATCTAGGCCATAAGATCACTGAGGTACCTTCCAGCTCTTTTATTCTAGAGTTCTTCTGACCATACTGTCTGAGGCATTATCACTAGAACTTGGGTAAATATGCAAAAGATAGTTGGGCCTGAGGGACTTGACTTTTGAAAATTATCTAAAAGGCTGTACTCATTTGTATGTGGAACAGTCTGAAGTTTTTTTCTCTTTTTTAAATCTATTTTATCTATTATCTCCCAGAGAGCTCAAAAAAATCCTCAAATACCCATTTTTCCTCCTTGAAGATCATTTACCCATTTTATTATGAATCTCTCTCTTACTCTTGGGAAAAGGACATTTTGGGGGGAGCTTTACTCCTTTTAGCTCTCACTATAAAGACCATCAGTTATTTCATGCTTTTTTAAAACCCAATAGGCATATTTTTAAAACAGCTTGAATTTAGATCTTCTCCACTCTATTTTGTTTATTTCAAATTTTTGCTCATTTTGATTTTAAAAGAAAAAACTCATTTCAATTTTCCTCCCTTCGCTCATCCAAAAATGAGTGAAAATCCTCTGCCTTTACTTTGCTCTTAAAGCTCACATGCTTTCCACACTTGGCCAAATTCTTTGCAGCTGCCCTTTTAATGGAGGTGAATTTACTGGAATCTAAGTTGATTGCAACCTTTCCAGGAGGGTTTTTAAATACTTTCCACTGTAAGTTTCCCAGGCCTTATAGAATCACAGCCAACTTTCTTTAACTCATCTGACATTCCTTTAAACTCTTTCCAGTGTTTTGGGTTACTACTATTTCTATGACCCTGCATCAGTACTGGAAATCTCATGTCAATAGTTAGAATTCCTTTGGAAAGATTAAAAGAATTGAAATTTGCATTACTTGAATGTGTAGGACAGGGAGGGGTAGAAATAGGTGGAACAATGGCTTGAAGCCTTGCTATCCTGGAGAACAAGAAAAACAAAACTTAGGTCTCCAAAGACAATTCAATAAAAAGGAAACTGAAGTTGTTTCAACATTAGAATAGTCCATGAAGAGAATAAATAAATTAAAGCATTATTTCCTGAATCCCTTTAAATTAAATGGAACAAATTTGAAGCAATGTATGCTAAGAGAACAGTGATGCAATCACTCAAAATCATTCCTATCAAGTAATGCCCATATCTTTTTATCCTCAAATTCAGTGGATTATGAGTCCTAAGGAAGGTTTCTTTTGCTATATGGCAAACATGTGTGGAGATTAAAAAGTCTCCACACATGACAGGGCAAAACCTAGAAAAACCAAAGATGTAGATAGAACCATGATAAAAATAGAGTTGATAATTAAATGCATGGGAACTGATAAGATCACCAGTTGAAATAGAATAGAGGGATAATGGAAGGGAGGGAAAGAAGAGAGATATCAAAGATTAAGAATTCCCTCAGTACCTCAAATCTTCAGTTAAAAAAGGGAATCTTCTCCATTCTATTTATCTTGCCTCAACCTCTTTGCTGACTTGATCTTAAATCTCCAGCTGCTGAATAGGTATCTTAAACTCTCTGATGTTTCATAGATATCTTAAATTCAACATATACAAAATATCCTCTTCCCCCACTCCCACCCCCCCCCACCCCTGTCCCCTCCTATTTTCCTATCTGTGTGTACTCTGTGATCCAGTGGCACTGGCCTCCTTGGTGAGTCTTGCAAGAGGCCCTCCATATTCCAAATCTGACATTTTCATTGGTTATACCTTATATTTCTAATGTTCTCCCTCCTCATTTCCAACTCCTAGATTCCTGGGCTTCCCTCAAAGCTTAGCTAAAATCCTTCCTTCTATAAGAAGTCTTCCTATTCTCCTTTAAAGCTAGCTCTTCCCTTTGTCCACTGTCTCCAATTTATCAAATCTCAGTATACTTATCTTGTGTCTATATAGTTGCTTACATGTTATTCCCCATTCCCAACTAATCAGACCAGAGACTCCTTGTAAAAATGGACTGTCTTTTGACTTTCTTTGTGTTTTCAGAAATCAGCACAGTGCAGTGGCTTATGGAGAATCTGCAAAAGCAGTTCTAACAGAGAATAAGAGTTTAGATAGAAATTAAGGAAGTGGGGCTTCATCCCTGCAGATATTCAATCCCTCGGTTGCTCTAGATACCACAGAGTAAGATATTTGAAGTAATTATGTCCTTGTTCTCTGGATCAGTTCAAGTTTAACTTTGGCTTCTTTTTCCTTTAACTTACCAGATTCCACTTGAATGGCACAGATCCTAATATCCAAAAAGCACCAAAGTTGGTTTCTTTGGTATTTGAAGATTCTTCCTTTAATCAGATCATTTTTAAGCTTTCTGATATAGCACATATGCCAAAAAGGAGAATCACTGGACTAGAAAGTCAAGTCTTTGTGAGACATTCTAATACATCTTTAAATGTTTAAAATGCATTAGTTTGTTTTCATCTAAGACATAAGAAAGCAATCTTTCATCTTGAATGCTGCTTCTGTGTAACAGATTGCTGCTACTGGATCACATCTAATCCTTCTCCTTTTAACTTCCTACTCAGTAAACTCTTAGAGAGGGGTCCACGTTTAGAAAAAACAAGGGAGAAACATTAACTTTCTAACTGAATGGCAACTCAGCAAAGTAGAAAAAGTGGAGTCACAAGACCTAGTTTCAAGATTTAGCTCTCCTACTAACCAGTCCTGGACCTTAAAAAACTCTCATGTCTGATATTCCATTTCCTCATCTATAAGAAAAGGATGGGAATAGTCATACTAAGTACTTTGGAGGCTTTTTGTGAGGATTTAATGAGGTGCTATATGTAGAACACTTTGTATATCAGAAGACAGATGCAAACACAGCCTTTCATAATAAACTGGATATCCCATATAGTATGACACTTGTTCTAGCTCTACACTTTAAAAGCAAATGCTGGAAAAACACACCAAAGGTAGACATTTTTCTGCTTATAGTTAAGCCCAATCCAGTGTTTATTTTTCTGATCTGCTATACTAGAGACATCTAAGCTCAAACAGGATGTTTTACTCCTTAAGATTTCATTGAATCCTGCTGTCTGTTCCCCACCTGAAATCACAAGAGAACAGATTTATGACCAAAGGAAAACAATAAGAATTGCTTACCATGGGACAAAAATCTCTTTCTTTGCTCTGTGATAACCAATTATGATATCATTAATCATTTGATGGGCAAGACAAAGAACCTACTAGTGGTTCAATCTAATCCAACAAACATTTATTAAACACCTAGAATGCCCAAGCCATTGTGCTAGATGAAAGAATACAAAACCAAAAAACAAACAGGAAAACAGTCCCTGCCCCTCAAGGAGTTTACATTCTAATATCTAAACAGATAAGTAGTTTCAAGATAATTTGAGGAAGGAAAGAGCATTAAAGATTAGGGAAATAAGGAAAAGCTCCCAAGCTGAGCCTATACAAAGGCATGGAGGTGGGAGAGATTCCATGTCAAGTTCCTGGAAGAGCAAGTGGCTAGTTTAGCTGAAACAGAGAGACAAAGAGTTCAAGATGGCAAAAAATGTAAAATAGATCTGGAAAAGAGGCATGCAGCCAGACTTTTGGAGGTCTTTAAATGCTTGTATTTGTGTTTTAAGCTAAATGGTTCCATCAGAATCCATTCACAAGAAAAAGAATTACAGGGAAGGGAAGGATGGAGTAATATAAGAAAAGAAATGAGAGTAGCCTAGGAAAAAGGCTTAATTTTCAATAAATGCCTTATTCTCATTGCTAGAAGGCCTTTTCTACTTCTGAATGTTATTTTCTTTTTTAATTTTATTTTTTAATGAATGCTATTTTCTGAACTATATGATATATGTATATATCATATAGTTCGTATAATATCATATAATGTTATATATATATATATATAATATCATATAATGTTATATATATATATACATATATATATATATAAAACATTATAAAGGAAAGGGGAGATAGAAGTAAATTTATTAGCACCTGCCCACATATTAAGGATATAAACAGTCAGCATCAAAACTGCCAGAGGCATCCAGTCCAACACCCCTGATATTTCAGATGAGGAAATTAAGACCCAGAGAAGATCTAGGTCAGGTATCAGCAACCTTTTTGGCCGTGAGAGCCATAAATGCCACATTTTTAAAAATGTAATTTTGTGAGAGCCGTACAGTGCTCACAGTGTGCACTCCTGTAACAGCGCCTGAAAAAAAAAAATTGACTTTATGGCTCCTGCAGAAAGAGCCAGATATGGCTCGAGAGCCATACGTTGCGGACCCCTGATCTAGGTGATGTCACACAATTTGTTAGTGGCAGGGCTGAAACAATAGCCCAGCTCTCTGGGCTCAGCTCTCACTAGTTGCCTTCTGATTATCTTCAATGTTTTACCCAGTTTGTAATCTTAACAAGTTATTGAGACTCAGTGACATAGAAACAAAAGAAATTTCTGAATAGAAGCACTCCATTTTTTTAAAATAGTAGGTGCTGTGACTGTGAAAAGTAAATACTGTGTTTCTGGCTTGTAGAATTAGTGCTGTCACCTCTAATGAGAGGCCTTCTAATTGCTGCTATACATCAAATGACAGAGGCCAGACACATAAAATCTTTCAACATCTCAGATACAAATGAGTGTGCATTTCCTGTCTGAGGGATCAATAACCCGTTAACTCTACTGGAAGCAAAAGGACTCCAGGATGAGGCAAAATGGAGTAATAAAGAAGGAAAATGAGGCAAGATAAGGTAGGGGGGGAGAAAAGAAAGGGGTCAGATTAGAAGGAGTTTTAACCTATTTTAGAATATAAAGGAATTATCTGTAAGCAACATATTTCCATTAGGCACTGTTAGAAAAGCAACTCAGACTAAGGTAAGACATCAAAACAACTCCAACTTCCTATTTTATAACCTCAGTTTATTCTAGAGTTCTTTCTGACAGTCAATTTGCCTGGGAAACAATGAACTTGAATGAAGTTTTATGATGAAATATTAAAAATAATGAACATGACTTCAGACACAAAACACAGTTATTTTTCTTAATTGTTTCTGCCAGAATCCTATTTGTGTTTTAAATGAACTGGAGAAAACTGAAAGTCCTGGGTACTTTTCACATCACTGTTATCCTGATACCTGGCTATCTGAATAAATGGTCACCCTGGACAGTACAAAAACCAAAGCCATCTGTGGATTTTTATGGTTTGAACCATGATGAAGGATTTATCTACTCTTGCTTAGCCAATAACTCAATGTTCACAGTGGTACTGCAGAAAAGAAAAGTGACTTAAGTTGTTATAATTATTAATTTCAAGATGGAGATAAGATTATTCAGGCAGAATCCCTTGATAATAGTGGTGTTAAGGGACAGAAGAGAACTTGGACTCATCATCTTCAGTCTCTAAGGCTTTATGGGGTTAGTCTCAACTACATTGTTGACATACATTCAACAAAAATTTACAAAGCATCTACTGTGTACTGAATACTAGGCTAGACACTGGGAAGATGCAGTGTCTACAAGACAATCTCTGACTTCATGAATCGTACATTCTAGTAACTTATAGAATAGCATCATAAAATGAATACATTTGTTGTTCTTGGAAAGCTGTGGGTTGAGGGAAGTGGTTTATGCATAAACTGTATCTTTAAAATATTTATAAATGTATGTATATATATAAAATGTCAGTGTGGTATCTCAGGGACTTGAAGTTATCCTCAGACATCAAGCTTTTCCACTCTAGCATAAGAGGGAAAATGGAGGAAGGATATTTTTACAAATAAGAAAAATAGAAGACAACTGTCCAAGATTTTTCTTAATAATATACAGTAATCCAGGCAGTGCTACAACTAACCCCAAAATACACACAACCCAAATTAATATTCAGCTTTGGAATGCATTGAGGCTCTCTCATTTGAATACAGTTAAACTTGATGATCTGTAAATTTTCAGCATCCCAAATGAAACAATGAAATTTCACCGTGAAGACCCAACTCACTTAAAAGCTACATGATTTCCCCATCCCAGCCCCAGACCACAGAGGAAGTAAGGACTTGGCAATGTCCAATCCTGGACTTTACACTTTTATCCCCAAGATGAACCCATATCCAGTTACTACAGGCATTCTGGTTTATATCATTGGTAAAGCCAAAAATAAAGTCATACCTTAGCTTCAGAGGGGAAAAAATGAACTGCGCTGATGACATTCCATTTCTGGCTGAAAGTTCACTCTGAGTCTTAAGAAAGCCATACTTACTTCCTGAGCACTGTCTTGCATTCTGATGAATTTGGGCTTCTATCTTCTTCACAGTTTGGGCTCCTCAGGTTGCCATACCTGTATAACAAAATGAATACATTCAGTTGGCACTAGAAAAGAAAGCAAATCAATTCCTGTAACAGAATGGCAGGTCTGGTTGGAAAAAAATTGCTAAAGGAGACTGGACTATGGCTTACTAGTGTTTGGGATTTATGTATAAAAATCTAAAAAAGAATGTTAGAGAAGTAGTTGAATAACATAACAGTTGCTTGTCATGATAACCTCATTATACTTAAAACTATTTCAAGATACATATCCAAATTATATAATAACAGGATAGGCAATCGCCTCAATTCTGTTGCTTTAACTTAATGGCAGCGTGGAACCTATTGCATCATGGGCTATTTTATTTTTTTAAATACTGCAGTTTTGTGGTATATGAACGTAATGAAATGTTACTGTGCTGTAAGAAATGAATATCAAGAAGCCTGGAAAGTCTTATATAAGCAGATACAAAGTGAAATTAGCAGAACCAAGAAAACCATAATAAGCAAACATTGTAAAAAATAACAATAACAAAACTGAATAGTAAATATTGGGAAGTTATAAGAACAAGCTTGGCCCTGTGTAGCCCCCAAAGGAGACATCTAAGAAGGCACCTCTCTCTGTCCTTCTGTAGAGGTCAATATTCAGGGGTATGGAGGTATGTGTCTGAGAACAATGATGATGAAGAAAATGTCAGGGCAAATGTTTCGAGATTTTCTCAATGTGTTGATCAGTCTCAATGATTTTTCTTCTTCCTTTAAAAAAAATCTTTATTGTAAGTAATGGCTCACTAAAAGATTAAAAGATGGTAGGAGAGGGAGACAGGTGATGTAAAAAAAGCAATTAAAATCTTAAAAAAAAAACTAGCTTTATTTCTTTTAACAAGTGAAGGTACCTTAGAAGCGAGCTATTCTCTTTCCCCTAGCAATACGTAGTAAGTCATATACTCATAAGTATGTGAGTAAAAGCTCCTAATGAGCAGGTAGTATGACTTTTCTCTGTTGTGGGGGGTGGCGTGCATACTGTAGGCAATGACAATGGAGACAATAATGTCAATGACACAATCATAAAAGCATTAAAACCCCAAGAAGGCAAATCTACAACACTAAAGTCAGCGAGCTGAATAAGTCCTTGGTGAATTGGGCCACAAAACTAGACTATCTAGACCATTCAAGACTCAAAGTAGATATTTGTTTTGATCTAGATAATTTGGGCCAAATCAATTCAATCATAACTGCTTCCATTTGGCTTTGAATGCCTTAGCAAAAATTAGAAATTCCAGAATTAGTATATTATGCTCTTCTTAGATTAAATGTATATAAGAATGTTATACTTATCAGCACATAATAACTATTTTGGTCATAAGAAACAAGGCTGGATAAGTTAATTCTAAGTCCTTAGGGCTCTTTAAATTAATTTCTAACACTTTATGCAGTTTCTAGGCTATTTCAGGTTCTCATTTTATCTATGAAGAATTCAGAAATTTTATGAAGTTAAACATAGTCAAAACCTGTCCCAAAGCCTTGATAATAAGGCTTCTATCATTAGCAATTTATAATTATCTATAAAAAAAAGCTTTCTTCTGGCTTTCACTAATAATGTTAAGGTCCCAATAGCCTTAGGGTCTCTTGTTGCTAGGATATAAAAATCTTTTATTAAATAAAAGTTTCCCTTCTGGTTTGATTTAATGCCAGTCCATCTGGCTCTGTCTCAGATTGCTTTGCCCCAGTACAGACTTCTGGTCCCAGTTCTAGGCCCTAGGCTCCCTTAATCCACCTGTTTCTCTCTTTGGATCATCAATCTTCTGGCCTTCTTGGTCTCCTAGAGACATTTTCCATGGCTCTGCACCCTAGCTGTTCCTCTTTGTTCCTTTCTATAGCTGTTCCTTGAGGGTCTTTTAGGCACAAAACTACCTATTAAAGTTAGGTTTATTCTCCTCCTATGTGGGCAAAGTGGGTAGAAGGAAATGATTTGGCCAAGTAAGTAGGTATACACAGTTGTGCTTTGTGGGCTCTATCTTTAACCACTATCCTTGTGAATAATGCCCTTAAGCTATATGAGTTCCTTGTTAAGAAAAAAAAAAAAGCAATGGCTACACTAAATTGTGATATTGTCTGATGCCTAGGATATTTTTTATTTAATTACTATAACTCATTAGTTATATCAATTGAATCATTTGCTTGCTCTTCAAATAACAGTCAGGTATTGTCTATTTCAGGTTTTTCTCTAGACAGAGAGTTTCTGATTAGGTTTTTCTTTTATCCTTTCAATGGTGTGAGCCACTATAGAAATAAATGGAAGGAACACTATTGAAGAAAATCAGTATATTATATTATTGCTCCAAACGCTTTTATTGAAAGAGGTATTCTAAGCAAGAGGTTCTAGGTTTTCTTTCTTCCTAACTTCACTAGAACTTTGTGCTATTTTTTGTTCAAACGCCAATTTGGGAAGCCACTTAGTCTACAGGATAAAGCTTTAAACAGGAAGACGTGTTCAAATTCCCACTCTGCCATTTACTATTTGTATAAGGAGTTAAAGTGATTCCCTCAGCTCCTAATACCCCATCACTAAGTTATTTTTATATATTGCATAAACACTAATCCATGTACATGTCATAACCTTCAACAGAATGGAAGCTCCTTGAGAGCAAGGGCTCCTTTATTTTGGTCTTTGTGTTACCATTTCTCATTGAGTGATATGTGTACTGCTTATTAAACTGATATTAAGCCTAGCAACCCTGAGAGATAGGTAGGGTAAATAATGAAAGCTAATACAGTCATCCCTCACTTATCAGGGCTTCACTGTATCAAGAGTTTTAAAAAATATACATATTAATTCTGTATCTTGGAGTTACATTTATCAGGGCACACTATTGGTTGATGAAATGAAAGGTGATCAACCACAGCACTGTGTTCTGTATCCTGGGGGCTGATTGGCTTAGTGATTATAGGTTATTAAGAGTGTGGAAAAGGTTTATAGGAGAGTGGGAAGGGTTTATAAAGCCTTAAAATATATATAAATAATAAAATAAACATAACACCACTACTCTGCAGATTTTCACCTACCTAAGGGATCTCTGGAATGTAACTCCCATGATAGGTCAGGGATCAATATATCTTCTATCTATATCTATATCTATATCGATATCAATATCGATATAGATATAGATATATTTATCATGCAAAAATTATATATATATATATATGCAAAGCTCTTTAGATATATTATCTCATTTGTTCCTTACAGTAGTAAATTTCCTGATGATCTCATCACAAATTTAGATCTGGAAGAGACTTGGGGCCTCATCAAGTATAACAATCTACCCATTTTACATATGAATAAAATGAAGTTAAGAATGGCTATGACTTGCTTAAGATCATAGAGGTACTAAGAAGCAAAGGAAGAATTCAAAGCTGAATTCTGTCATCCACAAGCTAGCATTTGTCTCATTATATAAGTAACTGAGGCTTGGAGGAATTAAGTGATTTGCCTAATTTTACACAGATCACAAATGTCAGAGGTCAGGATTCAAACTCTAGACTTGGTTTCTCCTAGTCCTGCTGCTCATTAGACTAAGCCATGTAGATATACTGTAAACATTAATAACAATACAGCCTAAGCAGCAGAAGAAAGAAACACAGAGCCAAGGGTATAAAGAAAATCTTAATGAACAAAGAAAAGGTGAGAAGTGAAAAGTATTTTGAAATTTCTCCCAGAGTTCCCCTCTGAGTTACTTGCACATTATTTCTATCATTATAAATGTCTTTTATTCTCAAAGGACTTTATAGATGAGCAAATGACAATCTCTCTCTGATGGAGCTAAATTAATATTCTACGGAAGTGGCAGAAGTTCTCATGCCAAATAATATGAAAACTGGCACTAGAGTCGAGGAGTTCCAAATTCTGAGGTCAGACCACCTTAGAGCCATACCCTGAAAGTGTTTTCAGGATGAATCAGTTTCTTTGATGGGTCCACTCATAGCTTTCCTATAAACTCAAAGTCAAATTCAGTTCATTTAAGTTTGTGTGTAAATAAACTGTGTTTTTCTATAGAAGGAGACCAGTCAAAATGATCCCTGACTCCAATCTTGCAAAACTCCCCCTGAAAGTCAATATCAAAACTCCAACTTCTTAAAAAGGTTTATGAGTCACAAACTGAACACCACAAATTGTAAAATTCAAATAAAAATATTAATTCTCAGAAAATTTGGCTTTGTGTGTACTTATGCAATAAACAGGAAAAAATGTTATTAAAATTGCTAACCAAAGAAGCAAAAGAAAGAAGCAGAGAAAGTTAAGACTGAAAGGGACCTTAGAAATAATTTAAAATCCTCTCAGTTTATAGAGAAGGCAACCAAAGCCCAGAGATGTCAAGTGATTGCCCATGGTCACATAGCCAAGCTGGAGAAGAGGAACCTAATTTTCCTGACTCTCGTTCCAATGTTTTCTTTACCATGTTCCATTGCCACCCAGACTGTCAAATTTCTGTTCTGAGTAATTATTTACTGGACTCTAAAAAGGATGGGAGGAGTGATAATGTTTAACTGAGTTCTGAGAGGTAAGCAGAAAATTGTGACTCAGAAAGGAATGGGCTGATTTTATTAGAACTGATGTGAGAGAAATAAAATGTATATTATTTATGGGGAAGTTAGTTGTACAAAAATCACACAAAGAATGGGATGTGGTCTTGAGTCTGCATTCCCTCCCTGTTATGGAGAGGCTGGGCCTGGCAGCTCTTGTGAGTTCCGGGCTTCAGTGGGCTCGGCCAGGAGGGTGTGCACACTAAGTCCAGTACCGTTGTGGGGTGGGGACAATAGATTTCCTAAGGAGGGGCAAACCAACCCAAGTCAGAAATGAAACAAATCAAAATTCCTGAGCCTATCTAGAGTGGGGTTGGGAAAGTGTGTGACTGCTATACTTCTAGCCTAAATGAAATAGGGAGACCCAGTCTCAAAAAATTTTTAATTTCATATATGTGTGTATATATGTGTAGGCATACACACACACATGCGTGCACACACATATACATAACCTGCAAGCCAAAAAAGTCCTAGAGAAACTGAGATCCCTTTCAACTCTGAAATTCTGTGCTTCAATGAGAACCTCCTGGCAGAGGGGCTTTTCTGCCTACTAAGTACTAAGAACTAAAGGAGGCAGGACTAAGATACAATGCTGGAGACTATTCTAAGTTCTAATAAGGCTGTTGGGAACAAGGACAGGATGGAGAGAGAAGCTCTCTGTATGTGTCTGTGTCTGTGTCTGTGTGTGTAAGTCTATATGTTTGGTGTGGAAGAATTAGGGAAATGCAAACTTTGAGAATAACAAAGAAATCACATTTGAAGTCACTGATTTATGAAATTGTACTTTGGATAAGCTTAGTTGTACCAAGTCACTTTGACCTATGAAAACCACTGATTTTAACCAAGCTGAGAGGCTAGGTATGAGGGAGAACAAAAAAAAAAAAAAAAAACTTTTAAGGAAAACATAACCTTCACTCCCTGGGGGTCATGTGGTAAAACTATCTGTAGATGTCTGGAACAACCAGCACCTTCTTTGATGAAACTGTGGACTTTAACCTAAGGATCAGTAACAAGATTTATTTTTTTTTAAACCTTTACCATCTGTCTTGGAACTAATACTGTGTATTGATTCCAAGGTAGAAGAGTGGTAAAGGCTAGACAATGGGGATTAAATGACTTGATTTAAGTCACTTAAGATTTAAAACACACAAAAAAGAGGGAAGCGCACCCACTTAACTAGATGGCATAGGGCTGTGTTGGCAAACCTATGGCATGTGTGCAGGAGCATGCCAGAGGGGGCTGCTCTCCTCCCCCTTCTCCACATGTGCCTGAGGACATTTCTCACATCACTCACCCCTCTGCCTAGCAGCCCAATAGGAGCTCTTCCTCCCTCCCCTGTCTGGGTACTCCGTCTCTAGAAGGTTTGCCATCGCTGGCATTAGTGTGTAGGTCATATGGAACTTGAAGGCAAGGAAACCCAAGTTCAAACTTCACCTAGGACTGACCCTAAGCAAGCTACTTAACATCTCTGATTCACTTTCCTCATCTGTAAAATGGAAGTAATAATAGTACCTAATTGACAGGATTGTTATGCGGCTCAATTGCCACAAAATGAACATATGATGCTGTGGTAGAAGGCTCCTTAGTTATCTAGCCCAATCCCTTTTTTAAATATATCAGTAAACTGAGGATCAGAAAAGTTAAGTGATCTCCCAGGTGACAGAAGTGACAGTAAGTGACAGAAGGAAGCCTTGAACTAGGGCTCCTGATTCTCAGGTACCACATGTTATACCAATAACTATTATTATTATTATGAGTAATTTGTTATTCAATCATTTCAGTCATGTACAAACCTTTGGGACCCATTTGGGGTTTTCTTCACAAAGATATTAGAGTGGGTTTGTCATTTCTTTCTCCAGCTCATTTTACAGATTAGGAAACTGAGGCAAACTGGGTGGTGACTTACCCAGGATCACATAGCTAGTATGTATCTGAGGCCAGATTTGAACTCAGAAAGATGAGTCTTCCTGATTTCAAACCTGGCACTCTATCCACTGTACCACCTAGTTGCCCAAATGAATAATAAAAGTATAAATAAATTTCATCATTATTATAAATATATTGAATTTTCATTATTATATCTAATAATATATAAATGCTATTTCCTTTATTTATTAATTAATTAATTAACAATGTCCTCTAAGTCAGGAATCTCCATTCAGATATGCTTGAGGAATGTCTAATGGCTTTGGGCTTTAAGGACACAGCTATTGGCAGCACCAGTGGTTACTTAGAGACAAAAGACAACCTGGCAAAAAAAAAAAAAAAAAAAAAAAAAAAAAAGAACAAGGAGATTCCAAGCAGAGCCAGGGATTGAGCTTTCAGTGCCTTTCCTAGAAGAGATTGTTAGTGGACAAGTAGAAGACTGGAAAAGCTGGGAGATTCATTGGACTATCATATTTTAGGGGAAAAAAAACAACATAAGAAAGGAGTTCCAACAGAAGCTGGATATTTACTTGTTAAAGAAGGATCCAGAGAATTCCTATTCAGGTAGGGTTTGATTAGATGCTTTCTCAAGTATCTTTCAGCTCTGACACTGGGATTCTGTAAAAGCCGAGAGATGTTATGGGCCAAGGTCACAAATTAGATGCCAGCCTAGCCAGCAAGCGGGCCTTTATGGAGAGTCTTTGTAGCATCTGTGTATTCCTATATTGTTGGAACAGCTTCATGGCACACAACAAATTCTGTGCATTTGTAGAGCTAAAATTCCCTGTTCTATATAATAGCTACAAAATACTGTTTAATTTAGAGGTAGCTCTGGCTCAGTCGTTGAGCACTGGTCTCAAAGTAAGGAAGACCTGAGTTCAAATCCAGCCTCAGACACTTCCTACCTGTGTGACCCTGGGTAGTCACTTATCCTCTGATTCTGCAGCAAAAGATATGCTGGATCCACAATAGAAGGAAATGGCAAACTACTCCAGTACCCTTGCCAAGAAATCATGGATAACTATGGTTCATGGGGTCACAAAGAGTCAGATATAACAAATGACTGAACAATAATCAAAATTGCTTAATTTCCATTTAAAAATAAGAAAGGTGCAATATCACTTCAGCAGCGCCTCCAACTCTACCCTTTTAAAATGAAGACCAATAAAACCCAGGATCAATAGTTTTGCATTTATTAGCCAAAAAAATAAAAGGAAAGGAAAAGAAAATGAGTCTTCTTCCTATCCTACCCCACCCAATTTCACATTCAAGTTCAAAGCCTAAGAAATGGCACTCTCCCCCCTAGTGTAGGATTTCACATAGTTTTCTCTCTAGATTTCTGTCAGATGTTTCTTTTCTCCTGGCCTACTTTGCTCATGCTTATAACTCTTAGGCTTATCTGTAACCCCTCCTTCCCGATTCCCACAGATAGATAGATAGATAGATAGATAGATAGATAGATAGATAGATAGATAGATAGATAGATAGATAGATAGATAGATGGATGGATGGATGGATGGATGGATGGATAGACAGACACTTTTTTTCAAGAAGGAATATTCATTTATTTATTGGATGCTAAGACATTTAATGGTGCTCCTTAAGCTTTTCCTAAGCATAATATAGGGATATCATTTTTATGTTGCTACCATCCTTGTAGCATAAAGGTAGGCTTACACGCTCACCAAATGTTTCCATTGAGAATTCCCAGGGTTGTGAGGCAAGAATCAAGTCTACTCTGCAGAAATAAATCAACATTTTCAAAATACAATTAAGTCAGCCCAGAAGGGAATTTTACTATTTTCCTTCATGTGTGGTCTTAGTCTTACCTAACTTTAAAACAACAGATTCAACATTTCTGGTTCATGCACAGTAATGCCATGTGGTTGCACGGAGGAAAGAGTCCAGCTTTTTAACATGCTGTAGATAAACATGATCATCCTTTGATTTAGTCCTTTTATCCTGAGTTGAGTTCATCTCTGTCATGGCTGCATAGAGCATGCAGTTATACTAAACACACAGTGAATTCTCATGCTCTATTCCTCTGCATCCTGCCTGGGGAAGCCAAGTCCATGTGGATCAGACTTTAGGAGACTTTCTCCTGAGACACTAATCAACTCCCTGTGTCATGTTAAACACACAGTTAAATGAAGTGTGAATTACTGTAGGGCACTTTATGTTTTTAATCATTTCAAGTGCGAAACAACTACTTTTCCCAATTCTGTCAAGGTAGCAAAAGCAAGAAACCTTTCTGAAATCTATTTCTTGTTAAAGCTTCAATTCTGTGTTCGAGACATTTCAGGATCTACATATATAATTCTTCTCATTATTTCCCTATCACTTTTCCTAATGCATAAGCTTTCATCAAAAAAACCTATACAATTTCATTTTGTAAACTGTCCATGTAGCTAAAACCCAACTTAAAAAAATTTTTTAACAACAAATGCACATCATCCATTGGTTCTTTCATGTCTAAGAGTTATCATTGTTCAGGCAGGAAATGCTATTTAAACTTACCCATATGATAAGTGGGGGAAGGGGAGAAGAACTTCAGAAAAGCTCTTGGTTTTCCAAGGAATTTTCACACTTGCCAGGATATCCACTATGTTAGAATCATAAGCTCAGAAGGAAATGGGGGTGGTACTAACATTTCCTTTGAGTTGTCTTTTCTAGGTTACATGGGATGTGTATCCTGGATTCATAGAGCAATAATTCCTAACTTTTTAAAAAATATACTTACCAGTATGATAAAGACAAAAAAGCCGAACTAAAATCTACTTATGCCCCTTTGCCACTGTATTTAATTCAATTCATCTATATTCAAGGCATTCTTTAAAAAACAAACAACAATCTTATCTTCTCAGCTTAGAATAAATATTTTGTATTGGTTTCAAAGCAGAAAAGCTGTAAAGGGTAGGCCAATAATGATGAACCTTTTAGAGGGGCAGGTGATGTGAGAAATGTACTCAGGTGTGCGTGCAGAAGGGGAGGGGAGTAGCATAGCCCAGTCCCACTTCCCTCTGGCTTTCTAGCAAGAAACTCTGCTGAACTCTGTACTGGGGAGATGGCACACGTGCCCACAAAGAGGGCTTTGAGTACCTCCCTCTGGCACATGTGCCATAGGTTTGCCACCATGGGGCTAGACAATTGGGACTAAGTGACTTTCCCAGGGTCACACAGCAAGGAAATGTCTAAGGCTACATAGGAACCCAGGACCCCCCATCTCTAGACCTGGCTTTTCAATCCACTAAGCCACCTCCCTAGTCAAGGCATTCTTTTAGGTACTAGAGAGAAAAGTTTAAACAGATTGAAAAGAAAAGTGCTTTATTAAGTAAGACATTAATGATCTGATGTCTTGTTTTCTGTTCAAAAGAAACAGAGAATTAAGTCATGGAAGAAACAAAAATGCCAGCCCATGAAAGCTGGCCTTGTGGATCACCAGTAATCATATTATGAAAACCACTGTCCTAAAGGAAGATTATATCTAATATCACTTTCTAATAGCTGTTCCCCAGAGTGCTTTCCTCTAAAAATCTTATTCAATTATGACTGTGGATGAACAAGAAGGAATACCTAAGCAACCACAATATCTACTGTAGCAATGTTATATTATGTACACTGAAGTTTCTTATTATAAAATGTTATTATACTCTAAGTGAACATTTCATAAGAACTTGCTCAAATTCCAGAATAACATAAAGACTTTAATTTTCTTAAATCTAATATAAATAAATGCAAATGAAAAACTGGACTAGATCCTCCTTTTAAAGAAGACTTTGGGCATTGACTGGAGAGGTAAGGTGATGTGAGGAAATATAAGGCTGGCCCTGGATGCCAGATCACAAAAACCTGAATTCAAGTCAGACTTCTGCCACATTCTGGCTATCGTGATGCTAGGCAATTTACTTGATGAAAGTCAATGCTGTTATAGGGGATTTTAGTTAGCAGAGAGCAAGATGAATGACAGGGAGGCAGGTTCCAGATCTCTGGGATACTGGCAAAGTGTCAGTTGAAACACTCACTGAATCCCTGGATGGAGAGGGTTGGACTCACTAAATCCCTACATTGAGAGAGCTGTTTTCCCTTTGGTATGGATCCTGATTGAACTAAAGATCATCTACAATCAAGAGTCTCGGTAAAGGAGGAAGGTTGAGTTAAGATTTAGGCCCAGTGGTGGACATTGGGATCAAATCCTTTCTCCCTCTCCTTAATTGGATTTAATAACAGACCATCAGGACTCAAGTGAAACAACTTGGAAGATCATCTAGCTTGGACTCATACATGAGATACCCCATTCTACACAACTAGACCTGCTCACCAATCCATTCCCTGGATTTGGTTAGAGTTAAGGCAGTTGGTAGTGTGTAGCCGATTAGAGTAGATTTCTCCCTCTTGGACTTTTGGGTGGAGAACCTTAGTAACTTAAGTTAGCTGACCCATTCCCTTCACTCCCTATGTCAGTGTTTTATTAAATCTTTAAAATATATACTCTCCTGTAAGTTCCTTTCCCAAATACCCTGATTGACACCTAAAGGACACCTAAATGAAACCCCAGCAGATTCTCTGGTGTTACCCACTTAACTGTCATCTATACCAATTCCAATTAACCCACTGACTGTTATTTATTATCCCAGTTATTATTTATTCATCTAGTTGTTAATTTCATTCTTTCAATGCCCATAACCAACTCTCTACAATTCTAAGTTAGAGATATACTGCTTATCTGCCTAGAAAGAATTCCCTACAGTGATTAAATGACAGATCTAACCAAGAAAGTAGAGAATTTTAATACATTTTAAGTGTATATTTTACCTTTTTATTTCTTAGTTTACCACTACTTCATATCCCTCAAAGAAAAGGAAGTTTTGATGGAAATCTTTTTAAAATTTTCATTGATGATATGAGATGGTGGCTAACAGCAGACAGGATGTCAGAAAATGAATTTCCCTGTAAAATAAACTAAAATTCCTAACGGAAAAGGAAACATTATTTTTGGTGCCTGTGACAGACAGTCTGTGGAAACAAAAGTAACTTCCTCACAACTAGTGTCTAGCTTCAATCAAGGTCCAATCTCTTCTCCTGAGGACCACTGTGTTTATGCAGAATTGATTTCTTTTCCAGTGTGTAAATGACTTTATAGAGAAATATTAATTTGATTTATTTAAACAAACAAAAATACTGTGAAAGGGGGTTGATCATGCCATGTTTCCCCAATCCCATAGAGGAAGATAATATTATACTGGCAGTGGTTACTGGTTTATTAAAACCATCCATATGCCATATTTGGTTCTACCTTGTGACTAACCACTCTTGTGAAGTAACTGGCTTGAATGACGGGTTCATTAGATTTAGTCTATATCCATAAAAAAAGAATGAAGATAATTACTTATTTCTGAGGCTGTATCCTTGGTCCCACAAGTCCCAATCCTACCATGCATCAAATGGTCATTTTCATGGTATATCCTCTAACTGGTTACTTTGGTTTAATTAGTGATCAAGTGACTCATCTGTAGTCATCTGGGACTCCCTAGAACATTTCATGAGACATAGCTACTACTAAAGCAGTGGTGGAAAAAATGATCAAAGATCTTAATCCACTTGAAAGCTTCACTGAAAAAAGGATGCTCCTGAAGCATTTTATCTTTTACCAAATCCTACCATTTACATCTTGGAAAGAGGAAAGCTAGATTACATTCATTGCCCAGCAAGCCATGTGTCTATTAAATGGAAAGTGCTATTTTAAAACTTCTTCCTGTCTTGCAAACAATGGGTAGTAGGGAATACATTGCCCTCACAAAAACTGCCCTTTCTGCAAATTCTGAGGGCATTTTTAGAACAAACTGCTAGAATAACTAGAGGTCTCACACCAGGGAATACATCAACTTTCGTCATCTTGCTAATATCACTAAGAATGAAAAATCCTTTTGGAAGGAAGAAGATAATTCAGAGCATAAATCAGTGTTTTCCACACTGAGAACTGAGTGGCAGAGGCAATTGTGAACAGTTGTCTGGTTTTTGTCCTGAGGTATGTATTTTTCTCTTACTCTCTCAGATTATTTTTAACATGAGAGAGTTCTTTCTCATGATGATTAATTCATTGAAAGAAACAAAGAAGGGTAAAATATAAAGAAATAAACTACAGAATAGCTTTAGGGGCAGCAAGATGATGCAGTGGATAGAATGCAGGGCCTGGAGTCAAGAAGATCTGAAATCAAATCTGGTCTAAGATGTTTACTTGCTGGGTGACCTTGGATAGAAGTCCTTTAACCCTTTTGGTCTCATTTTCCTTATCTGTAAAATTATCTGGAGAAGGAAATGGCAAACCACCCCAATATCTTTGCCAAGAAAACCCCAAATGGAGTCATAAAGAGCCAAACTGGACTAACTAAAGATTTTATCTTATACCAAACTCTATCATTTTCACGTCAGAAACAGGAAAAGTAGATTCCACTCATTGTCCAGCAAACTACATTTACACATACATTTATTTCCTCTTAGAGGACAAATCTTTAACTTGTCTCTGAAATGAATCCAGTAACTTAGTGTTTCATGACTACTCAACAATATGCCCAACACCATAATAGACACCAGAGGGAGTATAAAAAAAGTATAAGGCATGGTGCCTGTCCTTAGGGAGCTTGGAATTTTGTTGAGGAGACAAGACTTATATGAATTAATTAGAAAACAATGCAAGAGAGTATAAAATCAAGAGATGAATTACAGTGTACATTCTAAAATGGTGCTCTCCAATGGGCCATCAGAGACAACTAGACAACTAAACAAGAATAACAACAAAAAAAAGGTTAACTAGAATTTAATTTTAAGAGTTACCTTAGACTGGGCCGAAAACTATAGTAAGTTACTTACTTAAATAATATTTGTGCCTGTCCATTGCTCAAAATTCCATTTATCTCTTCACTTAAGGCTTTAAATAATCAAGGTGTCCAGCCAAATTATTGAGGTCACAAAACAATGGGAGAATGATTTTAAATGTTTGAAGTTAAGGAAAATAAAAGGAAAAAAAGAGCTAACCCATAACATAAGAGCTTCCTCTCAGGCTAAAAGGAAGCCAGTAAGATCTAAAATTAACTCTGATCCATGAAGAGAATTCTGTACAGGAAACAGTGCTCCCTGTGATTTTTGATCAGCCTAAGAGAACAAAAACATGGGCTTACACTAGCAATCAAATAAATTCACTCAATCAATTGAGTATCAATGAGCAGCTTTTGGGGAAAAAAAAAAAAGCAGCTACAGGAATCAAATTCGAGCTCTAAGTGAGATAAGCCATATACCCTGAATACTTAAAAGCAAAGCTTGACCTTGACTTCAAGTAAGCATAGGGATTTCTGTTGTTTTTATAATTGAAAAGTGAGCCATAGAAGTATAGCAGCATCTGCCTTCAATCCATCACTGACTGGTGAAGGCTATAATAATTTTGCATTGTTCTTTTCATAAAAGGTAAATCAGCTACTGCAGAGAAATCAAAGGAGATAAAAGAGATTT
Source organism: Gracilinanus agilis (assembly GCF_016433145.1). NCBI lineage: Eukaryota > Metazoa > Chordata > Mammalia > Didelphimorphia > Didelphidae > Gracilinanus > Gracilinanus agilis. The sequence goes on along the minus strand of NC_058133.1, from coordinate 80,060,828 downwards.
ATATACAGGGATCCATAAACATGTTAACTATAATCTGCAGTCAGGGAAATAGGATTTCAAATAATTATGTTTGAGAAAAGCTAGTTTGCGCAACTTTTAACTCCTCAAATCCTAATTATGGAGGTTTAAAAAAATCCAAAGACCCCATTTTAAGTCTTGACTTTTTCTCAGAAGCCATACATTGGCCAAATTCAGAAGAACAATCAAACTTTGCCCATAAAGTCTCAGATGTGTGTGGGAAATGTAGCTACAGAAATGAACATGTTCTGATTTGTACACAAACATGACTGGCATGAACCAATATGGTTTCAAAGGAGAAAAAAAATCCATGAGTGCTCTTCTCTGAACACCTACAATTCTTCTAGACCAAGTTTCCAATCTCTTTTAGTATGTAGAACCCCTTTTAGGACTGAAAAAGTTCAGATTCCCCCACATGTTTGTTTTATTTTACTTACTAGAAAATTTTCCTTACTAGAAAAGTGGATTTTAATATATCCATTGATTGAGAAATGATGTAAAATGACAAAAGGCTACTGTGAATTCAGTAGTGCTTTTAAATGAATTTAATCATAGCATCATCTATATATGCTTAAAAGTAATAATATGTACAAGATAATTACTTATTAAATTAACTTATTAATTTTACATTAATTGATTTTAATAATTTAGTTAAAATAATTTTAGATTGATTATTAAATTAATAATTACTCATTAAATCTTCCAAATGGCCATTCTTACCCTGCATATGGATTCGTAGACCACTTACAATAATTCTGTATATCTCCCAACCCTCCATCCCAGTTTCTGATGACTGATTGGGAAGCACTATTTTAGAATGTACCATATAATTCAGCTCTTGATATATTCTCTTGCATTTTTTTCTAATTCATTCATGTAACTCTTGTCTCCTCACCAAAATTTCAAGTTCCCTAAGGACAAGTGTCATGTTTTATACTTCTGTGTCTGTTTTATACTGTGGTATACCACAGTGCTGGGTATTACATTTCAAACTTAAAATAACTAGCTTATTCTTAAGACTTTGTTAATAACTTTGAAAATTGCCAGTTAATTTCATATTTTTAACTCAAGAAGCCTACTAAAAGAGAAACCTCTTTTAGAAAAAAAAAGTAAATTGAAGCTACATGGCTGTGAGTTACAGACTAAACAAACCAGTTCCCGTGTGCTAGTCTTACATATTATGAACAGCTGGAACATATGTGTATTAGTCTATTGACTATGGAAAGCTGTGGTCTATTGTCAGTGCAATCAGCCAATAAGTAAGATATCCCCAGATCCAAAATGAAGCTATAGATTTGTAGTTGATCTTTTTCCCTTTCCCCCCAAGTCGCAAACTTTTTTTCCTTCTTCGACCCTTAAAAAAGAGCCATAGAAGTTTTCTTTGCAAGTATGAAATGTGCAGGCACAAGAGAAGGGGAAAAACTGCTCTCCCATTCCATTAAGGCATCCTTCAGCCTCTGAAGAAAGGCTATGTCAGATCCTTCCTGCCTACCTGTCTGAATGATAACACACCATGTCACAGTCAGTCCACTGTTTTCTATGTATGATCCCAGGAGCTTTTCTGTCCACTAGCATGCTAAGAAACAGGAAGATCTGGGTTTCATTATGATCTCTGACACATGCCATCTGGGTGACTACAGGGAAGTCACTTGACCTCTCAAGGTCACCACTAGATAAAAGTGAGCTGCAAAAGAGTTGCTGATCTCTATTGGCAGAGGGAGTTTCCTGTGCTAGAGTTCACTGCACCAATGAAATCATAATCAAGACAAAACAGAGACACTCAAAGCCCTGGATGGGCACAATTCTTCAGCACAGGTTAGCAGTCACCTCCTCCAGGATGCCTTTCCGGATCCTTCTAGTCACTAGCACATTTCCTCACTTGAAATTATTTCCTTCAACTTGGTATTTACTTGTGCATATATTGTACTACCCCCAAGAGAATGCAATCTCCTGGAGGCCAGGGACTGTTTTGTTTTTAATGTCGTGCCTGGAGCAGTATCCAGTAAAGAGCCTCAAACATAATAAATGCTCATAAATGTTTAGTGAACTGAATTTTATAGAATCTGATGAATCTAACATAACAAGGGGGTGATGAAGTTAATATCACAGGGAAATGTATTAGTTTCAGTAATCCTTATCCACAGAAATTTGTCATATTGGGACTAGGCCACTAAAAGCCTGATACAGGAAATCTCATGTTTCAAGGGTTGAATGAGAATTTTCATATTCTCACATGCATGTTTACTATAGAAAGAAATACAAAGGTTGAAGAAAAAAAACTTTTGAAGGAATTAAAATGAAATATTTACCTAATGTGAAACGTACAAGCTTTGTGATAGATAATTCACACTGAGTCATAATATAAAGCCCAAGAGGGCAAGGACCATTTTAATGTGAACTTCATAAAGTTCCTGATAGGCTGTAGCTACTTAATAGATATATCAGCAACATCATTTACATCCTACACCTCTGATAACTTTCCCTGTAATATTCATTTATTCATTTAACCACAGGTGAAGCATTTAATTAAGCCATCTGCCAGTATGCAACATATGGAAAGAAATGAGCATAGTAGCCTAGTGTTTGATAACTTCTAGATCCCAGCTATTAGACCAAGAACTTACTATTCAACAAACAAAGGCTATTGGGAAAACCATAAAGTAGTTTAGAAACAAGGTATACATCTAACAGTGGGTACACCAAGAAAAGCTCCAAATGGACATAAAGGATGATAACATTAGCAAATTTAAGGAGCAAAGAAGAAATTACCTGTCCAAATTATGGATAGGAAAAGAGTTCATGACTAAACAAAAGATAGAGAGTTTCACAGGAGACAAAATGGACAATGTTGATTACATAAAACTTAAAAGTTTTTGCACAAATAAAACTAATGCAACTCAAATTAGAAGTGGGAAACTGAAAAATTGTTTAGGCAAATTTTTCATTTCTAAGATATATAAGAAATTGATTCAAATTTATAAGAATAGAACCCATTCTCCAATTTATAAATGGTCAAATGGTCAAGGGATATAAATAGGTAGTTGTCAGAGGAAGAAAACCAAGTTATCAATAGCCTTCAGAAATAATGTTCTTAATAACTAATAAGTAGAAAATGAAAATTGAAGTAAATGAGTTGTCATCTCATGTGCTGCAGATTGGCAAAGCCAATAGAAAAAGGAAACTACAAGTATTTGAGGGATTGTGAGAAAAAAAATGTGAGAAAAATTATGTATTGTTGGTGGAGCTATGATTAGGTCTGGACTTTTTGAAATATAATTTGGAACTATACCCAAAAGCTATTAAACTGTGTTTACCCCTTGACTCAACTACTGGATCTATTACCTCAAAGAGATCAAAGGAAGAATAAAAACTCATAAGTACCAAGAAAACGATAACCGTTCTTTTCATGGTGGATTGCCTGTCAAATGGGGAATGGCTGAAGTTATGGTATATGAAGGTGCTGGAATACTATTGAGCTGTAAGAAATTATGAAAGGAAAGGTTTCAGAAAAACTTGGAAATACTTGTATGAACTGATTCAGTGAAGTGAGCAGAACCAGGAGAAAAATTCATACAATAACAACAATATTGTTTTTTTAAAAAAGCAACTTTGAAAGACTTAGGAATTCTAACACATTCAACAGCCATAAAAACAAAGGACTCACGATGAAATGTGTTATCAACCTACAGTTAAAAAACTGACTGACAGGGGTGGCTGGGTAGCTCAGTGGATTGAGAGTCAGGCCTAGAGACAGGAGGTCCTAAGTTCAAATCTGGCCTCAGACACTTCCCAGCTGTGTGACCCTGGGCAAGACATTTGACCCCCATTGCCCACCCTTACCACTCTTCCACCTAGGAGCCAATACACAGAAGTTATGGGTTAAAAAAAAAAAAAAAGCTGATTGACCAAGAGTGAAGATTTAAGGATATTTCATTCCCTCTTTCTTTCTCTCTCTCTTTTTTTTCTTTCTTTTAGACATTATAATATGAGCATTTGTAATGCCTAAATATACATATCTCTAAAAAAATTTCATTTTTCTTGCCTTCTCAATGAGTGGAGGAAGGGGAGGTGAGAGGGAATAAATTTGAAACTTGAAGTAAAATAAAATTTAAAAAATTTAAATTAGGGAGGCAGCTGGGTAGCTCAGTGGATTGAGAGCCAGGCCTAGAGATGGGAGGTCCTAGGTTCAAATCTGGCCTCAGATACTTCCCAGCTGTGTGACCCTGGGCAAATTACTTGACCCCCATTGCCTACCCTTACCACTCTTCTGCCTTGGAGCCAATACACAGTATTGACTCCAAGATGGAAGGTAGGGGTTTAAAAAAAAATAAATAAAATTAAAAATAAAAAAAATTTTAAAAATTTAAATTGATGGTATTTCCTGAATTGTAGCAGTAGCTATAATGAAACTTATTTAAAATCCTATACTTTCTCTCTCTCTCTCTCTCTCTCTATATATATATATATATATATATATATATATATATATATATATACACACATATACATATACATATACATATGTGAAAATCAGGAAATATTGAAAATTGGGGGGGGGGGAGAAAAAATCTTGAGGACCAAAAGGTCCACTTTAAACTTCTGTATTGATTTCCTGTGAGGCAGTATTCTTAGGACACTCAGCTCCAGCTCTATATGCCACCATTCCCTCCAAAGGTCTTTTCCTGCTTGTCAATGCTTCATCACACATCTCTACATCTGCACCCATGGTGGAGGTGGTTCAAGGTTTACTGCATCACTATTATTATTGTGCCAATACCTTTATTCTGATCAGCATTAAAACTCCTCAAGTCTTACCTGTCCAGAAGCAGCTCCAAAACTTCTTTAGTGGAGGCAAAACCCCTATAAGTTGACAGGAAGATGCTGATATAAGTAAAGTCATTGTCTCCAAAAGCTGTCAACAAGTTCTCCACAAGTTTCTCCAAGGTACCGGCTTTTATGGTCCTGATTTTACATGTCTCATACTGACTGACAGTATGTCCAGGAGGCAGTTGGTCCCCTTCAACCTATGCAATGAACCAAAGAAGATATAATGAAAAAACAGTCCCCAGAATAAAGCTAAAAAATACTGAAATTCATTCGGTATTATGTCAGTTAATAATGACGATGACATCTCTATGTATATATGTATATTCTGTAAAACTTTCAGGTGTGCAAAGAATTGGTTCCCATCATGACACCCCTGAGAAGTAAGCAGTATAAATATAATTATCCCCATTTTACAGATGAGCAAACTAAAGTACAGAATGTTAAAGTGAATTGCCTAAAGTCACTGTGCTATGAGAGTTGGAGGCAGAATTAGAATCCAGGTCTCCTTATTCTGGATCATCCAGTGATATTCCTACTCTCCTGCCCTGCCTCTCCTAGAAAAACAAGATAATAACTGACACTGATATCATGCTTTCAGTTTCACTGAGCACTCTATGAACTTTATTTCATATGATCTTCAACACATGAGGTGGCAGATTGTTATCTCCATTTTAGAGAAGGGAAATTTAAGGCTTATAGACATTTCCCCATTGGCATGCAGCTAATAATTGTCAGTACGGTCCTCTTAAGTTGAGCATTCTTTCCAGTACACCAACTATTTCAGAACAACATTACTGCTTTTATAGGATCCGGGGAGTTAGAGCTATAAGAGACTTGGAAATCATCTAGTCTAACCCTCTTGTTTTACAGATTAGAATCTGAAGCCCAGAGATGTTAAGTGATTTTGCCTAAGGCCAGAGTCTACAACCAAGCAATAACATCAAGCAAAGTAAACCCTTACTCTTTGTCTCTGCAGTGTGTTTGCTTTTGTCTCTTTCTCCTTTCCTAATATTTCTGGGGTTCCTAAAGAGCTAAGCCAAGCCATTGGCACCTTTCACTTAGGGCTGGATTGCTGACATGTTTTGTCAGGGAGCTTCTGAGAGATTTCTAGGAACCTGATTGACTGCCATTCCCTGACTATTATTATAAATGCCATCAGATGTTTTTTTCAGTCGTACCTAACTTTTCCTGTCCCCATTTGAGGTTTTCTTGGCAAAGATACTGGAATGGTTTACCACTTCCTTTTTTAGCCCATTTTACAGATGAAGAAACTGAGGTAAACCAGTGACTTGCCTATGGTCATACAGTTATTAAGTGCCTGAGGCCAGATTTGAACTCAGGAAGATAAATAAGTCTTCCTGACTCCATGTCTGGTGTTTTATCCATTGCACCACCTAGGAATCCTAAATACCATCCAGAAGCCTCCTTTCTGCTATTCTTCCAATGATATGAACATGGAACATTTGTAAAAACTATTCTTAGAGTCCACTTCAGATACTTTATTTGAATCTAGTCTCTCCTTTCCCAACAATGAATGCTAAGTAAAACCATTCAAAGCTTTGACCAAATTCTCTTTATCCATGGATCTCAGTACACTGTAAAATTAGGTATTTTCAGTTAGTCGGCAGATTCTACTCTTACCCAGTGTCTACCTTAGGGACAACACCACCAGACTAAGCTCTGAAAGAGTTAAAAAAGAAAGACATGAGAATACATGAGCCCACTTTTCTAGGAACATGTTAAAAAGAAATGCAATGAAAGCAAGTAATATCAGTAGGCTTATTCTATACAAGACAAATTAGATGAATACCTAAGAATGGTACCCCAATTAATAGTTGAAGATATAGATTTTAAAACAGACTGATCTCTACTAAGTACAGTTTTTTTAATTAACATAATTAGAGGAGAAAGGCATAGAATGTCAGGCAAACTAAATCATATTTGACTTGCACTAAGAGAGCTGCCTCCTTCAATGTAATTTTGATGCTTTTCCAAAGTAGACAACCCTAGGACAAAGTCAGTAATCATCTCATAATTTTTCTGAGGTAGCTAGCTGAATTTCTCATTTGAATTTCCTTAAGTCAAAATACTTTAGGGTTTTCAAATTAAGGGTACAGGGCAAAGAAAAGGGAGAACCGTGTCTGTAAATGAGGAAATGTTGATTACAAAAAGAACATTCTGTACATTTTCTCTATCAGGCTTCTTAAAATTTAAGCAATTATGATAAAACTAGCTGATTTTATATGGATTATGGCAACTAGTAGTCTAATTTTAAGAGAAGCTGGAATAAGCTGGCATCATGATGCCCCACTTCAGAGACTAAACAACACTAAAATTCTAACAGCAGGACTTGTAACATCAGAGTTGTTGTCTAATACTAGGATTTCTTTCCTGATCTCATTTTTAAAAGGGTCTCCCTTAGTGTATTCTTGTGGTTCGTACAAATGCCGGACATTCTTTCAAGCTTATAGAAACCTCTTGACACCAAAAGGATTCAAAGCATGGCCTAACTTAGCCTTTCTGGGCTTAAAATGTTATTTATTGGTCATGGTAATATGCATAAAATAAGGAATAATTTTTAAAATTATATAATGAATTAATATATTGCATATAATTGCTCATTTTTTCCTTTTTAATATATACATGTGTGGGCAGCTGGGTAGCTCAGTGGATTGAAAGCCAGGCCTAGAGACAGGAGGTCCTAGGTTCAAATCTGGCCTCAGATACTTCCCAGCTGTGTGACCCTGGGCAAGTCACTTGACCCCCATTGCTTACCCTTACCACTCTTCTTTCTTGGAGCCAATACACAGTATTGAATCCAAGATGGAAGGTAAGGGTTTAAAAAAAAAAAAAATATATATATACATATATATATATATATACATGTATTCTTTAATTTTGAGTGGCCAGTCTATTCTAAAAAGTAGATTTCATTTCATCAATATATTATATATATGTATATTCTTTGAAGTGGAGTGATAGCTTTTCTTCATCTTTCATGTTTTCTATTTGACATTTCCAAAGTGTGACCAGTAGTATGGTTACCAGGATGGATAACACTGAGCTGCAGTGGGTAGCTCTCAACAAAAGGGTAAACTCCAAAGTTAACTTCTAATAGAGCAAGAAATGTCTGGGTTTTAGAGATTTTCAAACTCTTATTCAAAAGCTGCTGCCTTATCCTGTCACAATGACAGGCCCCTCCAAATTGCCAGATCATCTTCTACTTTAATGTCACTAGTATAAGTCAAATGTTTAAATTCCATTCTCAAACTAAGTCCTCCATTCTTGAATTTAATGACTATTTAAAAAGACTTCTCTTCAGTGGAAATAAATGTGGCCAAAAGACTCAAACAGAGGGGGAAAAATGCTTGTCAAAGAACATGATGAAGTGGGTCCCTTTTTCTGCCAGAAAGTGAACTTGGCAGGAAGCAAAGGTTCTCCCTGAAGAGTGGAATTATTTTACTCATTAATCCAGTCACTTCCTTTCATTTCTCCTTTTACCCTGAAAAATATTCATTTGCATGCCTGACTCTGGGCAAGTCCCTTTAACCTCTTTTGTTCCTCAGTTTCTTTTTCTTTCTTTCTTTTTTTTAATCTGTAAATGGGAAACAATAGTGCTTATACAAGAAAATGGAATGTAAAGTCCTTTGAGGTCTGGGATTGAAAAAAATTTTATATAAATGCAAAGAATAAGTATCATTATCACTATGACAAATAATAGAATGAAAAAAATCACTCTGGTGCTAAGAAGAATTTTTTACAAAGATTGATAAAGCGTGTGGGAGTATTAGTATATTTCTTCGTTTCTTCAGACAAGGTTGACCTATGATTCCCTTCTGGAAATGAATAGGAAAAAAGCAGTATTTTGAGGATGAACAAGTATCTTTTAGCATTCAAATACAATGTGCATTTTAAAAGACTAGAAACATATCAGTCTTCTTACTGCTGCAATTTTTGATGTTCAAGCACAATTAATCGAGAGAAAACACACGGAATGGCCTTTCATTCTAGTATGCCAATGGATAGAGGGACAAAAATAAAACTTGTAAGCTTAAGTTTTTAATTTTGTCAGCAAAATATCGAACTACTATAAACCATTTTAAGGCACCTTTAGAGCCTGTTTTTATTTGTAATATTTGAACAACTCGCCCCTGAAGTTTAAAAGGGAAGGAGGGGAAAAGTCCTTGGCAGGCTACTTTTTAATAACAGACTTACAGAGTAAGACATTGTGGGCTGAGCTTGCCCCATGGGTTACCGTACAACAGGAAACAGCTCAATCTGGATTTAATCAGAGACCATTGCTTTGCTGACATGATCCTGATATTAAGGCCACAGAAGAACTACGTTTGTTTCTTGACCATTTTTTCACCATTCAAATCCAACTTCTTATAAAAAAAAATCGTAATCTTATAGATTAAATGTCTAAAGTACTAGGATTCCTCTTCTTATCTGTTTAAACATTGGTATGAGTGACAGTGAAGAAGGAGGAAAGATAAGAAGTATACCATATTTCAGTTCTCAAACATGACCTGGAAAAAGGCACTAATAATCAGAAAAAAAAATCTCACATTTCTATAATCTGACAATAATTTCCTCTAACCAAAAAGATACTGATATTTTATGAGGAAATTTAATAAGTTTCCTTTGACAACCATTTAAGCTGGGGTGAACCCCCAAAATAAATTACAGCACAACTCTTTCTCCCTTTATTAAGGCAAATAGGTAGAGCAGTGAATAGAGCACCAGACCTAGAATCAGAAGACCCGAGTTTAACTCAGACACATACTAATTGTGTGGCCCACTCTGAACATGTTTTTTAACTGCTATCTGTCTCAGTTTCCTCATCTGCAAAATTGGAATAATAATTGCACCTATCTCCTGGGGTTGGCAAGAAAATCAAGAGAGATATTTGTACTTTGTAAACATTAAATTTCTATACAAAGGCTAACTGGAAAAATAACAATAATAACAACAGACATATTAGCCAGGCCAAGTGAGTCCAAAAATGAGTGCTATCTGGGCATGACTACTTAAATAGCCTAACATTTGAGTACAGGTTTTTAAAAGTCATTTTAAAAAAAAGTATTGGGTTCCATTATCTCCATATCCACACAAAGGGCAAATTTCTAATTCAATATAGGCCAGAATGGAGAATATCTGAAAGAAATATTAGGTATCCAAGAACCTTTAAAGTCTTCACCAAATTAAAGCCTGGTCATCCTCCACACAATTCAAGCATCTTTTACAGAATTAAAACCTCTTTTTCCATCCAAAGGCATTATTCATCTCCCGAGAAAGAAAAATGCAAAATGGCACTGAACATGTCAAAGTCTATATAGCAGTGATGGTGAACCTTTTAGAGATGGAGTGCCATGCCCACCCCACCACCACATGCTGTGTGTGCCTTGCCCCTCCCCCACCTCACACAGAAGAGGGAAAAAGAGCTCCCATTGGGCTGCTGGGCAGAAGGGCGGGGGAAGTGAGGAATGTCCTCAATGAGTGTAGACAGGGGGAGGGGTGTGGCCTGAGCGACCTGCTCCCCTCCAGCTCTGCTGCCTGTGAGCCTCCCACCTTACCCCTGTGGGCTCCCATTAGGCTGCTGGGCAGAGGGGCAGGGGCTGTGAAAAAATGTTGTCAGATGTAGTAACAAAATGGGGGTAGGAGGCCACATGCCCACAGAGAATGTTCTGTGTGCCATAGGTTTGCCATCACTGCTATATTAAATACAAGTAAATATGCAATCTTTCCCAGACAGAACATAAAGTCTGTATGTGCACAGATTAGGGAACTGAAGTTTCATTTGGTATCTTCTCTTCTATCCTTTGTGCTATCTTGCTAAAGCTGCTACTGTTACAGGGAGTGGGAATACTTGGCTTGTAAAGTACTTGAGATCATCAAATTGGATGCAATATGTAAAGCAATTTGAAAAAGCAAAAGCTTAATATAAATGCTAACTGATTTGTGGAGGAGTATAGGGCAGGGGACAGGGCATTGGATTGGAGTTGGGAAGACTCGAGTTCCAAATATACCTCAAACGCTGTATTTGTCACCAAGAGCAAGTCACTTTACCTCTCTGTGCATCTGCTGTCTCTTCTATAAAATAAGAGGATCAGATTCTTAAGATTGCTTAAGGCTCCTTCTATCTCTAGAGCTATGGTCCTATGATCACCCTCAATAGGGAGAGAGCCAATCTCAGAGAAAGGATAAGCACCTGGAGAAGACTTCTGAAGTCTAACATACAAAATGTAATCCATTGTGGTTATTCTCAATTTAGAAGCAAAAAAGAGACTCCCCAAACAGCCATATAAACAAGTCATCCAATAGCCACTGTCCCTGTCAGCATGTAAATATGATAAGGTATAGGAGTCATTTCTAGTTTTTCCCAGGAAGTCCTACTACAATCCCATTTCCATCAATGGAACACTTGCTTTCTTTGTTCAATGGATGTTTAATTTGATACGATACTGTATGTGGATAGCCACGAGACTGTGTGTGATTTTTTTAAAGTAATTTCATTTCCTAGAATGCACAAGACTTCCAACAGTAAAATAGAATTGAGTCAGTTTTCCTTCTGTTAAGATTAATGCTTTCATGGAAGATGTCAGAGGATCTGCAATAACAATACTTAATTCGGTATTATATAGAATTGCCTGATCCATATCTCAGGTGAAGGGTGCCCTGTCAGTATTTTCCATAGCTCCCTATAGAAGTTAGGCTCTCTCAAGAAAGGATCCTATGATCTCCACTGGGTTCCTATGATCTGAAAGTTCCCTAGAGCAGGGCTTTTGCTTTCTAGCAGTGCCCCTGAATAGGTGTTGATTCTGCTTTCTTATTTTATCATTATTTTTATAGAGCAGATTCATCCATTCTTGTCTGACCCAGCCAGTAGCCAGGGTTTCCAAAGGTTTCCTTGACTTTCATGCAACTCAATCAATAGTGATAAGGCCTTTGTAGAAAGATCTGATCCCTGTGGAAAGTGCTGATCACTTCATTTAATAATTAGAGTAGATAGAACCTGAAGTGGGAGAAATCTTGAGTTCAGTTTCCACATCTGTAACTGACTTGTTGCATTATATAGAAGAAGTCTTACTTTGGGGTTCAAAAAGACCTTCAAAAGTACTAGGTGGAGGGGGCAGCTGGGTAGCTCAGTGGATTGAGAAGTCCTAGGTTCAAATCCGGCCTCAGACACTTCCCAGCTGTGTGACCCTGGGCAAGTCACTTGATCCCCATTGCCTACCTTTACCACTCTTCCACCTATAAGTCAATACACAGAAGTTAAGGGTTTAAAATAAAAATTATTAAAAAAAAATAGTACTAGGTGGAGAAGACAAAGAAGACAAAGATGGAGGAAGAGGAGGAGGAGGAGGAGGAGGAGGAGGAAGAAGAAGATTGGAGGGATTTTTTGTGAACTAAAGACAGTTTGTTTTGTAAAGGGACTTAAAATTATTCCATGAAGATCAGTTGAAGGAAATAGGGATATTGAGTCAGGAAGCAGAGAATAGCTTTTTGTCAGTTATAGTAGGGTAGGGATGATATTAGTCTTCAAGTATTTGAAAGGCTGTCATGGGAAAGAAAAATTAGACTTGTACTGTTTGGTTCTAGAAGGCAAAACTAGGAGCAATGAGTAGAAGTTGGAAAGGCACAAATTTAAGCTGGCTAAAAAGAAAAACTTCCAACTTACCAGAACTAGAAAGCATTAGAATAGAAAAGGAAGGGAATACATATTTACTAAGACCCTAACCACATTGCTAAGTGCTTTACAAATATTATTTCATCTGAACCACCCTGGGATGTAGGTATTATTACTATTCTCATTTTATAGATGAGGAAACTGAGATAAAACAGAAGTTAAGCAACTTGCTCAAAGCCATACAGGTAGTGTTTGAAGTCAGGTTTTAATTCAAGTCTTCCTAACTCTAAGCCCTGCATGCTAGCCAATATACCACCTAGATACTTTGGGAAGTAATGAATACCCCCTTCTTAAAGTTCTTCAAACAAAGGCTCCTATGGACCCTTCATCTGATTGGCTGGTTCCTCCAAGAACCTCCATTTTAAAGGGGAAATTGCCAGGTTAGCTATGTCTTTATCCCTCTCTGGGCTCCACTCTTGACTCTGGTCCTTCTCTGCCACCTCTGCTTATAGGTAATCCCTTTCTCATCCTATGCACCTTTGGTTTCCTTTTATAATTTTCTCTAATATTTATAATTGTCTTTACATTGTTTTCCCTCATTAGGATATATGTTCTTCTTTCTGCTTATATTTCTATTCCCAGCACTTAGCATAGTATCTGGTTCATGGTAAGTGCTTAATAAATGCTTGTTGACTGACTGATAACTACTTATCAGGTATGTTATAGAGGGGATTCTTATTCCAGTGTGGGTTAACTTAGACTACTGTTCAGTAGCATCAAACTGAGGTTCTATGATTCTGTGAAGTGACTGAAATTTTGTGCTCCAATTTTCTAATTTATAAAATAAGGACATCACAAACTTCCTCCTTACCTCATAGAAGTCAGGAGGTATAATATGATAACATATGGTTTGGAGTCTCCTATTTTCAGCTCCATATGAAAATATTGCTGTCATGTTTGCTACAAGTCATTATACACATTTTAGCAGTCAGAGTGGTTTTACCAAACCACAACTTCATCCTTTATTCTTTTTATAGCTATACATCCATTTCACTATTAATACAGAATGTCTTATATAATCAATACCAAATTACTTGCCTTTCCAAGGAATGGGGATGGGTAAGAAGGAAGGAATTTGTAACTCAAAATTTCTAAAACTAAGCATTAAAAAAATTTTACATGAAATTGGGAAATATTTAATGAAATAAATAAAAATAACTTTAAAAAATGTCTACGGTCTTCATGTCATGAACTCAAACTAATCAAGTTTCCTAGCTTTCCCTAAACCCATTGGCAAATGGGAGTGTTACATGAATGACAACTTAATAATAGTCCATGTTGGTGTCATGAGGCAAAAAGGATGGCAGTCTATAAATTTTCTCTGAAACTCATGACCTCTCAAGCCTACTATTTAAAAAATCACATGCCAGAGATAAAACAATTTCAGTTATTTCCATGGTATGGGACACCAAGAACTCAAATAAGGTAAAAACTTGATGAACAGAAACGGAAAATAGGTCAGTATTCCCTAATCTCTAAGAAGTGCTCATTCAGCTCACTCTCCCACTACCCATCATGGTCCTGCCAATGATGCTGCATAAGTCAACCTAAGGCTTCTGAAAGAACACAATTATACATTCCATACTCTCTCACTCCTCCCATTGCTCCAGATTCTAATTTTGAATGGTAAAAAGTGACCTTAGACTGTATAGCTCCATGGCAGTATTTGGTGCTATGACAGGTTCAGCCCTAGCAGAGGAGCAAAGGGACCTGTCTGGGCTTATACTTCCTGCCAACTTAATGGAGATCCCAATTCCAAATGAAAGAAATTTTCTCAGGTCATCATTGCCAGTTGGCAGTGCACTGTGCTACTGGGACAAAACTGAGCAACAAAAGGAATAGGGCAGGACATGTGTCTGGGCTTGTAATAAAATTCAATTCTATCCCCTAATCCCACTTTCCCCCCAGTACCACAAAAATTTAAAATCTAAATGGAAGAAATTTGCTCAGGAGACCTCTGCTGCCCTGAGACTTCTCTGGAGTGTTAGACCAGAGAACTGAGAAAACTAGGAAGGAGTAGGGGGCTGAACACACAGGAAGAGTCCAGCATCTAGCTGGGTTCAGTTCTGTTCACTCAGAAGTCATTTGGAATAAAGACCTTGGATGATGAACTATGAATTGCTCTGTGTGGAAAGAGGCTAAAAGGCTTAAAGAACTAGACCCCAGAGAAAGGAGTCAAAAGGTAAGCAATAGGGGAAAATGGGAGGAAAAAAGAATAAAATGTCCAAGAATTTCAAGAGAAAGAAAACTCAAAAACCTTGAACAAAAGCAGATGAACCAACATGGAAGGCATTATCAGCAGAAAGAAATACAGCCTGCAGGTCTGATAAAAGAGTCCAAGTATCTGTGAATAAATACTACATAAGAAGGAAAATATGAGGCAGAGGATCCTGTGAATTTTTTGAGAACATGGAATCACACAATATGCTGATCCTAAATGGTTTAAAAGTGAAATAAGAATTTTGGGAGTAATTTTTGGCTTGTACATTGGAACTAATTGGTATTGTAAGAAAACTTGAATTCATGGTGGCAAGTCTCACCAGAGGGAAGGAGGGATTAAAGGAAGGAGAGAGGGAGGAAAGGAGGGAGGGAGAGAGAAGGGAAGAGAATAACTGGTTAGTAATGCAAATATACAAAATTGAAAGACCAATCTATAAGAAAAGCAAAAAGCAACATCATTAAAAGAAAGACTACTCTTCATATAAGTAAGCATATAATGATCTTGAAGATAGGATGCAAAGAGTCAGCTTAAAGATTACAAGTGTCCTAGAATAATAGAAGTAAAAAAATATTAACACCATAATGCAAGAAATAATACAAGGAAATTGCCTGGAACTCCTAAATGCAAGAAAACGAAGTGCCAACTGAAAGATTCTGTGGATCAGCTCCAGGAAGAAAAAAAAAAAAAAAAACCTAAGGCTACAAACTCCAAGCTGTTAAAAGTATTTAAATTTAACAATTCCATTGAGAATCAACAAATTCTACAAGTGATCAGGACAAAGAATCTCAAAGTTTAAGAAATAGAAATTCAAATAACACAAGACCATTCTGTATATCCCAGAAACACAGGAGGGAATGAAATCATATCTTCTGGAGAGGAATGCAGCTCAAGAGACATCCAAAGGTGGCCCACCCTGAAAACTGGAGCCTAAACATAAATGAAGAAAGATGAATTTCAATAATAAAGAGTTGTTCTTAGAAAAAAAACCAGACCTAAAAAGATTATTCTCTTCTCAAACAACCCAGGCAACAGAAATACAAGAAGGATAATATAAAGAAATACAACCAAGGACAATTAACAAAATCATGACAAAGATATGAGTAAGAGATTTCTTTTTACAACTACAAAGGAGACAAAGGAGAAAGCACAAGCCAAATAGAAGTGAGGGTGGACAAAAGCCTTCAACACCATGGAGTAATCCTTCATAAATCCTGTTCACAGGGTAATAACAATTCCAAAATGGGAGGACCCACCGAGAAAGAAAGAGATGGAGGAGAACATGTGATATCTTTTAATCAAGTCAGAATTTAACAAGAGAAGTGAGTGAATAGAGGGATAGGAATGAAGCTAAAAGGAATGCCTGAAAAGAGGAGAAAGAAAGAATCCTTGCTTTCATGGTGGGAGGGGGACTAATGAATGTTCCTAAGGGTGATGAAATACACGGAGATGGGGGCCTAATTATGAGTATTATCTGCAGGAAATTAGAGGAACTACCTTCATCCTGCCTCAGGAAAAGCAGAATTGGAGCTCCTGGAAGGACCTGACACCTAGAAGATTAAGAAGGAATGAACCTAGAGATGAGATTTTGAGACAAATGGGAGGAATGGACTAAGGGCGGGGGGAGTCAATAATGTACTGTATAATTAGGTATATTAAAAGAATCTTGTAACAGGACAATATGTTCTTTGTCATCTGCAAGATCTGGTATTTTTCTAAGAATAATTTACAAAAGAAAAGGAGGGGGGAGAAAAGGAGAAATCTTTACAAGGCAATGAGAAATTGTTTAGAAGAGAAAACCCAAACTAGATACCTCAAAAGTTTTTATTCACCTATCAAACTACCAAGAAACTTTTTTACTGAATTACAAAAAAATCATAACAAAGTTCACTTGGAAGAACAAAAGATCAAGAATATCAAGGGAAATAATGAAAAAAAAAAGTGAAGTATGGAGGTCTAGCAGTACCAGATCTTAAACTGTACAATAAAGCAGTGGTCATCAAAACAATATGATACTGGTTGACAGAAGGGAGGATCAATGAAATAGACTTGGGGTAAATGACCTCAGCAAGATAGCGATGATAAATCCAAAGATCTCAGCTTTTTGGACAAAAACCCACTATTTGACAAAAACTGTTAGGAAAATTGGAAAACCGTGTGGGAGAGATTAGGTTTAGATCAACATCTCACACCCTACATCAAGATAAATTCAGAATGGGTGAATGACTTAAATATAAAGAAGGAAACTATAAGTAAATTAGGCAGACATAGAATAGTATACCTGTCAGATCTATGGGAAAGGAAAGAATTTAAGAACAAGCAAGAGATAGAGAATATTACAAAATGTCAAATGAATAATTTTTATTACATTAAATTAAAAATGTTTTGTACAAACAAAACCAATGCAACCAGAATTAGAAGGGAAGTAACAAATTGGGGAAAAAAATCTTTATAACAAAAACCTCTAACAAAGATTTAATTACTCAAATTTATAAGAAGCTAAATCAATTATACAAAAAATCAAGCCATTCCTCAATTGATAAATGGGCAAGGGACATGAATAGACAATTTTCAGATAAAGAAATCAAAACTAGCAATAAGTACATGAAAAAGGGTTCTAAATCTCTTACAATTAGAGAAATGCAAATCAAAATAACTCTGAGGTACTACCTCACACCTAGCAGATTGGCCAATATGACAACAAAGGAAAGTAATAAATGTTGGAGAGGATGTGGCAAAATTGGGACACTAATGCATTGCTGGTGGAGTTGTGAATTGATCCAATCATTCTGGAAGGCAATTTAGAAAGAACTATGCCCAAAGGGCTTTAAAAGACTGCCTGCCCTTTGATCCAGACATACCATTGCTGGGTTTATACCCTAAAGAGATAACAAGGAAAAAGACTTGTACAAAAATATTTATAGCTGCTCTCTTTGTGATGGCAAAAAATTGGAAAATGAAGGGATGCCCTTTGATTGGGGAATGGCTGAACAAATTGCAGTGTCTGTTGGTGATAGAATACTATTGTGCTAAAAAGAATAATGAACTGGAGGAAATCCATGTGAACTGGAAAGACCTCCAGGAATTGATGCAGAGTGAAAGGAATAATGTGCTAAAAAGGAATAATGAACTGGAGGAATTCCATGTGAACTGGAATGATCTCCAGGAATTGGTGCAGTGTGAAAGGAGCAGAACCAAGAGAACATTGTACAAAGAGATGGACATACTATGGCACAATCAAATGTAATGGATTTCTCTACTAGCAGCAATGCAATGATCCAGGACAATTCTGAGGGATTTGTGAGAAAGAACGCTATTCACATCCAGAGAAAGAACAGTGGGAGTAGACACACAAAAGAAATACAACTGGTTGATCACATGGTTCGATAGGGATATGATTAGGGATGTAGACTCTAAATGATCACTCTAGTGCAAAAATTAATACTATGGAAATAGGTCTTGATCAATGACACATGTAAAACCCAGTGGAATTGTTCGTTGGCTATGGGAGGAGGGTGGGAAGAGAAGAGGGAAAGAACATGAATCATGTAACAATGGAAAAATACTCTAAATTAATTAATTAAATGAACTTAATTTAGAAAAAGTTTTTATTCTATGAAGAATATAGAGAATAAAGAAGGAGTAAATAAGTATAAAGGCCATCAATTAAATAATAAATGTCTAAATAAACAAAAGGGCAGAGTAACAATAGAGAAAGTGAAGGAAATAATCTTGCTTATAGTGCAGAAAGTGAAATTTAAAAAAAAATTCTAACAAAACAAATTTCATTTGGGAAGAAGAAGGATTCTCCTTGACTATTTAACTTGGGGGAGAGGGGAAGGGAATGAAATAATCAAATAAAAGCAAGGGATGAAAAAGGAACAAATAAGCAAAATTCTAAAATCAGAAAAAGGAATAACAAATGAGAGGGGTGTGGGGTTTGAGGATAAGGAGAAGAGAGCTGATAAAAACAGAAGAGAAAAAATCATAACTTGGAAACAAGTCCGATATTGGAGACAAATAGAAGACTTTTTTTCAAAATATTGGCTGGATGCGCTGATTATTTCCTCCTTTTTTGGTCTTTGAAAAACATATTATTTGTCATATGGGATAGCTTTCTGGGAATGGGAGGGAGAGGAAAAAGGTTACTAGGGAAAACTATGATTATGTAAAAAACAAAAGATTTCAATAAAAATTTATTTTAAAAAATAATGCTGTATGAATAAATCTCACACCAAAAAGAAATCATCCCAAAGTCTATGAGGTTCCATGTGACCTCATAATATTCAACGTTAATGAAGCTCACTCTACTAAGAAATAACATAAATCAAACAAAACATCATAAATTCCACAGATAGCTCCATTGGGCTTTATCTTTGAGCTATTTGGTGAGAATGACAAGTTCACCTCCCCCATACCTTTGAGAGCAGAGTGAAAAATGGAACAGACTTTACTAATACCTTAAACTAAAAACAAAAACAACCCAACCCTTTACCAGTTGGATCTGTGCTTGACCAACCACAGGGGTATGTCTGGTTATGCCATAAAGAGAGCATTCTCATCATTTGCTCTATCACAGAAATAGCTCAGTTTCTCACAATGAAAACAATCTGTTCTTATCATTACCAACCATTATCCAAATTTCAGCTATAAAACCAGAGCCTTTTTTATTAAAGTGGCAATGAAAGAATTATTCCCCTGAACTTCGGAATCCCCTAATTTCTTTTTCTTGTTCTCTCTCCTACTATTCACCCCTGCCTTCTCCCCCAAAACCCCCAGCCAGCCAACAATTCATTTTCAAATTCTATTGATACAAAAATTTTAGCAACAATTTAAAGAAAGGCATAGATGGACTTTCTCAGCCATCTCCTATCAATGCTTCCTATACTCTTGATATCATCATCATCTCCCCTCTCACCCCCTCCCAAAGCAATCATGGCCTCCATTCCTTGGTTCCCTCAGTTCTGGTTGTCAGATTAAAAGCTTCTCACTATTCTGTGTGACAACCAGAACACCCTGCCACTTCCTCATCATTACTACACTGTGCTGCTCAAACCATACTGCCCTTCCCCCTCTTGTTATCTTCCCTGATAAAATATAAGCCTAGGGGGCAGCTAGGTGGCTCAGTAGACAGAGAACCAGGCCTGGAGACAGAAGGTCTTGGGTTTGAATTTGACCTCAGACACTTCCTAGCTGAATGACTGAGCAAGTCATTTAACCCCCATTGCCCAGACCTTACAGCTCTTCTGCCTTGGAACCAATACATAATATTGATTCTAAGACAGAAGGTAAGGGTTAAAAAAAATTATACATACACACACACATAAGCTTAAAGGTGAGGACTGTCTTTCTTGCTTGCATTTTTATCTTTTGGCACATTTTCTGGCATATAGAAAGCACTTAAATGCTCTATTTGGGGCAGCTAGGTGGTACAATAGACTGAGAGTCAGGCCTACAGATAGGAGGTCCTGGGTTCAAATTTGACCTCAGATACTTCCTAGGTGTTTGACCCTAGGCCTTGCTTAGCCCTTACCATATTTCTGCTTTGGAACAAATACATAACATTGATTCTAAGATGTAAGGCAAAGGTTTATAAGTAAATAAATGCTCTATCTATCCATGGAATATTGATTAAAGTTGTGTATGACACAAAGCCAGGAGGGGTAGCTAACACTGAATAAATGTCAGGGACTCAAAAAGGACTCAGAAGGTTAAAATATTAGGTTGAATCTACTAAAGCAGAAATGTATATTCTTACACTTGTGGGTTTTTTTTTAACTTCAAAATTATGATCTAGGGGAAGTATGTGTACATTGATAGTAAATGTATGAAAATGATCCGGTGATTTTAGTGAAGTGAGGTCTGTTTGAGTCAAAAGTGTGATCTGGCAGCCCCTAAAACTCAAATGTGAAGCAGCATAATATACCTCTATTAGAGAATCACCATGTCCAAGATTAGAAGGGATAGTGCCTCTATATTTTATTTTGATGGGATCATAGCTGTGTTCAGTTCTGGGCTCTACATTTTAGAAAGAACATAGATAACCCATAAAGTCCCTTCCAGCTCCAAGAATTATATGATGTCATGCTTATGTACCAGGTCCTCTTTAAACTTACTCAAAAAATGGTGAAGTCCATGTTACAAAATGCATTGTGAAGCCCAAGTCTTGAAGGAAATCTTGACCCTGACATTTAATTGATGTTTGACCTTGGGCATCTCTCTTCCCTCACTTGGTCCTCTGTGTTCTCCTCCATGAAATGAGTGAGTTGGAATGGAAGGTCTTGAAGGATCCTAAGTCAACAGTGGTAGCAGCTGCAGAGGCAGTTTCATTATTCCAATAGGCTGGCTCCCAGGTCCAAGTCCTGGATCACCCTCTGCCTCTGTTGTCACTTGGCTTCTAAGCTATTGTTCCGTTCTTCTACTCACCATTTCAAGCCTTTGCTTCAGTCTAAAGATATTCACCCTCTCCCAAGAATGGGGATCAAAGAAAAGGGAAAAGGACCTTTTTGCACAAAAACCTTTTAGAGCAGCTCTTTTTGTAGTAGCAAAGAATTGGAAATTGAGGGAAAGCTCATCAATTGGGGAATAGCTTAACAAGCTATAGAAAAGGATTATGATATAATACCATTGTGCTATATGCAGTGATGACCTTTCAGAAAAACCTGAGGCAGCTTATATGAACTGATGCAAAATGAAATGAGCGGAACTAGGAGTTGAATATATGTATAGCCAGTAGACCCTCAATACACACTTGTAAAGTAAACCAGGATATTATAGACAGATAAAACAGAGAAACAAATATAAAGAACATTCAAGACATTAGACATACATTGAATGCATAAATGCACAAAGATGGGGGAATGCAGAATGAGACTGAGAAACTGTACTTTCTCTAAAAAGAACAGTACATGAATCAGAGTCTAGAACAAGACTAGAAAGATAGGTGAGAACTACAGGAAGCTAGGTGATGCCGTGGATAGGCCTTGTGTCAGGAAGACATAAGTTTAAATGTGGCCTCCAACATTTCCTATCTGTAATATTGGGTAAGTCACAACTACTATCAGACTCAGTTTCTTCCTTACAGGGTTGTATGAATAGAGTGAGATGTTTATAAAACACCCAGCACATTGACTAGAACACAGAGGGCACTTAATAAAGGATGGTTTAAAAAAATGCAGTGAACCAAGTTAAGGATTTTTTGAGCCAGTGAATAATACTGGCAGAACTTTGTATTGAGAAGATTATTTTAGCAACTGTATGAAGAATAGATTGGAGAGAGGAGATATTAGAAGTAGGAAGATTAGTTAGGAAGCCTTTATAATAGCACAGTTAAACAAAACAATGGAAAAAGAAAGTTGAAAATTATAAAAAGCAAATCTGACTCCCAAAAAGTGATATAAAGAGAAATCTCAAGGGCAGCTAGGTAGCTCAGTGGATAGAAAACCAGGTCCAGAGACAGGAGGTCCTTGGATTCAAACCTGGCTTCAGATATTTTCTAGCTCTGTGATCCCAGGCAAGTTACTTAACTCCAACTGCCTACCCTTACTGCTCTTTTGCCTCAGAACTAATACTATACAATTCTAACACAGAAGGTTGAGGGTTCAAAACAACAAAAAAGACATCTCCCCTTACTCCTTGCAGAAGTCAGGGTCTATGTGTGTAGATCATGGCACATAATATCAAGGGTTTTTGACATGTTTGTTAGTTTAAATGAATTTTTTCTCTTTTTTTCCTTCAGAAATATTCTTTGAAGAGGAGAATGTGGGAGGAAAACCAATAGATATAAAAAAATTTTTAATCATATGTGTGAAAGGTCATAATGGTCTTAATAGGGTGATAGCCATAAGAGTAGAAAGAAGGGAATAGATTCAAGAGATATGAGGCAAAATCTGTAAGATTTGACATCTGATTGATTAGATATCATATCCAATCAAGGAAAGGGATGAATTAAAGAAGACTCCACCTATTTGGGATTGAGCAACTGGAAGGATATTGGTTCTACTAAGAGAAATAAAGTAGTTGGGAGGCAAGACATGACTAGGAAATTGATGTTAGGAAATATAAGCTTGGATAGACATGGTAAAGTCAGATTATAAATTTCTTCAAAGGAAGAAGCAAAAAAAAGACTTGTTATATGAGTGAAGAAGGGGCCAAAGATGACTTTCATGTTTCTAGTCACTGATTCACAAAGTGAACTAGACAGTAATGAACTTCTTTGGGGTTTAGTTTCCCCATTAGTGAACTAGGAATAGCACTGCCTATGCCTTCTCTTCTATACCTTGATGTGGGAAGGGTGGTGATAAAATATGGGAACCGCTTTGAACTGGTTGGAAGAAAGGAAAAAGAAACATTCAAACTATTATTACTTCTCCTTTGTCAGTAGCCTGGGAAGCTTTCAAACTATCTATATGATTCACATCGATGTCCATTCATCCTACTGAGCTCAGTAGGTGTTCCTAAAAGGAATAAACATGGATTAAGACTAAATTGAGGGGGTCAGCTGGGTAGCTCAGTGGATTGAAAGCCAGGCCTAGAGTCAGGAGTTCCTGCGTTCAAATCTGACCTTAGACACCTCCCAGCTGTGTCACCCTAGGCAAGTCACTTAACCCCCATTGCCTAGCCTTTACTGCTCTTCTGTCCTGGAACCAATACTTAATATTGATTCTAAGGCAGAAGGTAAGGACTAAAAATAACAAACAAAAAAACTAAATTAAGAGCCTCTATAGAGAGTTCGCAATTCAAGTGACTGCTAGTATATATTTGCTGACTTCATGCTAATTTAATAAACTAAATGATAACATTACTACATGAAATCTAATACTAAAATGTGCAAAAAAACTTCCAAATTCAGTCAACTAAAATAGCCAGATGTCACATTCTTTGAGCAGATCCAAATTTATGCAAAGTTTATATTTCCTCTGATTTGAATGAACATTTTGAGGTACCCAACAGGATCTGAAACTAGGGGCCTAAAAGGAATCTGTCAAACTAACAGCATGGCAGAGAAGAAAGAGAAGTGACTCAGGAGACAGAGAACACGGGTTTAAAGTCCAGCTTTGCCACTTCCTCTGTGCATGATCTTGGACAAGTGGCTTCATCTCTTGGACCTCGTTTTCCCCATGGGTAAAATGAAAGGGTGATAGTAAACGTCTAAGGACTCTCCTAGCTCCGAGTCAGTGAACTCTTGACTCCTTTGAACATTGTTTCTGGATTACATTGAATTCTGTACATAGTTATGAAGATTAAAATGTTACTTAAGTCTCCTGCTATCCCCCTACCACCTAAAATATTCTCTTCCCATCAAGAATTGGATGCTGAATCAAACTACAAACAAAAGAGATCTTTCATTCTCTGGAACTTACATTGCTTCCATTGTTCTGTGGGATTTAAATGCTATCCAACCAACTGCTCACTTTGAAAACACAGAGTGGGAATATGCACTTGTTTTGACTTCTTACTGTGCAGAGTGGGAGTATCAGAGGAAATGAATACACAAGCTAATCAACCGGCTACGTGATACAAGTGCAAATACATTGCAAGAAGTTTACTGTGTTAAGTGTGGACTGCCAAGCAGTTTCCAATACTTTCTGCATGAAAGATATAGTACAAAAGTGAGTCGGAATTTCGTTTGGAGCTATTTTAACTTCTTTCTCCCAAGCCAGGTTCTAAGCTTTGCACACAAAGCTTTGCCTGACATCTACAAATTTACAATGAGCAAAGTTTTTTGTTACTGAAGTAAACAAAATCAGTGAATCCTAACTATGCAGTACAGTCTCAGAGCCTATGTGATAGGATCATGAAATAGGTGAAAATTGCCTCACGACAAAGCCCTTTCTGGTGATTGTAAAGAAACCACTTGGATTGGGTCCACAATAGGAATGCTTCATAGTAAATCCTATTCATTTAGAGACTAATGCAAGAGGCAACAAAAGATGGGGAATGACCCAGAAGACCTAAATTCAGAACTGTACCTGAGGAAGAGAGAATAAGGCTTTGCCCTAAACACTGAAATTCAGAGGAGACAGTAATTCTGCAGCTAGAAACCACTGAGCTTAGCACCCAGTTAGCAAGATAATTATGTAAGATAAGATTTAAGAGTTTTCTCTCCCAGGCTCCTGGGTGAAGGTGAGTTCCTCCCATGTCAGGATCAGCTCTTGCTCTGGACCCCTTGGCAGTGACTTCTCAGTGTTTGGGGGTTTCTCTCTTGCCCCTCTCCTACCCCCTGCCACTTGCCTCAGCTGCAAAAATTGCTACTTACAGTTTTGCCAATAGGCAAGATCAAATTGCCTTCCTACAGGCATGGTTATGATCCTACTACAATCAATCCAAGGATTTTGGGATTTGGAAACTTTTTGGAAACTTCTTTTTAGAAATTGCTGGATCTTTTCTGCCTCCTAAGTTCTATCTCAATCATACTTCTTTCTCATTCAGTCCATTAACTAACTGCAGCCAGGGACTAAGTTTATTATTTTTCTCCTCAAGCATTTATATCAATTTCAAATGGAAAGTAAGCATGCAATTTTTTGTCTTGTTTACAATAATGGATGGAAGTATCAGAGGAACTGAATATATGATAATATATATACATATATGAGTCATGTGATATAAGTGTAATATCTAAAATTAGATTTTGTCATCCAACATAGATTTCAAAAAATGTTTATAAATAAGTGTCAGCTTCAAAAAGTCAGTTGAAGTTAATGAAGCATTATAGGAAACAAATGAACATGCAAATAAATATTTGGGATGAAGGAAGCAATTTCTCCATTCAGTATTTCCTTCAAGAAATAAGTGATTTGCCCTTGTTTTACATCCTTTTTTTTTTTTTAAGCAAATAGGTTATCTGAAAACAAAGATCTCAGTTCAAAACTCAACTCTGTTACTTACTGTAACCAATATGACTTTGGGCATGACATTTAACCTCTATGGGGATCATTTCCTCATCTGTGTCAGATTGAACTAGATGACCTGTAAAGTCCCTTTTAGCTCTATATCTATAACCCTAAGATCTCTGCAGATACTTGAGTTTATTAAGAACATGGCCAGGCAAAACTCCATCTGATCTCAATGAAAAACTGTCTGTTTCCTCCAGTCTACCTTTCAAGAAACTGATTACTCACTCTTTCTTCAAGTCCATCTTGTCCCCTTTTCCTCCAAGATCATCTAACTTCCTGATCATAAATTCCTTTCTTCTCTTAGAATCTTCCTCTGAACAAGTTGTTAGCTCCCTGAAGAGAAACCTATAGCACTCTATAGTACCTATAACATATCATGCTCACCCCAGCTGAAAAATACATCAACCATCTAGCCCACAGAGACTTCCCATATACAAATAGTGAAGAGAGCTTCATCTAAATTCTCTCATACAATATGTTCCTGGATCAAGCTGGAAGCATGTATCAAGAGTTTCAAAGATAACAAAAATGACAGCATCTAACAGGCAATGGTAAAAAAACAGTAAGACCTCTTATATTGGAAGCCAAATATTTTCAAGTGCTGCTTTTAAACTAGTAATACTTTATAGTAATATAATAATATAGTTACAATAGTAATAGCTCACCTTTAATACCAAGTGCTACTGCTACAATAAGATAAAGCTAATAGCTAGTATCAGAACCAGAATTTGAGCAGATTTCTTTGATTCAAATTCAGGGCCCTCTCCCCACTATCTCACAGTGGGTCCTTATGACAGTGGTGAATCATAAACTACAAATTCACTAATCAATGTCTTCAGTGGTTGTTGACATTATTAGGAGTCTGGCAAATTTCTAGAGAGAAATGGTTGTACCTGGCCATTTCACATTACAAAAATTGCCTAGAGGCAAATGTTTAGACTAATATTAATGGGATAGAGGTCATGGAATCACAGGAAATTATAACTGTCTAAACCAAGCAAAACATAAGCTGCTCTTGTCAGAAACGTATAATAGCTATGTTTCAATAGTAATTACATGTTTGGATACTCAGAAATACACACACACACATACACACACACACACACACACACACACACACACACACACACACACACACAACAAAAAAAGGTTGCAACATTTCCCTTTGCTGGAATGTGTTTTAACTTAATTGTTAAGCTAATAATCACTGACTACTTATTTGATACAAAGAAAGCACTGTCTCTGGAAGGGGATACAATACTCCTGAATTTAAGATGGATTTAGCTATCTGGCTATAAATGATCATTACATTACGTAACAAATATCACTTCACAAACATATTACATAACTGTTGCTTTACTGCCCTAATTGGATTCCAAGAAAAGGAATGGCCCTTCAGATTGCACAGCTTTATGTGGTCAACTGCATTGTCTATGGGACAAAACAAAAAAACCTGTTAAGTCACAAAACTAACATAAATAACAGTTGTCACTATTGGAAATAAGGACACAAAGTTTAAAGACGTGTTTTTTTTTTAACAAATTAAAATGAGAATAGGTGAAATAACTAGAAGTAGGAAAAATCAAGATGATATTTCTCAAATTCACTAACACTTGTGGATGATGGTACAAACATTTAAGAACAGATCCAGGACTGAATGCACCAACAGAGAAAAGGAAAATACAATACATGCATGCACGTACGCACACACACAGCCACATGACAGCAAATGCTCATCTGGAAAAAAACCCAGGTTTCCTGGTTTCCCACTCCAGGAAAACTCATTCCATTTCAGTTCTATTGGCATGAGGCCACCACATATCTTCTGTGCAGCTCCCAAACCCAAATGGCTCAGCAATGTCTGTCTAGAAGATAGGCAGGCTCAAGGTCATGTGGTATGAATAGGGAGGACATATGTCTGCCAACAGATTTAGAGACTTTAACTAATGAAAATAGAAAAGAGAATGCCTGGATATGAATTTGGAGTAAAAACAAAAACAAAATTGAAAGGGCCAATGTATTTAAATTGTGCTCCATTATCTAGTACCCTTGAGGAATCTGCCATTATATAGCAGTGAATCTTCCAGATAAATTTAATGTAATCCTTTATATTGCTGATAATTTTCTAATGTTATTCATTTTGATGAGATAGCCCTATAATTTATCACATCCTTCCCAGCCTTACTTAAAAACATATGCTATGTTCATAAGAGCCTGATTTGGCAGGGTTCACTAGACTTGGAACAAAGAGATCTCAGTCTGAAACATCCATTAGACAGTAAGCTTCTTGAGAGCAGAGACTGTTTCTTGTCTTTCTTTATATCTCTAACATTTACACAGCTCCTGGCACCTAGTATTTAATAAACATATAATGACTGACTGAATCCTGTCACAGACACTTACTAAGCATGCTTCCTCAATCTCCTCCTTTGTAAATTGGGAGCTTAATAATATTGTTCTACCTATCTCACAGGGAAGAAAAATACTTTGTGAACTTCAAACACTCTAGAAAGTCACACTAGTATAGTTTATAATGTGTATGTCTTTAAACAATCTGGTTCCTGATGGTAAACACAAATTATTCTCTTTCTAGTTTACTAAAAACTTTAGAAATTCAGTTTGGTTTAGAGTACAAATATCTTAGTCCAAGTAATTCCAGAATATCTTCATTTCCTATTTTTGTCGGTTAATAAACTGATAGATTATGGCAATAATGTAGAGATAATTTACCTGGATTTCCTCACAGAACTTTGAGGAAAGCATTTTATAAGCCTTAAAAATTCTCAAGAAATGTACAAATTATTAGGATTCTTATTTCAGCAAGGCATTTGCCAAAGTCTCTCACAGTATATTTGTGGATGATAGGTAAGGTAGGAGATGATAAAAAGATTTAGAATTGATTAAATAAATAGATCCAAAGGCTAGTGGTTAATGAATCAATGTCAAATTGAAGAAAGGTTTCTAGTAATGTCTCCCTGTTCTCTCTTAGAACTCTTCAGTTCTACCTTTTTATCAGTGATTTGGATAATAGCATAGATGGCAAATTTACCAAAGTCCCAAGTAATGAAAAATTAAAGAGCTGGCTTATATACTGGATATAAAAGCTAAGAAACAAACACATCTTAACCAATTGTAAAGATAGAATCCACTAAAAAGAATTTTATAAAAATATACAACATGTATTCAGTTCTGTGGACTATGGTTAAGAAGGACATTGACAAGATATAGAGCTTCTGGATAAAAGATAGGAAGGGGACTGGATATTATGTCATATGAGAATAGGTTGAAGTAACTAGCTGATGCTTAGCCTTGCAAAAAGATTAAGTGATCCGTGTCTTCAAGTATTTAAAAGGCAAAAAAATACAGAAAGTGGACTAGAATTGGCACCATGGAGAAGCAATAGAGCTTATAACATAATACATATCCATAATCAATTATATATAATCAATTTATTGTCCATATTCATACTTTTGTGTTTTATATATATATACACAATATATAGGATATATACACATACATATATGTGGGTATGTATGTATGTATATTATATATACACACAAAACTAGGCAATAAATATGATTCTGATTTCAGAATCAATATAATGGACTCCCCTGGCAGTCTGGCAAAATGTATAGATGCTTATTGGAATAACATTTATTGCCAACATTCAGACTTGAAGGAAAATATTCAATTTCAATTAGAGATCAATGAAAATGTGGATGCCAATTTTTCCCATCCAAGTTCACAGATTCCTAGGGATTCCCTGCACTCCAGGTTAAGAAGCCCTGATTTAAACAAATTATTTTATCTTATACATAAGAAACTGAAGACCAAAGAGGTTGTAGACATGCTGAGAACAGAAGAAGAAAGTCATGTAAATATGGACAATGAATTGATATTATATATAAATACATACCAACCTATATACATAATCAATTATATATATATAAAATCAATTTATTGTTCATATTCATAGTAACGTAATGGTGTCAGTGATGGTGGCAAAAGTTTATTGACTTCTAGCCCAACAAACATCTCTAAACATCCTGCCAAAGTGATAAGTCCTAATGATAAGCAGGTCATCAATTAATAAGAAAATATTAATAATATAATAAGAACATTGGCACAGATACAATAAATCTGTTAATATCACAGAATTGTGGAATCCTAAAACTACAAGAGACCTTAGGAAAACTTCTAGTTCAACCCCTTTATTTAAATGAGTAAAATACGGTCCAGAGAAGTTAAATGTCTTGGCCAAAGTCATAGCACTGGTTAATAGCTCAATTTTCCTGACACCCAAGTTCAGGGAGCTAGCCACTACACCATCTTTCTTCTCTGATACTTTCCTTAAGAGTATGCATAGTAACTTAATTGATATTTATAAACAGGAAAAATCTAGGAATATCAGGAGAAGAGAAACCAGAACTGAGATACAGATTGGGGAAACATTCAAAAGATGATAGATCTAGATTTGGAAGTGACCTCAGAAGCCATCTAGGCTAAAATTCTCTTTCTGCAGATGTAGAAATTGGTATCCAGGAAATTTGAGTTACTTGACCAAGGTCACAAAAGTAAAGTCAGAGGCAAGATTGGTACCTAGATTTTCTGACTAAAGCTGGTGCTCTCTCTCCACTGTACTTAGGATCCTATGATTATAGATCTGGAGCTAAAGGGATCTCAAAGGTCATCTTGTCCCATTCCCTCATTTTACAGATGAGAAAACTGAGTTCCATGAAGATTTAATGACTTGTTCACATAAGGAATTGACAGGGGTGGTAGTTAAAAAAAGGTCTTCTAACTCTAGACTGAGTGTTTTTGCCTTGGGACCTCACATACAGGTGATAAATGGAATCATCATACATACAGATAAATTTCTCCAATGAGGTGAGCCAAGCCAGAACTAAGCAGGGATTGGGGTTGGGGTCTGTGTGTGCAGGGAGACACATGCTAAAGTATCAAGTGAAAATGCTAGCAGAGCTGAGGTTAAAAAACATGTCAAAGAGGAAATAGTGGACAAGGCTTGCAAAGCCAGCAGAAGTCTAAAAGGAAAAGAGGGAGGAAATGGCAATGTACATGTATCCCTTCCACATTGCGGTTTCACTATATCATAGGTCAGCATAAGAAATTAAATGTGAACTTTGGGGGAGAGTTTTGCAGAAGCCACAGATGACATGTGAAGGTCCCCAGATAACACTGAAAAAGCTTAGGAACTCAGAAATGCGTAAAAAATATGTATAATATATATAATATCATCATATTTTGTCTCTTAAATACTATAAATAGACATAAAATTTTTTAAAGTCCAAATAAGTAAAAGGTTAAAGTTTGCAAAAAGAATTTAGCACATGACACACAAAGACTAGAAATGTAGAGATATCTTTAAAAGTTTAGTAACTCATAAATGCATAAAAGGTTACCTATACAGGATATATTTTACTGTTTAATAACAAAAACAGCTATACAATTTTTTCCCTTAAAATTAAATTTGTAATAAAAGAACTGAGGTTTCACATGCTAATAGCGAATACCAGTAAGGAATTTCAAAGGTTATTTTAAAATATCTTTTGTTATATATTCAGTATGTTCAGTATTATTCTTCTCAAATTTGTTTGATTTTTAAATTTTTTTCATATTCATTTTATGATTTTTATTACTTTTTCATACAGTATTTTTTCCTAACATTGACCTACATATAGCCTATGACCAAATACTTAACCCAATTTTTACAGCAGAGTACTGTAAACACCCCATAAAGGAAAAAGAAAAAATTCAGACCTTCTCTGGTATGAAAGGAGAGCCAAAAAGTTTTACCCAGATTTTCCATTTAGTGGTAACCTGTGTAATGTAGAAGGGATACCTGTATTTTGTCAGGATGCAATACACAGAGAGAATTTTTGAGCTGAAAGAAACCTCAGAGGTCATCTAGGCATCCTTTTAGAGATAAGGTTTAATAACTAACTCAAGTTTACATAATAGTCAGGAAGAGAGCCAGGATTTAGACCAGATTTTGGAATGTATATCCCGATTCTTGACAGTCTTTGAGAGTTTATCTCAGTAGTGATGAGGATAGAAATCAGGAAACAGGAGCCAAGGATAGTTTTGGGGGCAGAAAAAAACAATAGTTCACATTTATAAAGTACTTTAAGTTTCTGAAGGACTTTTCATACACAACTTTTTAAATAAATGCTTTTGATTGATTGACAATGGATTGATTACTAAAAAGACTGAAATAATACAAAAGTTCTTGCATCTACTTCTCTTAAAAAAATAAAAAACACTTAAAAAAAACACTCTCTTTAAAAAAAAACCTTTAAAAGTATAATATCCTCAGATCTCATCTTTTCTAGTACACCCATCCCCACCCCAGATCTTTCTCCCAGATTAATCCCTTCTGTTTCTGGTATCTTAAATCTTTCTCTCTCTACTTGTCCCTTCCCCCACACAGACATTTTTTCAAAGAGACACTGTTCTTCCCTATCTTGAAGAAATCTTTCACTTGACCTTCCTGTCACCTCTAGCCATATACATCTGCTGCCTCCAATTTTATATCATCCATTTATTTCCTAACCTCTAGGATAATCTGGCTTCTACTTTCATCCACCTCCACCAAAAATAAACACTCTCCAAAGTCACTAATGACTTCCCAGTCATCAATATCAGTTGGTTTTTCCCTCAGTCCTCATTCTCCTTGACTTTTTTTTTTTTTAACCCTTGTACTTCGGTGTATTGTCTCATAGGTGGAAGAGTGGTGAGGGTGGGCAATGGGGGTCAAGTGACTTGCCCAGGGTCACACAGCTGGGAAGTGGCTGAGGCCGGGTTTGAACCTAGGACCTCCTGTCTCTAGGCCTGACTCTCACTCCACTGAGCTACCCAGCTGCCCCTCTCCTTGACTTTTGAGGGCAGAATTGGGCACTGCTAAGCACATCTTTTTTTCTTCCTACCTCTAATCTTATAAAATACAATTGAATTCATAAATCCATATTAATTCATTAATCAAATAATCATCAGTTAAATAATCAATCAATAAACATTAAGTGCTTGTTCGATTAAAAATATTCAAAGTATTAAGTACTTTGTTCTAGGCTCTATTTCTCATTCTCAGTTTTCTTCACTGGATACTCTTCCTAATTCTTCCTCCCCATCTTTTTAAAAAAAATCTTTGCTATCTGTCTCAGTATCTGTTTTAAGACAGAAGAGCAGCAAGGGTTAAGTGACTTATCTGGGTCACATAGCTAGTAAGTCTCAGACCATATTGGAATCCAGGTCCTTCCAACTCCAGGTCTGGCCTTCAATCCACTGTGCTACCTAGTTTCCCCCCTACTCTTCCTAATTCTTAAATGTAAATTTCCCTAAAGATCATTCTTTAGCTGCCTGTACGCTTCTCTCTACTCTCACTCATTTGGATAACACATCCTCTCCCATGACTATCATTTCTATTTGTAAGACTTTCAAAAGTACTCTTATCTATAGCCCTTTCATCCCTTTTCAGATCTGGTCACATATGTACAATTGCCTACTGGATATTTTCTACTTGGACTTCTTATTAGCCTCTCAAACTTAATATGTCTAAAATCATATTTATCAGCCCCTCTATACCATCAAAACTAGTTCCCTTTCTTGGCTTGGCTATTTTTGACAAAGGTATCAGCAATCTCTTCACATTGCCTCAGACTTAAAATCCAGAGTTTTTCATCTTAGACTCTTCTCTCTTTATTTATATATCTAATCAGTTACCAAATCCTCCTCTCTTTTCTTAACTGTTTCTCCTATCATTGCCACACCCATCCTAACTCAGGACCTTATGGCCTAATTTTCAATACAGTATCTTCCTAATTAGTCTCTTCACTGTAATCCCACCTTCCTTCAGTCCATCCCACATTCCATATTAGTCTATAGTACCATTTTGCTCATGCAAAGCAGAGAGTAGGTACTTATTGAATGCTCATTGACTAAAGTCACTGCTTTATTAAAAAATCTATGATATATCTTAATTGCCTACAGGCTGACTCAACCCAAAATTCTATACCTTTTACAATTTAATCATAACCTACCTTTTCAACCTCAACACTGGCCATTCGCCTAAATGAATGAACCTATCTTTCTAATCGAATAGATCTACTCAATCTTTCGAGTATACCTAAAGCTCAATCACTGGCCTCTATGTTTTCATATAGGGTTCTCATCTGGGAACCTAACATTCCCCTCCACATAGCTAATTCCTTTCTACCCTTCCACTGTGGTTGTTCAATGTTTTTTTTCAGTCATGTCCAACTCTTCACAATCCCATTTGGAGTTTTCTTGGTAATAATACTGTAGTAATTTGCCATTTCCTTTCTCAGTTCATTTTATAGATGAGAAACTAAAGCAACTAGGGTTAAGTGACTTGCCCAGAGTCACCAAGGTAATAAGTATCTGCGGTCAAATTTGAAATCAGGGAAATAGGTCTTCTTGACTCTAGGCCTGGCACTCTACCCACTGCACCACCTACCTGCCCCATTCTACGTTTCTAGGTTCAATTCAAATGCCAATTCCCAAGTGAAGCTTTCCAAGATAACTACAGCCTGAATTAAACTCTCCTCTGATCTTTTTGCCACTATAACTATTAAGCGTTTACTTCATATAGCCTTGTGTAAAGTTATATGTCTTATCTCTGTTATTAAATTATTATTCATTCAGAATAGGAAGAATATCTTTTTATTTCCCACACCACTTGGAATGGTTTTGTTCACTTTATGATGCATACATGTCTACATATGTAGAGTATACATATAGATAGATAGATAGATAGATAGATAGATAGATAGATAGATATAGATATAGATATTGAGCTATAGATACCAAGACAGGCATAGCTATATAGACTAATCTAATCTGTATATGTTCTTCTTTGCTTGTCCTCATTCCTTACTCCATTATAATGCCTCTGGAAGTTCTCTTAAATAGAGATAACATAAGGGGCTAAGTATGTAAACATCCTTCTATTTCTACTTTTAGATTCAAGACCTTCTACAAACTAATCATAGTTTACTTTTTTTTAGCCCTATTTGGCTATTCACCTACAGTAATAAGCCTGAAAGTCAGGGGAAGATCACTGATTCAATTTTGTCCTGGCTTACAGACATAAGTTCATGAGCAACTTATGCCAAGGTTTTCTCCAATCTGAAGAAAAAGAACAGCTGAATTTTTATTAAATAATTGGAAATAAACGTAATAAATATTAGATAAGTAATAGAAACAAAAGTAAGAGTTCAATAGGAAATGATAAAAAAAATTCATTTATCCTTTCTTCTATGGTCACAATAAGGAGATATGTTTGATTTTGGTCTAATCTAGTAGAAGAAGAAAACTCAAATTGGCTAAGAAAGCAAAGGACGTGAATAGATCACACTAAAAGAAATAGAGGTCAGAATCCTTCAGTTTTGAAGTGGGAATTGTGCTGCCTTTTGGAGTCAAAGGAAATGGGCTCCAATCCTGACCTGGCTATTTAATACCTGTATGGCCTAGGCCAAATCATTTAACCTTTCTGGGCCTCAGTTTCTTGATTGGTAAAATGAAGATGTAGAATCAGATGACCTTTCATAGTCCTTCTATCTCTAAATCTGCAATCCTAATTCTTTCATCCCTCAGAGAAGTCCTTTTATTTCTATTCACTCATCAAGTTTTGGTACTCATCACCCTCATGCTTAGACTATTGCAAAAATCTCTATGCTTTAAGTCTCTCCTTAGTCCAGTCCATCCTAGGTGCTCTAGTGGATAGACTGCTGAACCTGAATTAAAATTCTGCCTCAAATACTTCCTAGCTGTGTGTTTCTCACTAAGTCACATAACCTCTGTATGCCTTAGGTTTTACCCATCTGTAAAATGAGAATAATAAAGTACCCACCTCCCAAGGTTGTTATGAGGATAAAATAACACAATATTTGTGGAGTTCTTTAAAGTATAATATAAATGTTAGCTATGATTATGATTAGTTATTATTATCATTATCATTGCTAAGTTATGAAAGTGATTTTCCTAAAGCACATATATGGTTCAATCAAACACTACCACCTTCATCACCACCAAAGTACTCCGGTGTCTCCCTATTACCTTCAGGATCGAATATAAAATACTCTGTTTTGCCTTTAAAGTCCATTGTAACCTGGCCCCTTTTTCTATTTTAGTCCTTTGCATTTACTCTACATTCAAGTTATACTTCCTACTTGCTACTTCTCATACACAATATATCATCTCCCAATTCACTGTCTTTTCACTGGCTGGCTGCTGCCACTGGAATGCTCTTCTTCCTCACTTCTACCTCCTGGTTTCCCCAGTCTCTCTCAAGAGTCACCTTCTGCTAAAAGTCCTTGTCTTCCCCTACTACTTCTAGCCGTCTGGGGTCCCTTCCATTGACACTGTATAGATCTTGTATATGCATAGTTATCTGTATGTTGTGTCCTTCCAACTCCACTAAAATGTGAGGTCTCTGAGGGTCAAGGACCATATCTTTGCTTTTCTTTGTATTCCCTGCATTTAGCATAGAGTCTGGAACATAGGAAGCTCTTAATAAATGTTTCTTGTCTAAGGAAGGAGGGAGCTCATTTATCTATATTCTACCTATTGTTAGAAATATAGATGTTAGCTATTATTATCTGTTACCTTAGGATATTCAATTCTAGGTTTGGTAACTACTTGATCTTATTACTAAGGCTTGCTTCTAGTAGATTAATTTTGAAAAGCTTATATCTTATCAAGTGCATTTTCCATTTCTTCTTCAAACTTCAGACTGTGCTATTAAGTGATGCCACCAAGATCCCTCAGGGTTTTTCCCCTTTCCCTACTTCTATGTGTTTTCCTTCTCTTGTAACTGAGGGATAAGTAAGTCAGTTCACATGTTGTGGGTAGGTAATAAGTCCAGGGATGGGGAAACGGGAATATAAAAATGGCAAGAAAAGCAGTAATGAAATTTTAACTGGAAAACAGTCTCTGAATAGATTGCTGCCTGATGCAACCCTATAAATTTAATTTCAAGGGGATTATTTTCCTTTCCTTTTGTGGTTTTAACTGCCCTTTATGGAGAGGAGAGTTGAAACAATAAATTTGGTACATACCTCAACCTCTTACATTTTATTTTCTGACTGCTCCATCACCATCCAAAATATTTTCTAATTGCTATTCCCATAAAAGAACTAAAGAAAGTCAGTGATTGCTACAGGGCCTCTTTTAATTCAGAATAGGTAGGAAAGAGTGACCCTAGAGCCACAGGGAAACATCCTCCAATTCAATCTGGCTCCAATGTTACCAAATTGTGATTCACTGTGCTTTCTAATAAAGGTCCACCACTCTCATACTGATAGGGTTCAATTAGGAATATTTGATTATAGTAAAATATACATGAATAGCCTCCCTCATAATTTCAAAGATTTGAATGTGACACTTTGGAATAGTGCCTGTGAGAATCAGTGATAGACACTGTCCTCAAAGATTAAACTTTTCTCTCTATAAATTCAAAGCAACTATGAACCAAACTGTAGCCTGACAATCCTTGTTTTCTCATGCTGCTCCTACTTGTGGCCCCATCATCTGATATTGTACTTTATGAATCACTACATTGCTGTCAAGAAGGAATAAAGAATACAGTATAGGCAGAGGTGAGATGCATTAGAAAGGTAGAACATTTCATCGAATAATATGAATTATTATATACTTTACTTCAGGACCCCTCCCTGGGGGGAAAAGCAAATGGGGGATGGGAGGAACAATAGTCCTATAACTTACTACACATGGCAATAAATGAATTAGTTGGAGAATTCTGGAAATGAGTGCTTCCAAGACAAAATTAATTGTTTTACCTATTTCCTCTTGGTTTAACAATGGTGAAACATTGCATAAAACTTAAGAAAATGGAGTGACACTATTGTAACTACAATATAGTGCTGTAAGACTAAAATTCTTCCTGTTTACTAACTTGTAGTGATTGTGAAAAACAATAATACTTGGGGGCAGCTAGGTGGCTTAGTGGATTGAGAGCCAGGCCTAGAAACAGGAGGTCAGAGGTTCACATCTGGCCTCAGACATTTCCTAGCTATGTGACTCTGGGAAAGTCACTTAGCCCCCTTTGCCTAGTCCTTACCACTCTTCTGCCTTAGAATCAATACAAAGTATTGATTCTAAGACAGAAGGTAAGGGTTTAAAAAACAAAACAAAAAAACCAGTAACACTGATGTCTCACCTGACCCTGTGAATGAACTATTTAGTGCTCCTTAATCCTCTTAAATCTAGAGTCCTTCATCTTTACTCTACCACTCACTGGTCCAGTCACACCTTGAACTCATCCATACTCAGAACTACAACATCTACAGGATCTCAAGATTGGAGCTTCCCTTTTCTGACGATTACAACTTCCTTATCTTCCACCTCTCCTTTATTTTCTTGTCTACTGAACAAAACTTGATCCTCATTGTGACTTCTGGTATTCCAATTACTTTCTAGGCTCCTAATCTATATAAACCCTTCTGGTTTCACCTGCCTTCTACCTGACAGGGATCATCCATTTCAATTAGAGAATTCATTCACTTCCATGGTCTTCCAACTGAGGCTGCCATAAAAATCTCCAGGTAGTTCTCTTTCATTCTCTTTTCCAGGATATTGTCCTTGGCTCTCTTCTCTTCAATTTATAGATATTCTCTCCATTTACATTCCCATCTATTTCTTTAGCTCTAAGTATTGCTTTCATGAAAATAACTCCTTATCTTTATCTTTTTTCCAACCCCCCCCTCTCAAGCTCTAGTTTTGCATTTCTATGCTAGATAGATCTTTTTAAGTACCCAATTGGTACCTCAAGCTAAAACCACTTTGATCTTCTCATACAGATGCCTGAACTAGCTCCTTTTTCTAACTCATTCCCACCTCCCCCAGTAGTTACTTAAGAATATTTGTTGAATTGCTGGATTTTTGTAAATGGAAGTACCATTCTCCCTGTCACAAGGGTTTGAAATCTTAATGTCATCTTTAATGTCTTCTCCCATCTATCCAATCAATCACCAGATTCTAGTGATTCTGCCTCCCTAATTTCCCTTTCATTCATTCCTTTCTTTCTATTCTCTTTCCAAGAAGAAGCAAAAGAATTGACACTTTAGACTGAATTCTGACCAACAAGGAAGAACTGGATGGTTAAGTGGAATTGAAGAAATCTTGCGAGAAAGTGATCCTGCCATCTTGGAATTCATAATAATCAAGCAAGAAGATGTCAGTTAGGTGGGCATAGTCATAAATATATACCAGACTTTACAAAGCAAATATCTTAAAAGTTCTAAGATAAGTATGCCCTCCAGTCCACAGCCTCTAAAAGAGAAGAAACCTCAAGAGAAAGAGAAAGCTTTTAAAATAAAAATTCAGACAATACAATCACAAATGATCCAACGAAAGAAGAGGTAGATTGGAAAAGAAATCACTGTAGGTATACTTCTAAAGCTAAGCTTCAATTTAAAAGGGAAGTGAATGAAGGAAATATATTAAATGTTTACAATGTGTTTGGCATGTTCTAAGAACTGGGGCAAATACAAAAGTAGAAAGGAGAGAGCCCTTGCACAGAAGCTTACACTCTAATGGAGAAGACGACACAAATGGAAAAATGGTGGTCACAGACGGGTAATTGGTTTAGAATTTTTATAGGAGTGGTTAATGAAACTATAGGGAAGTTGGTTGACATACCCTTCCAGTATAATGACACTATTAATATACAATGTACATATATATAATATATAAAAAGATGGAAGAAACAGCACAAAATAAGGGTAAAAGTAGTGTAGAACTAACGAATAGTTTCAGGAAGGCTAAACGCCAAGATAAGAGTGGGCTTAGAAAATATTCTAAGGAAAATAAATGAAAAATTATATTCAGAGCAAGAACAATGCAAAAAGCAGATAGTTAAAAACAAAATTAATTTTTTTTTTTTTTGCTTCTTTTTTCTGTGTCAGAGGGGCAATACAGAGCACGGGGTAGAGAACTGACTTGGGAGACAAGAAAACCTGGGATTCAAGTTCTGTTTCTAATACATTCTGGCTGTGACAAGCCACTTAACCTCTCTAAGATTATGAATTGCAGGAAAAGTGCTGACCTGATTTAGGAGAAGCTCCAGTACCAACGAAGACTCAAGTAAAATTCTTATGCTTTTTCTATCAAGTTGTGTGAGACAGAAATGAGTGTTATTCTTAGAATAAGTATTCAGTTTACAAAGGCTAGTTTGTTACCTTTTGTTGATTGAGGACTCTGAGACAAGTTTGGGAGGGAGACTGATGAAAGACAGAAAAGGCAATGAACAACTGGGTTGCTCCGCTTGCCTCACCTGATTGGGTTGGAAACACAGGTGTTTTGGATTGTGGGTCAAGACCCATTGTGGACCTGAGAGGAGAGGGTAGGGAGGAGCCATGTGCTAAGAACTTATATATATATTGCCTGTTTGCTGCCTAGTCAGTCAGCACTTTTTAGCCTATCATTGAAGTGCTCTCTTTCATGAAGGGAATAAAAAACTGTCTCGTTTTACTCCTACCTTCTGATTCCAGGTTTTGTTTATTTGAGTGAGTGGGGCACTTGTCATCATTTTAATCTCACACATGGGAAAATAGCTTTTAAACTAGAAAAGTTAAAACAAACATAAGTCACAAGCAAATATGGTCAAACCTATTTGCTAGTTTAATTTTCAATCAATTTTTTCTAAACTCACTGCTGCTGACTCTAGGATTCTTTTTCCATTATAACCCAGCAACCTTCTCACCTCACAACATCACTCCACCTCTGGAGTCCCTTCCTCTGTTAGTAAGCTCCAGTCAGAATCTCCACTTAAGGAAAGTGCCCAGCCCAACACCCACTCTTTCATACCTCTCTGGGCTCTGCTCCTGATTCTCAGACTTCTTTCTCTACTGTGCTCCCAAGTGGGTACCTTTTTCTTCCCATCCCCCTCTTCAGTTGCCTTTTATATGTTCCTCATTGGAAAGCTTCTTGCATGGAAGGGCTGTTGTTTTTACTTTAATTTGTATTTCCAGAACTTAGCATGATGTCTGGTAGATAGTAAAAACTCAAAGAATGCTTGTTGATTTGACTCTGCTCTTTGCTCAATTCTCTTCCTACCTTCTCTGTTTTTCAAATCCTACCTCTTCTTCAAGGTCCAGTCCAGTCCAAGTAGTACCTCCTCTCTAAAGTTTTCCCTGATCATTCCAACTGGAAATGATCTTCCCAATTAAAAGCAATTTGTTCATACCATTCTCATGGTTCTTGCCCCCATAATAACTGGTGATATAGTGATTTGCGAGCATGTCTGAGCTCCCCTAGAAAGAGACCACAGGCTCTTTTGAGAGGAAAAACAATGTATATGTTAGTCTTTGTATCTCTCCTAGTACTTCGTATATGAGGTACTCAATAAATCTGTTGAAGTAATTATTTGTGAAAATATCATATTATCTATTTATTTTGACTTGAACAGACATTTAAAAAACATCTATTATTTTCAGTGCTAGGTAATAATAACAATAATAATAGCGATGATTTATATAGTACCTATATATGTGCCAGATACTATGCCAAGTATTTTACAAATATCTCACTTCATCCTCACAAAAGCCCTACCCAGGGAGATAGGTGCTCTTATTATCACCATTTTAGAGTTGAGGAAATGGAAACAAGCAGAAGTTAAGTGACTTGCCCAAGGGAAGATACAAATAAATATTGAAAAAACTTAATTGTTGCTTTTTGTTGTTAAGCTAATAGAAGCATAATCCTAGGTCTCCAAGTCAGTAATTAGACTCCTAACATTTTAGCTCTGAAAGGGACCTGGAAGTTCCTCTTGTCCAAACTCCCTCAGTATTCCTGGGTGACTACCAACTATGGCTAGAAGTAAAGTAGAGGTGAAAGGTTGCCTGGCTCCTTGCCAGCTCCCTGAAGTAATCCAATTCCTCAGGGCAAAGTCCCCAGAGAAGATCTAAGTTCATTAAGTCCAAAGTGTGGTACTTTTGGATTCTTCCTTGAAAACACATGCCATCTAAGCCTCCAAGCTAGAGGAACACACATTTGGAGGTTTTTGTGGGCAGTTGTTTTAAAAGCACCGAGCATTCCTAAGGTATAATTTAAAAGAAGCTGGCTCGGGAAAAAAGCCGAGGCATTTTAGTCACATGGTTTACATCTCTTACTTTCTCATGCCAACTTTTTTTATTTTAGAAAGAAAAAAAATGGGTCAGCCTGAAAGAATTTTTACAACTGTCAGAATAAATATAAGGCCTATGCAACCCTATAAACTTCATTTCAAGGGGGATTGTTTTCCCTTCGTGGTTTTAACATTTTTTTTAAATGGAGAAGAGCGCCAGAGACAAATTTGGTACATATCCTTACCACCACCCCCACCCCAACTGCATCTTCTGCCTTGCTTGTGTTAACATCAGCTAGAAATATACTTTCTAACTGCTATTCTTGTAAAAAAATGTACAGAGGAATAATGATTGGAACAGGTCTTCTTCTAACAGGATGGGTATAAGAGGATGACCTTGGCCTCAAAGGGATGTGCCCTCCATTTCAGGCTGGCTCCATTGCCACCAAAGTGTGAGTCACTACTTTCCAAGAAAAGCTTGTTACCCTCATTTTGATAGGGCCTTATCTATAGAGGTCTTCTGGAAACCTTTGAAGGTTGGATGACCACTTGTCAAGGATGTTGCAAAAAATGTCCAGTGGGGCTTGGATTAAATGACCTCTAAGATTCTTCCCAACTTTAAGATTCTATGACTCCATAAAGAAAAATGCCCAACAAGCAAATTAGCCTTTGCTTCCTGAATACCAATTCAAGTTCTGAGCTGCCCTTAGGACTTGGGGTCCAAATCAGTAAGTGTAAGTTGCCCCACATCTGGAGGACTTCTCACTTTTCTGATACTATCAATGGCAATCAGATCCACTTTCACTTTGGTTTAGAATTCTAATTTAATCTAAGGCCACTTACATAATAAACTCTATGAAGACTGGAGTCAATTTGTCTTTTTCTTTAAAAAGAAGTGATGTCTGGGACTAGATGACAAGTACAATAAGATGAAACTAAATAGAAATACTTTAAAATTCAAAGCTTATGGGGCAGGTAGGTGACTCAGCAGATTGAGAGCCAGGCCAAGAGTCAGGAGGTCCTGGGTTCAAATTTGACCTCAGACATTTCCTAGTTCTGAGACACTGGGCAAGTCATCTAACCTCCACTGCCTAGAACTTACCACTCTTCTACCTTGGAACCATTACATAGTTTTAAAAAAATCTTTTTATCTTTGTAAAAATGGCTAAAGCTTTTACTCTAGGGACATGTGCATTGCTGGAATCATTGCCACATCATTCAGAGGCATAAGGGGGAAAAGTCTAGCAGCATATGCAAACATTAGTTGTTATTGCAAAAATGACCTCTTATATGGCTCCAAGAAATAGAGATAAGTATTATTATGGTCCTTACTTGAGTATGGCCTGGAGCACATGTAGAATTTGGGATGTGAAAACAAGATTTCTTTGTTTCATGGTAATATAGCCATACTGATAGTTGCATTGGGGAGAAGGGACTGTCCCTGCCCCCTGACACTTCTCCTGTCACTTTAACATTTCCTCCCATTCACCATCAAGTCAATATACTTGGTTGTCCCAACTCTTCAGTTATGACATCTAGCTAAAGGACTAGTGGCTATATTGAGAACTGGTACCATCAATGCTTTTTTGCCTCAAGCACCTAACCTTCCATACATCTCAACAGAGTACAGTGAGAATAGGATCTTTTTTTTTTCAAACATTTATTAATATTCATTTTTAACATGGTTACATGATTCATGCTCCTCCTTTCCCCTTCACCCCCCGCACTCCCCCCACCCATGGCCGACGCACATTTCCACTAGTTTTGTCATATGTCCTTGATCAAGACCAATTTCCAAATTGTTGGTAGTTGCATTGGTGTGGTAGTTTCGAGTCCACACCCTCAATCATGTCCACCCCGACCCATGCGTTCAAGCAGTTGTTTTTCTTATATGTTTTCTCTCCTGCAGTCCTATGAATAGGATCTTTTTTGATCTAGACATCATATTTTTATTAGTACTTTTTTGGCTGCCAGTTGTTGATGTATATTGGATCTGTCATTCAGTGAAACCCTCAGGATATTTTTTCTCCACCGAAATTGCTGTAGATATATAGATAGCTACACATCCCTTTATCCTATACTTGTGCTGAACCTAAAAGCTTGTTTTTACCTATATTCTCAATCAATCAATAAACAGTATTTAAAGCACCTACTTTGTGCCAAAGTTCTCCAGAGGCAAGGTAGTAAAGATCCAAAAACAAATCCAAAGCCAAAAATTAAACAAATTCTGACTTTAAGAAGCTTATAGTCTTCAAAGGAGGGAGACAGCATGAATATAAATAATATATCCAAAATAAGTATAAGGTAAATTATGGGGGAAGGCAATAGAGGGCCAAATGGAAGGAGGAGGGCTCTGGAAAGACTACATGAAGGATCATAGATTTGGTTAT
Organism: Gracilinanus agilis; assembly: GCF_016433145.1. Classification (NCBI taxonomy): domain Eukaryota; kingdom Metazoa; phylum Chordata; class Mammalia; order Didelphimorphia; family Didelphidae; genus Gracilinanus; species Gracilinanus agilis. Next base: position 80,016,670 of record NC_058133.1, on the reverse strand, counting down.
AACAGAACAATGACCACCTAGTCCAACCCCTTCATTTAATAATTTTTCAGATGAGAGGTCCAGAGAAATAAATAACAGAACTTTATTTAGCACCAAAGCAAAGATCCTGAATTATGAACTGTCTGTGTTGAAATTAGATGGTGATTTTGATTAAAAGAAACTTCTTCCCCAAACTACAACACTAAATTTTCAGGAGGAAATTTCTATTAATTTCAGCTACTTTGGAGACTATTAAACAAAATAATTATTTCAATGCAAAAGATAGCTATCAGTTCTGCTGATTAAAAGCTATCCCTCCAATTGATTACAAGATTGTTTCTCTTTTTTAGAAGAATGTTATACCCATTACTTAAGTAAGTGTGCAAGAGTCCTTTCTCCTTTCCCATGTGTCACAGAGGGAGCAAGCAGTTGGAGAGAGTTGCCAGTGTTTTCCTGTAACATTCAATACAACTAAATCACGTAATAAAAATATAATACAAGGGATTTCATTTTCAGTTACATTTCTGAGTACAAGGATTCTGAATACAAAAAAAAAATTTTCTTTTTGTGTCAGCTGGAAGACTGAGGTAAACAGGGGGTGAAGGTTGAAGTTAGAATATCAGGAAAAGATCTTAGACAATCAAAGTGGGCCACATCTGAATAGAAGGAAGACCAGATAAGGGGTTGAAGAGCCAGAGTGTTTCTGGAAACTATTCGATCTGGTGGAAAGGAGAGGAAGGAATAGGAACAAAAAGGGAATTTGCACCAAAGAAACGGAAGGCAAGAAGGAAGCAGCTGTAATAAGCAAATGGAAAGACAGTGAGAAAAATAGATCTTAGAGCTGAGACTCTGCCCTAGCAGGAAGGTCAAGAACATGATGGAGAAAAGCTGAAAGAAGAAAATGTAGAGTGTAACAATAAGACTACTCAAAGAAGTATTTTATATGCCTACATGTTATTATGTCAGTGTAGTCACTTGGTAACATTCTTGCCCCTGGCATTAGGTCATGGGTTCAAGTCTCACATCAGAATTTGGTCTCATACCAAGTGTTAATACACTACTATCATAAAAGCAGCAGCTCTGAAACTTGAAAAGTGTTTCTCTGGGACATGAATTTTGTCTCCTATTTCCAAAATCTGGTCTGAAGCTCAGATAGAAGTTAAGGAATGCAGGGGGAAAGGGAATATTATGATGTCTCTATGAGTGTTCTCCTACTCTCTCTTTCCCTCCCTCACTCTCTTTTTCATTTTCCTCTTCCCAACCTTTTCCATATATTTCTTTTTTCTCTTTTCCTTTTTTCTTTGTTTCTTTCCTCTTTCTTTTATGCAAAAGTCCACCTTATAAATCAAGGGAAAGAGGAAAAGAAAAAGAAGACAATATATTTGCTGAATTAATAAGTAGCATCTTGCATATAAAGGGAGTTGGGGAATGGGTATTATTTTCTGGATTCTTAAAATTCTCATCCAATTTATAGCTACAGAACTGCACTCATAATCCATATCCCTATTAAATCAGAGAGGTAAATGATGATTGAATCCAAGTTCTGCCTCAATTTTCAATGAGATTCTGAACAAGTCACTTAACTTCTGTGCCTCAGTTTCCCCACTCATGGAGTTGGAATAGATGAGCTCTAAGGTACCTCCTATGATTCTCTGAGTCAAAGATATGGGGACAGCTAATAGCACAATGGATAGAGAGCTCTAGTCCTGGAGTCAGGAGGACCTGGTTCAAATTAGGCCTCAAAACTTCCTAGCTATATGATCCTGTGCAAGTCACTTATTTCCAATTGCCTAGTCCTTGACATTCTTCTGACTTAGAGCTGATACTGAGGCAGAAGGTAAGGATTTAAAAAAAAAAAGTCTAGGATATGAAGGTCTATCATTCATGGGTATCTCATCATACATACACTTGTTAAGACCTGGGAATAGTGGTCAGAAGAAATTATCTTCCCTGTGACTCTAAAGATGACTCTAGGATAGTCACCCAATGGGAGGCTGGGAAATGAAACAAAGAAAAACATTTTGTGATTAGGAGGAAAGAGGAAGAGATAACACATTTAAAGGCCTCTCCAGGAAGTTGGGTGGAGAAGAAAAAAATTAAATCTTTACTCAGTGAAAGATACCACCTCATAATATCCCAGTGTTTTTTCTTGCCTCTCTCATATTTGTCACTGCCTGAGGAAGTGTCTTAACCCTGTCGGGAATCTGTTTGGAAATTTCCTATCTAGTTTGGAACTGAGTTGGGAATTAGGACTTTCGGTTTTCAACTCAAAGTTTTTTCCAATGTTCCAAAACAGACCTGAACTAGAATTATTAGACCAACAGCTACAAAGCAACTTGTAAGAATATGGCATTCTATCCTTTCAGTTTCTGGTAAAAGTTAGTAAACACAGAAAACAGAATAAGCTACATAGTTGAGTAGCAAAATTGATTTTTAATTGGTAGTAGAACAGTTACATAAGCATTTAGCTGTACAGCTAACCTAATTTAATTTAGTATGTAAAAATTAAAGCCAGAAGACCAAGTTATTTACTTACTATATATCAATGAGCATGCAGAAAAAATATTGGTAGCACGAATAATACCAAAACAAAGAATACAATATCACTAATATACATAGAAATACATAGAAATTCTACACAGAAATTCCAAAATAAAGATTAAAGTTTGTTACTATTAAAATGGAAAACTGGTTAAAAAGTAACCCTAGAGTATGGTAAGATTCATTTTTATTCATCAATTCTGTGGGAAAATTTAACACCCAAGCTTAGAATCTGTGACAGATCAGAGAAAAATTAGGTATTTTCTAAACATATACTCTAGATTTTGAGAGAAGAGACTTCAAAGTGTTTAGGAAAAGGATATTTAGGATCCTATGACCCCAATTTCTATAGGGCAAATCGGCTGAGAAGGGCTAGGAAGCTTTTAAGAATAAAATTTTTGGAGGAAGCAAGAAATGATTCAGAAAAAATGAAGACATTAGTTTAAAAAGATTAATGTGGATTCCAAAGGAACTCATCAAACAAAAGATGTAAGCAAAGAATAGGTTGCAAGAAATAAATTTAAAAGTATGCCTGGTCCCATAAGAATAGTGTTAGAAGTGCTTTAGCTCAGAATAAACTGAGTCTGGAGAGGAAAATCAATGACAACAAGGAGGAGATTGCTGTTATATTTTTTAAACTACTTTTTAGTTCTGAGAAGAGACAGGATGGGGAGCACCCTTCAAGCTAAGGGTGCTTAAGACACTGATAACTAATAATGGAAAGAAAATACAGATGTACAACTCATAATTAATTTTTGTTTTCTCTGAAAAATAACATTTTCTTTAAACTGAAAAGAACAGAAATAAACAATGAAAGATAAGGAGTTGATACCAAAGATAATCAGAGAGATAATCAGAGAGCACCTACCCACCCTATAAGTTCAATCACTCAAATGAAACACATTTTAGGTACTAAATGAAGTGGTCAAATATGGTTGTTGAGCCACTCTTAGTGACTTTTGAAAGACAGGATAATAAGAGAGGTATCACAGGATTACAGAAGAAAAAATGTTCCAATTAAAAACATAAGGAAAGAGAATAGAATCTGCAAACTACAAGGTCCTGAGCTTGATTATGATTCCTATTTAGAATGAATCATTAAATGAACATCTAGAAATGGGAGCAATGATAACAATGACAATTATAAATCACTTTAAAAAACCCTTACCTTCTGTCTTAGAATCAGTAAGTATCAGTACCAAGGCAGAAGAACAGTAAGGAGTAGGCAAATGGGGGTTAAGTGACCTACCCAGGATCAGAGAGCTAGGAAGTATCTGAGGCCATATTTGAACCCAGGACCTCCCTTCTCCAAACCTGGCTCTCTATCTACTGAGCTACCCTTAATTTTATAAAAATTTAAGGCTTACAAAGCAATATGTCAGTAGTATCTCCTTAGAACAATCCTTTGAAGTAGGTACTCCAGATAACAACAAATTTTTTAGAGATTTAAAAACTGAAACTCAGTAAGATGAAAGGTACAGATCCATATTGCTAAGTATGAGAGCCAAATTTGAACTCTAGGCTCTTTTAACCCTGAGTTTAATATTCTGCTCACTATGGCTTATATAATCAATATGGCGTCATCCAAACTAACATTATTTCCTTTTTTGACAAGTTTTTGATAAGAGGGCTATTTGATGTAAACATTTTTTACATAGATTTTAGCAAAGCATTTGAAAGTCTCTCATGCTGTTCTCATTAAAATGATGGAAAGATGTAGGTTACTATAATTAGGTGGATGAAAAACTAGGTGAGTAACTGGACCCATTATGTAGACAGCAATGATTCAATATAAACTGAGGTCATCTCCAGAGAATAATAATGATCAGTCCTGACTTGAAAGGCATGGATGACACTCTTCAAATCTGCAGATGAGTCAAGTCAAAAAGAATAGTTATATTAGATGATAGAATCAGGATCCCAAAAGATTTTTATAAGCTAGAACATTGGAACAAATCTAATAAGAGAAAAACATAACTAGAAGAAATGTAAATGGCTTAACTAGTCAAAATTCTAGGTTCTCAAAAAAAGCAATTTCCAAAGTACAAAATGAAGGCAGCAAGGCTAGACAGTTTATGTGGTTTTATATATTTATATATGTATGAGTCAAGAGTATGATATGATAACCAAAAAACCTAGTGCTATCTTAAAAAAGCATAATGTCCAGGGCTAGAGAGATGAAAATACAGGTCCAATTGTGTTTTCTCTGATCAGACATGTGGAGTATTATGGTTGGCCTGGGGTACCACACAAGCAAGAAACTGATGAACTGGGGTCAAAGCAGCAACCAGGATGTTGAAAGATCTTGTTCTTAAGCAATATGAGAATTATTTGAAGTAAATGGGAATGTTTAGCCTGGAGGAGAAGACCTGGGGTGGGGGGAAAGATATACAACAGCTGTCTTGAGATATCTGAAGGGCTGTAAAAGGAAGCGGAATAGTTGGCCACCGATGGCAGGGGTAGGAACAGCAAGTGGAAGCTGAAAAGAGGAAAAATTACACTTGATGTAAAGAAAGTTTTCCTAACAATCAAAGCAGACCAAAGGCAGAATAGGTAACCTCTGAAGTCTGTGTATATTTCTTCACTGAAGCATTCAAGTAATGGCTGCATTGGCCACTTGGATACATTACAGAGGATAATCTTGTTCAACTATAGATTAGATATGATTCTATAGAGACCTCTTAATTAGAGAAAGTTCAACTGAAGAAGGCTCAGTCTTGTATCACAGGATCATGTCATTAAGCAGGTGATCCTTCTGAAAAGCAGAACTGTTGGTAGGGTACAGGGAGAGGGCAGGGATGGAGAGACTAACTCTGGCACCCTGTTAGATCATGGTTCTATGCTGGGACAAAAGGAGGCACTTTTGCAACATTGAACAGTAAAAAAAAAAAAAGGTTTACTAACAGGGCAGGGATGTCTGACAAGAATACACTAACACTTGATTGATATTGAAATATCTCTCTATATGGGCATGTAGAGCAAGGTGGTCTTTGGGCAGCTACCAAGTAAAAGGGAACTACCCCACATGGTAGAAACTTTGATACTCTATATGGCCAGGAAGCTGTATTTGGAGGAGGCAGGGGATATAGCTAGGGCCTTGCACCACCACAATCAAGTCCTGGCTTAGTTGCCTTTTAGGAAAAATGTAGCCTCACCCAATTGGGGAAAGGGCAGTTAAGAAGAAAAAACTCTGATAAATATTAATCCTATCACAACAACCAAAGAAAAAAGTGCCAAAAGGTGTAACTCACTAAAAATTTTTAACTGAGGGGTTCTGACATTTTTCCTAAAAGAAATGAACTTTTCTATCAGGCTATCTGTGACAACCTCAAAGAAAGCCTATAATTTGCCATTATATCATTCAAAAGGACTACATAATGTAAAGTCATTCTTATCCTATTAACTATGGATTTTATCAATAATTATATAACAAACATTTATATAACACTTTGTGCCAAGTAGTGTGCTAAGAGCTTCACAATTACTTTGTTATTTTATTCTCACAACCCTGGTAGGTAGGTGCTATTATTATCCCTATTTTACAGATGAAGAAACCAAGGCAAATAGAGGCTAAGTGACTTGCCCACGGTCACCCAGCTAATAGGCTTCAGAGGCTGCATTTGAATTCAGATCTTCCTGATTCTAGTGCTCGATCTACTGAGCCACCAGTTAATTAATATTATATCCCTGGAGACTTGATCTTTGGTTGAAAAATTGAGCATCCTTTCCCTGTCATTCACTTATTACCCAAAGATTTTTGGTTTCCTGTAATTTCTATTAGGGGTTGCAAATGACCCTACAAGTATTCATTATTAAACATCTACTGTGCTCCAGGAACTGTGCAGGGCAGTGAAAACACAAAGACAAGATGCAGACCCTGACTTTAAGAAGCTTGTTTTCCAATGAAGAGGCAATGTCAAACACCACAATTTTCATGGACAATGTTCACAGCTCTCATGGGATTTTATCGACATTTAATATGCAATCCACCTATAACCTGGTTTACCAATAGCCATAAAGTATACTGTTTTCTCTGCCCCACTTCATTCTGTCTCCAATGGTGATCAAAGTTATAACTTTGGAAAAGCTGGTATAGACTCAGAGAATTGCCAAAGATTAGCAGTCACTCCAGCCTGTTAGTCTGTGTATCTGACCACACAAGTTCAGCAGGACCCACATCTAATTTTTTTAAGTCTTTTTTTAACCTCCCAAATATCTTCAACTCCACAAACTCAAAGGATTTAGGCTTGGATTCATTTCTACTTCAGGTGGAAAAGCCTATTTGAAACCCAGAATTCAACAAAATAAAAGCAAAAATGGTTGACCCATTCACCCGTATGCAGGAAGCTGTGAAAAGCCAAACTCATGGGGAGAGTTCACACAGGTCTAAGGGCAACCTTGTTGTGATGGACTGCAGAGAATGGACAACAGATGGCTTAAGCAGTTAAATGTTGAAAAACATAAGGTAATCAGAGTATTGGGGTAAAAATACACACACTGTAGAATGTTAACCTCAGAGGTCATACCCTACAAAGCAGAGCAGAAGATGGCTTTAAAGGGTTCAAGACAGCAAATCATTAAATCACTCCCAACACAATGTGTAAGAGCAAAATCAATTCACATCGTATAAAGAGAAAGTATAGAGCCAAAGAAACAGACTATTATCTTTCAGAACATATAGACTAAATAAGGCCACATCTAAGGCATTGGGCTCCAATCAAGTTGCCTTGCCTTGTTTTTTACAAAAGACTATTACTGAAGATGATAAGGTAAATCAGAGGACAGCCACCAGGTTGTGGCAATTCAGGGCAGCCCAAGCAGAAAGAGCTGAAAAAAACGAGGTTCTGAATATTGCAACAGGGAAAGCAATGTGACCTCAGGGAAACACATTAAACCCTTAAAGTAACCTTAAGGAAAAACTATGTGTTTTGCACATGTGAGTTCAAATGCATATGTGTGTGGTAGGAAGGAAAGAAACAGTGAACGAAAAGAGAATTATACCATCCAGGAACTGAAGTGGAGGGGTTTTTTTGTTTTGTTTTATTTTGTTTTAATATGGGGCCTGAAGCTAGTGTACATAGAAAGCCTCCAAAGGCAGCACTGGAAGCTGCCAGTATAAACAGTGTCAAAGAGAGTTTAAAGACGTTAGAGGGAAGGAGGAAAGAGAAAAAAGAACACCCAGGCAGTCCAACCATAGAATACCCTGTGCTCCTACCAACATAGTTAAAAATTCAAGAACCGTTGTTTGAAATGCAATGCTGTAATCACCATCCGTGGGTTCCATATTTATTCTCTCAGTGATGTCCCAATTGAATTTTTTTCAAAAAAAAAATTTTTTTGGGGGGGTGGGGGGAATGGTTATGTGATGACTTTTTTCAACCAATGCCTCCATAAAGTTCTCTTGGGAGCTGAGAAGTCAAGTTGTGCCCTTTCTGCCTTGAACATCCATCACCACCAGTTAAGGGAACTCCTACAACTAGAATTCAGCTTGGATTTAATTCACTTCTTCTTGGCCAAACAGGGCCACCCAATAGGGAAGGAGGCTAGTTTAAGAAAGCTGAGAGTTTCCCTTCAAGATGCACTCAACGTTTTAGTGACATTGTACATAATGCAAAAAGATGGTTCACTTCCAAACTGTCCCACTGAAGGGCATGCTGGAAGATGCTGCTGCTCCAAGGTGGTAGTATCTAACAGCTGGGCTTAACATAGCTCTGCATGGATTTAATTGAGAATTTAGGACAGAGATCCTAATAAAGACTTGCTGTGTAAAGAACATTAATTTCATATTGCTGTTCTTCCTTTGTTTTCAGAGAAGACCAAAGATGAATAAAGTAGTGAATAATGAATGATGTCTTGACTTGTGTGTGAATTGGATTCAAGTGAAGCAGAGTTGCATAGTGTCCTCAACCTCACTCTCTTTTCCAGAGTCATCTTAACACATATTATAGAAACCCTTAGAACAACCTGGATAGAGATACTTTTAGGGAGTTTATGCTGAATGTTCTTGCCAGTTATTAATACAGATAACCTTCCCAAAGTCTTAGGAAGACCTACACCAAAGAGAAACCTCCAATACAGAGTCTTCTACCAATACATGGAGAATGAGAAAATAGCTCTAAATCTTGACCCATCCAACAAACTAGCACTGGGCCTCTTGAACAGTTCTTAAAATAAAATGGAGACACACCTATTATTTTCAACCATTTGATCAGCTTTTAAAGGATCTCCTCTTTTTCTAGAATATCCTTGATTCCCCACTCCCAGAAAAAGAAGCTATCATGGAAGGAAATATGGAACGTTCTCCATATTACCTTTGTCTCTTAGTATCTCTTAAACTCCCTTAAGGCTCAGCAACAGTGGTACAAGGCCTGGCGTGATACCCCATTGTCTCTGCATGCTCTATGTTTTTTGTATTTCTTTACCTTTTACATACTCTGTATTTACTTATTTGTATAAATCTGCCATCTAATCACTAGAATGTTAGCTTTTTGAAGACAGGTACTATGGCTATACATTCTAAATACCTAGTAAAGTATCTTTTCACATTGTAAGTGTTCAATAATCAATTAATTGACATTAGAAATATATTATACACATATATATGTATATGTACATAGGTTACACACATATATACATACATGTGATCCTCATGACTTAGGAGTCCTAAAAAAAGAAGACACTAACAATGCAAGTTATTGTACTATGTGCTGGGAATACAAAGATGAAAAATTATTATTATTAATTTATTATAGGTTTTCATAACTCCAAATCCAGCCCTCTAGCTACTGAAATAGAATGAGATAGAACCAGAGAGAGTCCCAACTTGTTCAAGGAAAATTTGAAGGTTTTATCACAGCGAGCTGCATGTGTGAAGAGGGAAAATTAAGGATGTTTTCATGTAGGTGATGAAACTCTAACTGAGACTTGAAGAAAGAAGACTTCAACAAGCAGTTGAAGTATATTCTAGACATAAAGGATAGCTTATAGGAATTAACAGGAGCAGTCCAGTACAGGACAAGATTTAGAAATGGCTATTAGTCCAGTTTGGCTGGAATGTTAATTATGTGAAGAGGAACATGATGAAATCAAGCTGCAAAGGAAGGGAGGAACCAAGTTATAGAGGACCTTAAATATCTGGCTATATTTTATCTTGTAGGTAATAAGTGAGTCACTGCTGATTTTTTGAGCAGAAGGCAGGGAGGGGTGACAGGGTAGGTCCTACACAGTAGGAAAATAAGATTGGTACCAGTGTGAAAAATAGAATGGAAGTCAAGAATCTATTATAACAGACTAATGTCAAATTGATGAGAGCTTTAAGATGATAGTATTATGAATGAAAAAGAGGGAATGGATTTGAGAGACATATCATGAAGAATCAGTAGGACTTAACAAGAATATTCACCATCCAATTTCATTATGTCACTAAATAATAGAATCTCAGGGTTCATAGAGGTGTCATTGGCCATCTGGTCCAGCCCATATCTGAAAAATAATCCACATTATACCCAACAATGGTCATAAAGGCTTTTCTTAGTAACTTTCAGTGAAGAAGAGCCCACTACCTTAAGAGGCAATCCATTTCATTGCAGGAAAATATTTATATCAAGTATAAATTTGTCTCTTTTCAATTTCTACCTGTTGCTTTTAGTTCTACTCACTCTGAGATCAAATAGAACAGGTTCATTCTCTCTTCTACATAACAAATGAAATACTTGAAAATAGCTATTGATGTCTCCTAAATTTTCTGTTCTCTAGGCTAAAAATCCACAATTCCTTGAAGTGATCTTCATAGAATATGATCCTATCATTCTAGTTGCCATCTTCTGGCTTATCAAATTCTTTCTAAAAAAAAAAAGATGTGATTCTCAGAACTGGACTGAAAAAAATATTCCTTATATGGCCTGACGAGGGCAGATATTATCACCTTATTCTTTCTTAATAAACCTAAGATAGCCTTAGCTTTTTTTAGCTACCATAACATTGTTGTCTTGACTGTTGACTTATATAAATTTGCAGTCCACTAAAAACCTTAGATCCATCCTATCTTGTTGTGAAAGTATAAGTGTTTACATTGATTCCTATTGCATTTTATCTTTTATTTGATTTGGTCCAATGTTCTAGCTAATCAAGATCCTGGGTCTTGTCATTCAGAGTATTTGCTGTCTTTCCTAGTTTTGTCAACTGTAAATTGGATAATCATGAAACCTAGGTCTTCATCCAAGTTATTGATAACGGCACAATGTCAAGTACTGAGTGTTCTCTCTAGGCATCAGAAATTTCATCTTTTGAGTTTGCTTAAAATGAGTTACATTTCTAAGTATCACCCTCCTTTCAATCAAAGTCACCTTACCTTCCCCCACTTCTGCAAAAGAGAGAATCTCTCTCTTTTTTTTTTTTTTTTTTAAACCCTTGTACTTCGGTATATTGTCTCATAGGTGGAAGATTGGTAAGGGTGGGCAATGGGGGTCAAGTGACTTGCCCAGGGTCACACAGCTGGGAAGTGGCTGAGGC
>NC_058133.1:79994601-80005317 GCF_016433145.1 Gracilinanus agilis | reverse complement strand
AAGGAAGGAAGGAAGGAAGGAAGGAAGGAAGGAAGGAAGGAAGGAAGGAAGGAAGGAAGGAAGGAAGGAAGGAAGGAAGGAAGGAAGGGTCTCCAGAAATTATACTACTTAAAGCCATGTTCTCTCCACCTCCTATCTAGCACTCACAACAAAGAGTGTTCTGTCTACAATAGTTCAAGTTCCCATCTTCTTGAGGACAGTGAAGTTACCCTCAATAACTGCCACCTATATGAGCAACGTGGGATCATCAATAATACTGGTAAAAAAGACACAAAAGTTTTGATCCTTTCCTCTTCCAAAAATCACCTAGCACAATGGTTGGTTCATTAGACAGGGTCATTCTTCTTCCAGGGGCAACACCTAAATAATATAATCCCATCTAGTATCTTTCTATAAGTCAAAAACAAGGTCAGTGTTTCAACAGTTTATACCCAAAGACTGTCCAACATAATCTTGCTGTCAGGGTCCAGGATGTACAAACCAGGAGAGTCTACATTTCCCTTCCCTGTTTGTTTTACAACCAGAGTGTTCTCAAGTGTTGGATTACTTAAATAATAGCAGCAATTTATATTTCTGTAGTCAAAAATCTCTTTATGACAACCCTAAGAAAGCGATAGAATGAATAGACTTCAGCCCAGAGAGATGAGGTGACTTGCCCAAAGTCAGACAGTTAATAAGTGGCAAAGTAGAAATTAGATCTCAGATCTTCAGAATCCAAATCCAGTGCTTTTTAAGCTACGTACTATTAACAACACAAAGCAAAACCATTAAGTTTTTGGATTAAAGAGGATACTTGACATCTGGGCATGTGCCATTCTTCATCTTCCCCCTTAAGATCAAATCCTAATTCCACATAGAGAGCTGAGTTCTAGAGTACAAATACCCCAAAAAGTGATCAGTTATTTAGGTTGCTTGGATAACAGGGTCAGTCTATTTGGCAGGAACCATGCTTAACTATATATTCTACATAACAATAGACTTAAATTGCTCTCTTCACAAATCACAATGAAATGCCAAAATTTGGAACTAAAATGGACAATTGTCATCCAAAACACAGAAAAGAAAAATCACCAGCTTTATAGCAAGATGGACTTGTTATTTTATCTCAAGGAAGAATAGAAAAAACACTTTGTAGATATCATTTTCCTTTGATGAGAACTCCCATTCACTCTGGTAATACCAATTTGTATTTCAAGTGTCCCATCATTTTTAACTCAGAAGAATTAAGTGCCGTCTTAGAAGTTCTTATAATTCCCTTCCTTTCTTGGTCTAGCTGTCTTGTCTATACTTCATTTCAGAAATTTTTTTCAATCCTTGAAGTATTTCTTTACCATCTACTATGTAGCCTTCCCTGTAATAGTGGCCCTAATGCTATAGAAAAGAAGCATAATATGTAACACTTAAAGAATTTATAAATTAACAAACGTCCTTTCCCTCTTTAACTAATGTATCAGCCAAATGAGATACAAAGACAAAAATGAAACACTGACTGCACTTCTAATCCATCACAGAAGTTCTTAACTCTTTGGACCCCTTTGGCAATTTGGTAAAGTCTATGGATTCCTTTTCAGAATGTTTTTGTTTTTTGTTTTTTTTTTTAAACCCTTGTACTTTCGGTGTATTGTCTCATAGGTGGAAGAGTGGTAAGGGTGGGCAATGGGGGTCAAGTGACCTGCCCAGGGTCACACAGCTGGGAAGTGGCTGAGGCCAGATTTGAACCTAGGACCTCCTGTCTCTAGGCCTGACTCTCACTCCACTTAGCTACCCAGCTGCCCCTCAGAATGTTTTTAAATGCATAACATACATAGGATTATGAAGGAAACCAATTACTTGTATTCCAAAAGTCTTTCTGCAGTTTTAATCTTTAGTAGCTTTCTAAGTTTCAATAATTTAAAACATCTCTAAGACTTTTGGGATACCTTATGTTGAAATAATCATGAATAAAGAGGGTTTTTTAAGTTCACAAAAACAATGTGAAGAACGCTTGGGTTATCATTTCTTCATTTCTCCCTCTACTCTCACTTTCTGTTTAACTCTAAAAAATAGATCCTTCTAGGAATTTTGAAATGGTGTCATGCACAAGAAATTACTTCATCTCATTCAAAAAGAAAAAAAAATGAAAGCCTGATTACTAAGATCCAATTAGTTGGGCCACACTTAGTTAAATTTGGAATTTCCTGACACCAAAGCAGTTTCAAAAAGCGGGGAATTGGTATACTTTTGAATTATGGTGTTGGAGATTTTCAAGAGTCCTTTGGACAACAGGGAGATCAAATAAGGCAATACTAAAGAAATTAATTCATACCTTTAATTTCAAGGGCAAATACTGAAGCTGAAGCTTAAATATTCTGGCCACATAAATGAGAAGACCGGACTCACTGGGAAAGATCCTTATGTTGGGAGAGATTGAAGGCAAAAGGAGGAGTGGGCAGAGGTTTGAGAAGAATAGACAGTGTCATAGAAACAATGAACATGAACTGGGACAGACTTGGAGAGACAGTGGAGGACAGAAGGATGTGGTGTGTGTGCTATGGACCATGGGGAAAGAAAGAGTCAGTCTGACATCAATGAACAACAAAAATAACAATAGTATACTGGAAGCTTCAAAGAGAATGAAAGATAACAGATTCTGAGAGAGTGTGGAGACTAAAGGAAATGCAATATAATGGAAAGGACAGAGTTTGGAATCAGAGGTCCAGAGTTTAAATCCCAGGTCTCTTATTTACAACCTATGTGATTTTGGTTAAACTCCATCTAGCTACAATCCACCAAGAAACCAGAGTCTGCATGCATATCTTGCCATCTGTTCTACTCCCTGCTCCCTCCCTCTCCCTTTTACTTTTTGCTCTGGGAATAACAATCTTTGCTCCTGGAAAGGGTGTGGCATCAATGGCCTTATGACTCCACTCACAATCCCTTTATCTCCCCAGGCTAAAGCTCTCTTCCTTGGCCATCACTCCTCAAATATGCTGCCTAGCACTTCTGTATTTTTAGCCCCAATGCAAAATAAAAATCCTTTTTATCTCTTAACACAATGCCTTGCACTTGGTAAGCACTTAATAAATGCCTTTTATTTCATTCATTCAATTCATTTCACCTCTCAGGATCATGGTTTAATTCATCCATAAAATGACTAAATAATCTGAGGTCCCTTACAGCTCTAAATCCTATATTCTATAAGCACTTGTCAGGAATGTTGTAGAGGAAATTTGGGGCCAGACTGAGGTTGGACTGGATGACCTCTGAGATCCCTTCTAACACTAAGATTCTGTAAAAGCTCTAAACAACTTTTAAGTATTGGTCACAACAAACTAGACATTATGAATGGGGAAGCATATTCTCCTCCATTAGTTTGGGCAATTTTTCTGTGTTCCTCACCCTTCTAGGAAAAAGCTGCTGTCCGTACCCAGAGGTAAGTGAACTCTGAAGAGTGTGTGAGAGTGTGAGTGTGTGTGTGTGTGTGTGTGTGTGTTTTGTGTGTGTTCACAGGTAATGTAGAGTATGATAGATGGGGAGGTATAGGACGATTAGAGAGAGGAAGGTGAACCAATAGAAAAGGAAGGAATAATAAATGACTAGGGAGGTCTATATAAACCATAGCCCCCAAGCATCTGTTTGGAGGAATGCCTAGTTAGCCTTTCCTCCCTTGCAACATGATTCAGTCATTTACTGCTATTGTATTTGGCTAAAAACTAAAAGTGCAACCCAAGCAAAATGAACAGTGTCATTAGAGAGGAATAACCCTGTACCAGAAAATGTAATGACTTTTTTGAAAGCAGCTGTGATTATTCAGTAGTTATGATTCATTTCAAAGTTTGTGACCAAACCACACTATGTATAAAAAACATATAAAAACCAACAATAAGATGATGACTGTTTCAAATTCTAGTTCTGCTTTTCTTGTTAGAATTGCTGATGAAGTACATAATTAATTTTAACATGTATGTCCCAAGTTAGATGCCCATTAAATGGATGAACATCTCCAGTTCTCATTTGCTAAGTTCAGTGACCTGCTGACCAAAACTGAAGAGATTACTAATAATTACCTTATGGCACCTAAGTGGTACTGATGATTTAAGTAGAGTATTTGGGATACCCTCAACTTTAGCAGCAAGAAGAGCACAATATATTAATGCCAGCAGTCATATAGTTAAGGAAATGGTTTTGAGATGTCCTTCTTTAAACTTAGGGGTTGGAGGGGCATTGTTATGTTTTAATTTTTTTGGATGAGGGGGCAGGAAGCAAAGCTACATGGCTTCCCTATTCCTAAGAGGAAGGCTTGAGTTATTTATTTCTCTTTTCCCATCCCTCACATGCTAACCTCTGCCCTCATATCTTTGCAGGTCACCCATGATTACCGTTTAATACAGTCTGAAATTTACTGAAAGCCCAAAGAATACAGAGGTACCATAGGTGACATATTCAATACTTTACTTACACAATACAAGATCTTGAATTGAATATGGTATGGTAGGAAGAAGCTGTATTTGGAGCCAGAAGACATTAGCTCTGGCATTTGCCATCTGTATGACCTTGACAAGTCGCTTCCTTTCTCTGGCCCTTGGTTGGTTTTTGGTTTTGTTTTATAACCCTTACCTTCTATCTTAGTATCATTTCTAAACCTGAAGAGTGACAAGGGCTAGGTAATCAGGGTTAAGTGGCCCCTGGGTCACACAACTAGGAATTATCTGAAGCTAGCTGTGAACTCAGGTCCTCCCAACTCCAGGCCTGGTGCGTTCTATCTACTGTGCTACATAGCTTCTTCAGGAAGTAGGGAGTTGAACAAGATGATCACTAGGTTTGCTTTCCTTCTTATAATTTATGATGTTAGGGTTTATCAAGAACAAGGCCAGGTAAAACGACACCTGAACATGGCAAAACTCTGTTCCTTCCAGGAGACCTAACCTATCACTCAGTCTTCCACCAAGTCCATCTTGCCACCTCTCTAGTTCAAGATCACTTTGCTTACATTGATCGTGATCATGAATCTCTCTTATTTCTCAGAATATACTTACCCAAATCTATCACTGACTAGAAAGGTGTCGTCTTCTCTTTTCTTCTCTCTGTCTCTCTCTATCTCTATCCCTGTCTCTGTCTCTGTCTCTCTCTCTCCCTCCTTCCCCTATTCAGGATGAGCCAAATGATTTCTGGTCATAAATCTGAACAGAACTGATATGATCTTAGCACACATTTTAAAATCTCAATGAGAAAAGAAACTCATTTCTGGAAAAGCAACATCTCTCAAAAGCCCAACACCCCATATGCAGTTGTTTTTGTTTTTGTTTTTTTAAAAAGCTTACCTTCCGTCTTGGAGTCAATATCAATACTATATATTGGCTCCCAGGCAGAAGAGTGGTAAGGGTAGGCAATGGGGGTCAAGTGACTTGCCCAGGGTCACACAGCTAGGAAGTGTCTGAGGTCAGACTTGAACCTAGGACCTCCTAGGTCTAGGCCTGGCTCTCAATCCATTGAGCTACCCAGCTGCCCCCTCCCACCCTCCACATGCAGTTTTAAGGAAGTGGAAAGGTATTTGCTTCCATCCCTACAGGGAGAGGAAGAGTCTTCTAAGAAAGCTGTTTCGATGTGGTCTATTCTCTTGGCACTCTGTGTTCAGTACTTGAAAATACAGGAGCAGGGTGGGAGGGTTGTATTGGGGGGAGGGGCAGAGTAAAGGACCGAGGGATGCTATGTGGGCAAAGTTTGCTTATCTCTCCCGTTTCAAGTCCTACTATCTTTCCTTGTTACTTTGTGACACTGTTCTTTACCAGAATCTGTTTGCCTGAAATCCCAGGGGAGTTTTAAGAGGTTTTGAATTATTGACAAGTCTAGGGAAAGAGCTTTTGAAAACACAAGGCACAAAACCAGCCCTGTTTTCTATAATCCAGGAGAAAAATTTGGTTTGTTGTCAGTTTCCTTTCTATGAGAAAGTCTATATTCACAGACCCACAGACAGTTGCAGCGAGTCCACCGCTGCTGCAAAGTTCACAAAGCTTCTCCAGCTTCCACTGGGACAGTGTTACTCACCCCTAGCCATCTTGCTCCTTTATTGGCAGCCTGTTGAATTTGGACTCTTTTGAGGGTGACATGGTAAACAGCTCCTTCCTCTACCTCTTCACCCCAGTCCTGAATCGAGCTCTGCCAGGGAAGGGAAAGAAACAAAAAGAGAGAAAGGGGAGAAAAAAAGGAGTGCTTTTCTTCCTCTCTCTAACCACAAGGTCTCCAGCCGCTTTGCTGCCTACAACTGCGTCTCCCTCAGCATTCAAGGCACAAGATGGGTCGTTCAAAACAAATATAACAATCAGAACAACCCACTGCACACTGAGATAGAGGGAATGCTGAGATTTACTTGGCAGGATGCCTTTTTCTGTGGTATCAGGATCCCCCGGACTTTTCCATTTAGTTATTTTTCCTAGACTCTCACATATTTTAAATAGTTGTTTTTTTTTTAAAACAACTTTTCCCCCCTGAAGAATGAGGCTTGGTTTAGGATTAGACACACACACACACACACACACACACACACACACACACACACACACACACACACACTACCACCCCCAAGTTAAAGGGGAAAAGTCACTGGAGGGAGACGACTCTTTTAGATGTCTCACTAAACTCAGAAGCAAACAAGTGTCTAAAATGTGAAGTTTTCATTTCATTGAAAAGGAATTATTACTCTGTTACACACACACACACACCCTTTAAGATTTTGGAATTTTAAAAGTTAAACGGGGCGGGAAAGTTTTGTTTCTGTCAGCTAATGTGGCAAGTGAAAAAAAAAAAAGCATCACATCATGATGCACTTGCAACTAAAACATTCTCTGAAACCATTCCCGGTTTCCTATGTCCCCAACTAAACCCAAGCTTCATATTAAAGAGTCCTGAACTCGAAAAGGCAAAAACAAAAACCTCCTGGATTCCCCCAGACGCCGCTAACTTTGCTTTCCCTTTTCGGGAAAGTTTCCCTTCGGTGCCTTATATTTCTCACACCACAAGCACACACGAATTGTCCACACACTCACAAGACAACTGCTGGGGAGGTAAGCATCATTTAAGGGCAGCATACACCCTGAGAGTCAAGAATCTGGAGCTCTCCTGCCGCTGATAGCCCTCCAAGAAGCTGCACGCAAATATGGAATCAGATGGCTCAGTTCACTCCTGAGAGAGTCCAAACAACTGGAGGAAAAAAAAAAGTGGGGGGCGGGGGAGGTCGATTCCCCAGCAGAGAAGTCTCTGGAGACGTCAGAAAGTTCTAATTACCATTTTAGCTTTCCAAAGCAATTTCATTCTCAGTTTTGTCTTCAGTATGTGGCCGCTGCATGATGAATCCTGCTCGGAAGCAGAAGTAGCTCTTCTTTTCCCTTCTTCTTGTAACCTTCTTGCACACTTTTCCCCCTCGCAGGCAGGCAGGCAGGCGGACACGGACACGGACGCGGACACACACACACACACACACACACACACACACACACACACACACACACACACACACTCACGCTGCTGCTGCTGCTGCTGCTGCTGCTGCTGCTGCTGCTGCTGCTGCTACTGCCGCCGCTCCGCACCGCTCCCCCCCTCCCTTGCTCGGGTTCTGCTGCAGTCAATTCATGACCACAAAGAACTGAGCGAGCAGAGGGAGCGAGAGAGCGCAGAGAAAGACTCCTCCCCGCGCCACTTCGTGATGTAAGGTTTTCCTGTTTATGCTTATGAACTTACTCTCCCTTTCTTAAATTCCATCTACAAAGTCCCGGGGAGATAGTTTCTGGAGCTTCCGAAACCTTCCAGAGGCCATCTCACCAAAACAGACCTTAGAAGTTTATCTGGGTTCTCCGATGGTCACCAGGTGCCAAAACAGAAATGTGTGCCTGTTCCTCTGTGTGTGTGTGTGTGTGTGTGTGTGTGTGTGTGTGTGTGTGTGTCCGTGTTTTTCCCCTCCCTCGGCTAAAAGAGACAAAAAGAGGGGGAGTGGTGAACGGGGAGGAGGATTAGTAAAAGTTCTATTATCTGCCTGTGTAGACTTCTATGAATAATTAAATCTGAGCGACTCCAGTGAAGCATTTAACGATGTAAAATGGGGAGAACGGGAGCCAGGAGGCTTTTTAAGCTTCATGGGGTTTTAAAAGAAGAGAGAGAACAAATTGGTATTCTGTAAGTCACTGCCAAAAGCTATGCCTTGTCCTGCATCAGTCAATGCAGGAACCAGCTCAGGACATCTTCCTGCCATCCAAAAATGATCCTGTCCATTCACACTGGCAAT
This sequence comes from Gracilinanus agilis, assembly GCF_016433145.1. Taxonomy (NCBI): domain Eukaryota; kingdom Metazoa; phylum Chordata; class Mammalia; order Didelphimorphia; family Didelphidae; genus Gracilinanus; species Gracilinanus agilis. Next base: position 79,997,063 of record NC_058133.1, on the reverse strand, counting down.
TGACTGGTGGGGGGGAGGGAAGAGGCAGAGTGACAAACTGTGGAAAGGAGGCTTGCTGATGGCCCCTGAGGTTCTGAGATGCTTTGTGATGAAGCCACCATCTGTTGCATTTTCCGTACTGTAACTCTGTAGTGTCAATAATAACTACACAGAAAACCCTGTGGTGAAAGAAATGGCTGAACTGATGATCATTATCATGATGGACAGGTCAGCTGGCAGTGCAAGAGAATATTCCTTTCCTTGCCCCTCAGCCTCAGCTCCATTAAAACAATGCTAAAAGTCATCTAGAGGTATAGAATGAGAGCTGGACCAACTCAGAAGTTAGGCTAGATGTCTAACTCATTTTATAGATATGGAAACTGAGGTCCCAAGATGTTATGTGACTTGTAAAAAGTCACACTTGATAGCATGCAATAGTGGAAAAATTTGAACTTGGATTCTTTGATTTCCACTAAGGGATGTCCAAGGATTATAAAGAGTATGAACCAGAACAAGAGGCTATGTAGCCTAGTGGATAGGGAGCTGTCCTCCAAGCCAAGGAGATTCAGATCACGTTTTCCTGGCTTTAATTCTGCCTCTGACACATACTGGCAAATGAGACCCTGAACTTAACCTCTCAGTATTCTAAGCAAACTCTCTAATACTACTATGATTTGAGAAGGTGCTGGCCTTCATGCTTAGGAGTTTCCTTACCCAGGAGTTCTCTATTCCAATGAAATCTAAAGTCCAGGCCCTACCCCATGTGCCAGAAATCCACACCTTTCATTTGTATCCTCAAAACCATTTCCCCAAGCTCCTATCTTTCATCCCATTTGGGTTATCTGTCTTTAAATCAGACAAATTCAATTTGTATAAAACCCTCCCACTAATGGCTATTCCTTTAGGTGCTTTGAATTCCCAAAATCCATCCTTCTTTCAACCCAGCCCCATTTACTCCAAGCTCTCATTTATTGCTAATAATAAAAACTTTAAATTGTCAAATAATTTACAACCATTACCTCATCTGATCCTCAAAGTAATCCCAGCCCCAGGCAGAAGGAGAGAGAGCATTATCCTTAGATTACAGAGGGAAAAGCTGAGGATCAGGACAAGTTAAATGACTAGTCCAAGATCACAGGGAATTCGTGGTTGTCATGACATAAACCCAGGCTCCCTAGCAATCTCAGTCCTCTCTCCACTATACTAGGCTGCTATTAACATACTTCCCCCACATAAAATAAATAAATCAGGGTATAAACTTAATTTCAAACCATTACTTACCTGGGGATGAAAAAGGAGGAGGGTTGGGCGTGGGGCTAGCAACCCCACCCTGTAAAAACTAATCTGCTAAAGAAACTGCAACCTAAAGTAGGGGCAGCTAGGCTAGCTCAGTGGATTGAGAGCCAGGCCTAGAGAGGAAAGGTCCTAGGTTCAAATCCGGACTCAGCCACTTCCCAGCTGGGTGACCCTGAGCGACCACTTCCCAGCTGGGTGACCCTGAGCGACCCATTACCTACTGGTTGTGGCCCTATGCTCCTAGAATGGAGTCCCAGGATAAAAAAAAAAAAACAAAACTTACCTGGGGGTGGGGGGAAGAGTTGGAGTTGAGGTGGGGGAAAAAGAGAATAGGTGGTAATAATAAACAACTGCCACTTCAGTGATACCAGATGGCTCTGGCCACCTCACAGTTCTGGTGTCTGAGGCCCTATAATCCTATGAAAGGATATATTATATCTCCTGGATGGGAGATCTCCCTGCCTAGATTCTAGATCTAGAACTCCTCCCTCTGTATACTCATTCTTCACTGTATCCCTGTTTGCCCTCTCTCCCAAATTACATATATGCTTGTACAAACTAATAATTATAATTTGGTCTTTACAACAACACTGTGAGTGGTGTCCATTTGTTGTGTTTATCTACATTTTGCAGAGGTGAAGTGACTAGCCCCAGGTCACATAGCAAGAAGTCTCTGAAATAGAATTTGAACCCAGGTTTTCTAAGCTTCAGGCAGCTAAGTGATGCAGTGGATAGACTGCTGAGCCTGGAATCAGGAAGACCTAAGTACAAAATCTGGTTTTTGCCACTTGCTGGATAACCCCAGCAAGACACTTTACTTTTTTTGCCTTAGTTTCTTCATCTGTAAAATGAACTGGAGAAGGAAATGTCAAACCACTTCAGTAACTTTATCAAGAAAACCCCAAATGGGGGGGCAGCTGGATGGCTCAGTGGATTCAGAGCCAGGTCTAGAGATGGGAGGTCCTGGGTTCAAATTTGACTTCAGACACTTCCTAGCTGTGTGTCCCTGGACAAGTCACTTAACCCCCATTGCCTAGCTCTTGCTACTCTTCTGCCTTAGAACCAATACCCAGTATTGATTCTAAGATGGAATGTAAGGTAAGGTAAGGTAAGGTAAGGGAAGGGAAGGGAAGGGAAGGGAAGGGAAGGGAAGGGAAGGGAAGGGAAGGGAAGGGAAGGGAAGGGAA